>NC_090448.1:612284598-612601612 GCF_031143425.1 Pleurodeles waltl | reverse complement strand
CCAAAGGTTATCCTCTCTGATCGGGGGTCACAATTTTCCTCCAATTTCTGGAAGACATGGTGTAAAACACTCCAAGTGACATCTATGCTATCTACTAGTCACCATCCTCAAACAGATGGTCAAACGGAGAGACTAAATCAGACTTTGAAACAATACCTACGTGCCTACGCTGAAAAGGCACTTCATTCTTGGACATCTATGCTCTGGTTAGCTGAGTTAGCTTACAATAACTCATTCCACACTTCTATTGGCGTTACACCCTTTTTTGGTTTATTTGGCTATCATCCTGACACCTTGCCCATCACAATTCCTCAAGACAGTTCTCTTACTCCAGCTGTGTCAGAAACTATTCAGCATTTACATCAAACCCAGAAACTGATTCAACAACATTTAGAAAAAGCCAAACAAAAATATAAAAGGCATTATGACAAGAAACATTGTGAGGGACCACAATATCAACCAGGTGACAAAGTGTGGCTTTCCACAAAACATATAGACTTCAAGAAGAAGCACATGTTTAACCCCAAATTCATAGGTCCTTATACTGTCCTTCAGCAAATCAATCCGGTGACCTATAAACTACAATTGCCCAGCTCCTTATGGATTCATCCAGTGTTCCACACTTCCCTCTTGAAAAAGGCAGTCCAAAAGGTCCACCCTCATCCAGCTCCTGTTCTAGTACAAGGGGAAGAAGAATACGCAGTCAAGAAAGTGTTGGATTCTAAACTGAGAGGGTGTAATCTATGGTACTTAATCTCATGGAAAGGTTATGGTCCTGAAAGTAACTCATGGGTTTCCGCATCCGATGTTCATGCTCCAGTACTTTTGAGACACTTTCATTGTCTTAATCCAAGCAAACCAGGCCCTAGAGCGCGTCTGGGAGAGGGGAGTACTGTCAACACCAGAGCAGTACGCGTTCTACTGGCGACAAAAATGCAAAAACCCAGCATTCTCAAAACAACGTAATTTATGCATTGTGCTGATATGTTGTGGTTTAACCTTTTGCATTGCAGAGTTCAATCCTGAAAACTTATTTTTAATATGCTTACAAATACTGTTCCTTTGCATTGTATTGCTGCAGGTTTTCAGAGTGTGTTAGGGTGTGGCCCCTTTCCAGGGCCTTCCAGAGACTTTCCCTGCAACATGCCTGGGCGTGGTTCTGGGCTGGGCCAAGACTCTATAAAAAAGAGCCAGCCCAACTCCCAGTGCTCACTATTCAGAGGTCCCGGTGCAGAGCAGCAGCTTTTTCCTGAGCTCCTGTCCCAGCTGCCTATTTGGATCTTCCAGACTTCTGCACTTCATCCTTCATTGGTGATCATTGTTCCAGGCGGTAAGGCGGTGGTAGGACTTTCCCGACACCGTTATTGAGAATTTTCATATTCTTGTTTTAATTCTTAAATGAGTAAAAGATTACTTGCGCGCTACCATTTCTTGACATTTATATGGAAGTTTACAAATAGGCAAGACACGTTGTAGTGTGGTTAGTTTTACGTATACTTTGCGCATTAGCTTCAGGCTTTAGGCCTTTGTGCACTTTGCCCTGAATGTATTTTATTCATTTGCTGACAGCTTAGAGCCTCTGTGCACTTTGCTCTAAATGCTTTTTATTAGGCTTCGTACTGTTATTTTTCAAATAGCCAGTTCTACGGTGTTGTTTTTTATTCATATCACACTGTTTTGCCTACTTCAGCACTGGAGTTCTTCATAACATATTCACTCTGTGCTTCAGTCAAGAATACAGTCTGGTACATTGCTGATAGACGTGGTAGGAGTTTAGATTTGGCATTCCTGCGTAGGGACATTTTGTGATCACGATGACATGTTAGTTATAAAATCACTTCCTTGTCCCAATGCATGCAAGAGGGAGATTCCGACCAGAGACCCACAGCTAGACGCTGACTGCCTCGTTGCAGATGCTGAACCAGATCACAGGCCTTTGCTCAGGTATGAGAGCTTATGTCTCCCCGGTGATTCGGAAAGGCGAGCTAGAAGCTTAACATGCTGTGCTCGAAATAGAACAAGCAGAGGGAGAGTAGAAACTGTTAGGCACTATGATAGCTTTGTTCTTATGTTTTACTCTCCTGGTGACTATTTCAATCCTACTGTGTTGTATTGTTCTGGTTATTGCGGCTCACGCCTTATTATCTAAAATACAGTCGTTTTATTAAAACATTATATAAAACTTATACTGTCTTTGTCATTTGTATATGAGATCATATTGTAAATGAGAGAGTTGGTTTGGATCTGAGTGACCACGACTTCCCTGAGAAGTTCCAAAGATGTCATGCGCTCGGCTGCCTAATCATTTCTTCCCCCTGGGAGAAATGAGGCACTGCTAGTTAACCGGAGCAAAAACCGGATTTAGGGTGACAGAGTTCTTTACAAGTGGGTCAGACTCAGTCCCCCACACCGTTATCGATCCTGCTGCCTAGAAATCCAGTAGTCTCATTTAGGATAATGAGAGCCCACGCGACATGGCGCCGCCAACTATTGGTCTGGCTCTAATGTTTAGGTCCGACTGACTCTCTCGGTCTCATATATATTTTGACTCCTCGGTTCCGTACGCGGAGACGTCCGTGGGGCTGAGGGTTTCCACTGCCACAAGATAGGTACGTCCTGTTGCTTAGTGGTTGGTTGTTCAAGCTTGAACTTTGAAAGGAAAAACCCCGATATTGGTATGCCTTCTCTGACCTAGAGCTATTTTTTGCAAATGGCGAATCCTAATGTAGTGAATATAGCAATCAATATGCATCTCCCGCTCACAGGACATCTGATAGCACATGGACTAACAGTCCAGGGGGATCCAGTCACTTTTGTGGTGGACGCCCATGCAGCCTATAGGACAGAACTTTTTTATTCTTGGGTCGCATTTCCAGCAGTTGATGGGGGTACAAATACTTTTCACGAATACACTGTTGCGAATGCCCCTGTACAATACAGGGATTACGCTTACTTAGAGATACCTCTATCTTATCAAGAACACCATAATTGGCTTGATGGCGCCCTCCCACATACAGTAGCACAAGTGAGGTTAGGTCCGTTGAGTAATGATGGTCTGACCTGGCCTTTATTGGCTACTTACACACCATATCCTGCGGTTGCAAATTTGGCAGTGGCTGATGTGTGTCGTTTATATATAGACTTAGCTACAACATACAGAAGACTGGTTCAGTTTGTGATGCAGACATTAAATACTAATGCAGCGCGTGCTGCTCCGGCGCACCCACAAGCAGTGGTTCCGGGAATCAATCCGGCCACTGTACACTCAGTTATGGGCAAGGTACCGGCTAAACGTGAGGAGACTCCATTTTGGCTGGTGCAAAAAATTAATACGCTGGAAGCAGTATTTCCCCATACGGGACCTCAGGATAAACATAGAATTTTGACGATGTGTTTGCCGTATGGGATGGTTCCTCCGGTGGACCTTTGTAATACCTGGGGCACGGTGTTTGCCGCGCTCTACACTATAGCACACGGTACACCGACTTTGGCTAATTTACCGGAAGTGCTTAAACAAATTCAAGATGAATATGGGGCTGCCCCTGCCTTAGATTTAGGCATGCAGTTAATGGGCAATTTTGCTGCGGTTTCTTCTATTATTTTGAGTAATCTCAAGGGAGAGGCAGTAGCACTAGCAGTGCGAATGCGTCTTCGGGATGTTCCGCAGATTGATCAAGAACGGGAACTTCCGAGAATAATAGCTGAGACATATTCAAGTATTGGTCGCGATAGCCTAGGGGCTAGACCGCAGAAACCCCAATTTCAGGGTAAAAATAATAAAGATAATGCTAAGCAACAGCAACCTGAGGGTACAAAAAAGTGCTGGGAAAAGAAACAGCAAACACCTAAAAAAGATGGGGGACAGTCTCCGCAACCGGAGACCCCGCAGAATAGGTATATTCTCAGGAATAGGGATAATTTGAAGACGCCTGATAGATATCAATATACTGATACACGCCAATCTCGTTCCTTTCAGGACTCCTCAGAGAAGAGAAGTGAGAGAGGTGGGCGGTCAGAGCGGAGGACGGAGTACGTGAAACCGAGACAGGATTCACAACGCTCAGCGGAGGTTTCTGTTAAACAAGAAGAGAAACCGCTGCAACAAAAACAGCAATTTAAAAAGAAAAAAGTGGCAGCAGTCTCAGTTAGACATGCCGCTCAAGAAGAGAGTTCTCTTGACGAACAAGACATGGGCGTTAGCACTGTTAGACAGCGCGGCAGAGGTCACAATAGTTCGCCGGAGTCTTCTAGAGCATCTGGAGGTGAAAGCAACTGATGACTTCATACAAGTCGAAACGGCAGACATGCGAGTCTCCGATCCTGATAGAGTATATCAAGTGACTCTACGATTAGAAGGGGACATTGACCGCATTGTACACGCCATCTTTTGGGACCATGTGGTAAAATCATATGATGTTCTGTTGGCCGAACAGGATTGGCCACCAGACTTTGTTCGCGACTGTCCGGTTGGGGAGGAAGTTATAGTACCTTCCTTCTCGCCACTTGTTCCGAGAGAGCTAGTGGAGTCCTATGGTGAAACATGGGCTCTAGCACAGGCTCCCGCCCTATATAGAAATAATGTGGGGTGGGATAGACAATCACCTTATCATGTAATTCCAATAAAGGGCACACCTCAGCCACAGCCGCAGTATCCTATTAAATTTGAGGCAAGGGCATCGGTTCGGTAAATTCTTACACAATTGGAGTACCAGGGTGTAATTGAGCCCTGTGTCTCGCCGATGAATAATCCCTTATTTCCGGTTGCTAAACCGGACCATTCATACAGGATAGTGGTGGATTACAGACATTTGAATAGTCACACACGCACATATGCAATACAGAATTCACATAGCGCAGCGCTTATGAACAATATAGTGCGTAAAAAATACAAAACAACGTTGGATATCTCTAATGGATTTTTCTGCCAAAATATAGCACCCGAAAGTCGGGACTATAGCAGTTTCAGTGCGTTTGGCTCTCAGAAAATTTTTGTCGTTTGCCTCAGGGGTATAAGAATAGCCCAGGACTGTTTTCGGCTCGTGTGACTGAAATGCTGCATGAGTTGGACCCTGAAGCGTTATCATATGTTGATGACATATATCTGACAGACAATGAGATTCTGCAACATCTAAGGCGCGTATCGCGCATTGTTGTGAGATTTGCTGATATTGGCTATAAGTTTAATTTTAAGAAATCAAAGATTGCCTTCCTCAGCGTCATTTTCCTGGGATATGAGTTATCGAGTGAGGGCAAGAGCCTAGTACCACATTTTTTGGAGAAATTTGCTTTATTGCAGCCTCCTAATACGGTTCGGAAGCTCCAGTCATTGTTGGGGTTTCTGAATTTTGGCAGAACTTACATTCCTGAATATGCTACGCGTATAAAACACTTATACGAACTGATTCGCCCAAATTTTTCGAGTAGATTTTGGACGATTGAGCATACACACATTCTGCGAGAGTTACAGACTGATCTCTTAGCAGTTAAACACTTACACACACGGGACAATAAGACACATTTAGTCATCAGGGTGATACCTGGGGCTGTTGGGTTTACGTATGTCACCTTTAATGAGGGTGACACAGTCCCGATTGCATACAAGTCCCACTTGTATTCTGCTGCAGAACAACGATTTGCACAGACTGAGAAAATAGTCACTGCAGTACAGATGGCTGTGATTAAAGAAAGACCGCTTGCCCAGGGCCAACGCATCATTGTCGTTTCCCCGATTCTGGCCTTAGAGGCTGTTACAAAAGCGAGTGTTCCTAATTTGAAAGCTTTACACCCGCGATGGATACAATGGGCTACGTCTTTGACAGCCACTGATGTAGATTACATATTTGACCCTAAACTGCAGACTCAAGAATTTCTTCAATATGAAATAGAGTACCCAGTTCCTGCTGGCACATTGCCTATTGACCAATATCAAGTGGTCATGTATACCGATGGCTCTGCGCAACCAGCGGTTGGGACTAAACAACAGTATTCTGCTGCATGTGCGGTGGTGAGTGGCACTATGGAGGGGGAAGTGTTCTGCCCCCGACATACTTATACTAAAACCTTGGGAGATTGCACGGCACAGCTGGCTGAGCTCAAAGCTCTATTGTTAGCATTGGAGCACGCGGATCCGGTGATTTTGACCTTGCTGGTCTGTGACTCCTACTACTGTGTTCAGTCTTTCAATGAATATCTGCACTATTGGAAGTTGAATGGGTTCAGAGATTCTAAAGGCAACACCATTAAACATAAATTGTTGTGGGGTAAGTTTGCGGATCTGAAAGAAACGCTTCCTAAGGTCCATGTTGTGCATACACTTGGACACCAGCGCGTTGGAATACACGTTGCTGGGAATACTTTGGCTGATGAAGCCGCAAAGTCGGCAGTGGCTGTCGCCACTGTGGCCGCAGTGACTCGTTCGAGTTCCAAACCAGACACAGAGATTACGGCTGCCATAAAAGCTACGGCTGATGGCACGCCATTTCCTAAAGGATTTCCTTCTAAATATAGTTACTGCTTGAGTAGTGCGCTAAATGCTGTTGTTAATATTCCAGGCATTGGTGTACGTGAACTACCCAATAGAATTGAGAGACCTCGATTAATTTCTGCAGCACATGAGGGGGTGGCATCTGCACATGCTGGTGTGGCTGCCACGATTTCACTTTTACAGGCTCGTTATTGGTGGCCTGGTCTCTATAAAGAGACGAAGCAGTATGTCCTTTGTTGTGACGTCTGTCAACAAATTAAAGCATCGTCGGCTAGACGCCCGCAGCAGACGCCCCTTCTGATTTCAAACAAACCGTTACAGTGTGTGTACTTGGATCATTGTGGTCCGCTGACACCAGATAGTGCATACAAATATATATTGGTTGCTGTAGATTCGTGCTCCAGATTTGTGTGGGTATGGCCTCAACGCTCGGCTGACGCTCGGACTGTTATTAAAGATTTGCGCATCTTTGTCGATACATTTGCAGTTGCGGCTTTTCATTCGGACCAGGGCCCTGCTTTCGCCTCTAAGGCATTCAGGGACACCATGGCTTCGTTGGGGGTCCAACTCCAATTCTCATCTCCATTTCATCCAGAGGGAAATTCTGTCGTGGAGCGTTTAAATCGTGATTTAAAGCAATCCTTAACGGCCAGGGTTATAGGTACGGGTCGTAGTTGGCTAGCCCACCTATATGGAGTACAGAGAGCACTTAATAACTTGCCTAGACGGTCACTGGGGGGTCGTACTTCATATGAGTGCCTGTTTGGAACACGTATGTATGTTCCTGATCTAGATGGTCCTGGTGTAGAGGCGGCAGTTACGCCCTTTGACATAAATGATCGTGTCACTGTTTTGCAGGATTTTCAACAATTCCGTGAAGATAATTCTTCTGCGAGTGCTGCCTCCTCAGGAATTAAGGATGAGCCAGTAACACCTACTGGTTGGATTCCCAGGATTGGGGATCTAGTGCGTGAAAAGGTTGCAGTAAAGAAAGAATTTGGTCCTTCTTATCGAGCACCTGTCTCTGTGTTAGGGGTGAGCGGCACGAGAACTGTGATTTTACCGCCGCTGCAAGGGGCCAAAGGAAATCGCTTTGTTTCTATTGATAATGTCAAGTTACAACATGTGGCCGATTCTGCACAGCAGACCAAGAGGGACACCCAGTAGTTCCGGCATCCCTCTCACTACTGGGGAAGAAGTCCCGCTGCAGGTGATTTTCACCGACGCTGTTTCCTCTCCGAGCTTGGGGAGGGTGGAAGATGATCTTGCGATTGTTCCACAGACAACGATTAATATGGAATCTTTTGATCAAGTTGCCGTACGTTCTACTGATGTTTCTGAACATGTGGTTTATAGCGTGCCTAGGAGAGAGCCTCCATCTGCTTCTTTGTTCACAATTGCACCTTTTGCAAGAACTGCCTCTGGCTGCTTCAACGACGCTGATGAAGCAGTGTCCAGCTCTTCGTCATCGATGTCTTCTGTCCGAGGTCCACGTAAGCTGCTGAGTTGGCTTAAACTCACATATTTTGTTTTTCCTTGGAACTATTTGTGGCTTTTTATGGCTGTAATGACTCTTTTTTTATGGTTGGGATTTGTGGTTACTTTTTTTCTAGTAATACAAGGTCATTTCCTTCCTGATCGATCGGACATTGAGCATGTGGAGACTGTGTTGAGACCACATTTTTCGTCTCATATGGTTCGAAGAGACTTGTCCAATGTGAACATTTCTGCAATACCGATTCCGGATGGGATTGTATGGGATAAAGTAATGTTTGATATATATGGTCCCACTGAATTGATTCAAATACCGTATGTCCTCAAGTTATCAATGAATGATATTGTAATACCAGGCATTGTTTCTGATGATTGGGATTTGAAGACAGTAGATTCTATGCTAACGGATTTGCAATATTATACTGTCTATGACGATGAAGATGCTTACCAATTTAGAGATAATCATGGTGACATGTTTTGCTACAACTATTATGGACACCACTTTATTCATGAAGCTAGTAGCCCTAAGTCCATATTTAATTATGTGCAATGGGAACATTGCTCGACTCCTCCACAAGGGAGTTCGAAAACGTATTATGATAAATTTGCATATTTTTCTGGGCATGATCAGCGGAATGCTAAGTCTTACTATTTTAAAGTTACACCGTATTCTAATAAGCACATTTTATTGGCCGATACTAAATTACTATATTCAAATTTGTTTGTATCTAAACTTTTGGTCGAGGGGTATGAATACTGGTTAAAGACTGTTGACTTGAAAAGTGTTTGGGGTACGAAACATTGGCAGATGCAAGGCAGGGATACATTATTTAGAGCATGTCTTATCCCTGTGCAGATGATTTTCCTCAATGACACAGTACAACAGACTAGCTGTTTGGGCTTGGCGACAAGTAGAGAGTTGAATTTGCCTAGTATACCTATCCCTTCCAAATTAAACAACTGGCAGCACTATGTGAATGCTACTTTTAGTGAATTTACGCATTGGGTCCAGAATGGTACGCTTAACACTTCATCGTTACATCCGGGCGGGTGGTTATTATGGCCCATAGACACTAATGAGTGTCATCAACGTTTTGTTATCTCTTCAGGGGGGTTCAGGACTAGTAGGGCAGACCCTCGTTACATTTCACCAGAACATGCTGATATTATAACTACGTACAGCGTGGGGAAGCTTTGTCAACAATGGTTGAAGTCATCCACGCTGGATGCAGTTAAGTCGCATCTCAAGTTACTGTCTAATGGTACTGATTTACAAGTTTTTTTGTCAGGTCCCAAGGTACCACGGAAGAAAAGGTTTTTATATGAAGTTTATAATGAGATTTGGAAACTTTCACAACAGGAGGCTGCAGCCCCGTTGAGGCAGATTGATCAGGAAAATCTGCTGCAGACTTTGTCTGTTGTTGATAATGGCATGCATACCCTTTCTGACCGTGTTTACACGATTGACAGCATTGTTTCCTCTGCTATTGACATTATTAAATCGGACATGTCTTCTTTATATCATGGGCAGAGTCAGACACGGTCCATCATGCAGCTGGGTTGGACTCTTCAGACCTTGAAGGCCGGTCGCGTTCCATGGCAGCACATTCGTGCCAGAGAGATCTTTATCTCCTTTAATTTGACTCGTCAACAACAGTTGATGGCTAAAAAGGAAGCGACATATGTTATGTTGAATATTGAGAAATTGGAGAAACTGCCTTTCACGGTGGCTGAGATTCCGTCAGCTGAGTGGTTGATTCATGGGGTTATTAATTTGCCTATCTCCACTCTGCAATTTACTTCTTGTTTGAACACATTCCGGTGGGTAGATATGAACTATTGGGAGACAGTTACATACACGAGGTGTGGGAGCTTCCCTTTCAATACAGATGTGTTCATGGTTTGAGGGAGGTTTTTCTTAGCGGTAGCGAATGCGAAGCTCCTGTCAGCCATTCCATGGTTTGTAAACAGCTGTCCTTGCACGGAGCGTGTAACGCTTCGATTGCTAACTTAGCTTGTTATTTGAAGGGTGTTCCAGTCCCGGTTATTAAAAACACTTTCCAGGTGCTTTCTAACGGCAGTTACATTGTTCTTAACAGCGAACGCTGCTGTGGCATGCGTGCCGGAATAGTTTACGTTGTCGTTGTCAACAAGGCCGTTACGTGCTGCGGGAATGTGTTGTTTCCCCCCCCTCAAATTAGGGAGGTAGCGGACATCTGGCCTCATATTGCTACTTCCGAGGTTGATTTCGACAAGTTGAGTCGGCTGAAAGCTTTATTGTTTCAAAAGCATGTGGCCCTTACATCTGCTAGCGAGACCTACGCACTTCAGGTGGCAAGGTCATCGGCGGAGATACAGTCCCTTTTGAATACTAACTTTCCAAGTCACTTCGGTAAACTTGTGGGACGTATATTTAATGCATCCAGCACTGCTGGTATTGCTCATTTTTTCAAAGCTGTTGGTGTTGGTTTTGCTCACACCTTCTCTTCCGTATTCGGTTTGATACCTTCGGCTATACACTCTATTTTTGGAAGCATTTTTGGGGGTTTCCCGATTACTTTGGCTTTGTTGGCTGGAGTCTTGCTATTGTTGCTCTTTTTTCGCAATGGCTTCCTGCCACAACGAGATCCTATCTTGCTGCTCCCGTCAGCGCAGCTGTGTTGTGAACGCATGATGCAGCATTTTGGAGATTCACTCCTGGGCCATTTGGAGTGTGACTGGCCTCTGTCATTCAGACCGGTTTTGAATTGTGTGCAACCCGTGTTTCGGTGCCTTTGGTGCTCGTTTGAACATGCACTGGCTTTCTGCCTCTCACTGCAGCGCCCTCCAGTGGTCGATCCTGATCTGTGGATGTTCCCGATTAGGGCTCATTCCCAGACTTGTGCACTACGGTTGCGTTTGCTTCGTGAGGCGGTTTATGAGATTCCCTTCCTGGAGGAAGATGGTATTGTCTCTTTCATTGGCCCTGCACGGGGTGCCACCCTGAATGGTTTTGGGGCTTTGGAACACACCTGCTCCATGGTACTTTGTGGCGTGGATGTTCCGATATTAACATATATCGAAGTAGAGGAGCTCCTACGTTCTATTGCTTCTGTCTGACAATTGGATTTTTTTCTTCTGCAAAATTGACACTATATTGAATTTGGCTTTATCGTCACATGTTTCCTAAATTTATGACTTTGTTGTCTTCTTACCTTGTCGAAATATATTGTTTATATTTGGGGCATGTTTTTATGTTATTGGAACCACTTGCTACCGACAAGGGGAGGGTGTAGTGTGGTTAGTTTTACGTATACTTTGCGCATTAGCTTCAGGCTTTAGGCCTTTGTGCACTTTGCCCTGAATGTATTTTATTCATTTGCTGACAGCTTAGAGTCTCTGTGCACTTTGCTCTAAATGCTTTTTATTAGGCTTCGTGCTGTTATTTTTCAAATAGCCAGTTCTACGGTGTTGTTTTTTATTCATATCACACTGTTTTGCCTACTTCAGCACTGGAGTTCTTCATAACATATTCACTCTGTGCTTCAGTCAAGATTACAGTCTGGTACATTGCTGATAGACGTGGTAGGAGTTTAGATTTGGCATTCCTGCGTAGGGACATTTTGTGATCACGATGACATGTTAGTTATAAAATCACTTCCTTGTCCCAATACATGCAAGAGGGAGATTCCGACCAGAGACCCACAGCTAGACGCTGACTGCCTCGTTGCAGATGCTGAACCAGATCACAGGCCTTTGCTCAGGTATGAGGGCTTATGTCTCCCCGGTGATTCGGAAAGGCGAGCTAGAAGCTTAACATGCTGTGCTCTAAATAGAACAAGCAGAGGGAGAGTAGAAACTGTTAGGCACTATGATAGCTGTGTTCTTATGTTTTACTCTCCTGGTGACTATTTCAATCCTACTGTGTTGTATTGTTCTGGTTATTGCGGCTCACGCCTTATTATCTAAAATACAGTCGTTTTATTAAAACATTATATAAAACTTATACTGTCTTTGTCATTTGTATATGAGATCATATTGTAAATGAGAGAGTTGGTTTGGATCTGAGTGACCACGACTTCCCTGAGAAGTTCCAAAGATGTCATGCGCTCGGCTGCCTAATCATTTCTTCCCCCTGGGAGAAATGAGGCACTGCTAGTTAGCCGGAGCAAAAAACGGATTTAAGGTGACAGAGTTCTTTACAAGTGGGTCAGACTCAGTCCCCCACACCGTTATCGATCCTGCTGCCTAGAAATCCAGTAGTCTCATTTAGGATAATGAGAGCCCACGCGACAATGTGATTTATTTCATAAAGGTTTGACTTTGTTATTCATTGTGTGCTACCATTTCTTGACATTGGCATGGTGGCTTAAGAATTGGCAAAACGCGTGATTCGTTTTATGGTGTCTAAACATTGTTGTCCATTGCGCACTACTATTTCTTGACATTTACATTATGTTTTACAAATTGGCAAGACGCACAACTCATGAGGATTTAACTTTGTTGTTCATTGCGCGCTACCATTTCTTGACATTTACATGGTGGCTTAAGAATCGGCAAAAGAAGCGCGATTCGTTTCATTGTACTTTGATCTTGTTATTTATTGTGAGCTGTTATTTCTTGACATTTACATCAGGTTTTACGAATCGGCAAGACGCGCGATTCGATTAATGATGATTTGACTTTGATATTCATGGCATGCTACCATTTCTTGGTAGTTTACATGGTGACACTCGAATCGGCAAGACGCACGATTCTCTCCTCGAGTTTAATTCATGTTGTTTATTGTATGCCACTATTCTAAGATATTTATTATGTAATATTCGAGTTGATAAGTTATGTGATTTGTTTCCTGAATCCATATTGTGTTATTCATGGTGCACAATCCTTTTATGGTATTTACTATATTTATATATATATATATCTGCAATATGAGCAATTTGTGTTGAAACATTTTAAGAGTACACAGAAGGCCAGAGTTTCTAGATGCAATATTGTATGGTCCTAGTATACATTCTCAAAACATGATTTATATGACTGGTTTAAAATGTAGTCAGAATGTTTTTCTGATTCTCATGTAAAGGAAAGTACTTGAATAAGAAAGTTTTCATTTAATTCATCTTGATTCCCCGACAGGTATCCAGCCATCTTGAAACTTAGTCATTTTAAACTTAACTCTTTGATTGTTCATGTTTTCATAGTGTCTAGGTTTAGAATCATAGTCTAGTATTGATTTCAGGAGATATAATTTTCATATTGTGTGTTCTAACATTTTTCTTACTACAGGTCTCCTTCCCAGCTGTTCCCTTCCTAATCCCCTCTTCCTCTCTTGAACTCTCTCAGTCTCTGTGATTTATCTATCAGAGTCTTGGAGCTGTTCAGTGGTGGACGTGTTGGGAACATGGACAGACCCCGAGGATCTGGTGACTCTGACAATTTAAGAGGTATAATGTACAATTTGCTGCTGATCACTGCATATTAATGTGTAAGGATAATTTTGGGATATCAATCAATCCATCAATCAGGAATTTGTAAAGTGCACTACTCCCTGAGAGGGTCTCAAGGCGCTGAGGAGGTGGAGAAGAAGATGGGGAGGTGCTGCTACTGCTCGAACTGCCAGGTCTTGAGAAGTTTCCTGAAGGTAAGGAGGTCTTTGGTCTGGTGCAGTTGAGTGGTAAGAGTGTTCTATGTTTTGGCAGCGAGGTGCGAGAATGATCTACCGGCAGTTGTAGTTCTGTGGACGCGTGGGACGGTTGCGAGGGCAAGGTCGGCGGAGCAGAGATGCCGAGTTGGGGTGTTGAGATATTCTGGTCCAGTGTTGTGCAGTGCTTTGTGAGCGTGGGTGAGGGTGAGGAGTTTGAAGGTGATTCTCTTGTTGACTGGGAGCCAGTGCAGGTTTCTCAGGTGGTCTGTGATGTGGCAGTGGCGGGGGATGTCCAGGATGAGGCATCCAGAGGCGTTCTGGATGTGTTGCTGCCTCTTCTGGAGTTTGGCCATTGTTCCTTCGTAGAGGGCATTGCCGTAGTCCAGTTTGCTGCTTACGAGGGCTTGAGTGGCTGTTCTTCTGGTTTAGGTGGGTATCCATTTGTAGACCTTTCGGAGCATGCAGAGGGTGTTGAAGCAGGAGAAAATGGCGTTGACTTGCTGGGTCATGGATAAAGAGGACTCCAAGATGAATGCTAGGTTGCGTACGTGGTTGGTGGGAGTCGGAGCAGCTCCGAATGTGGCAGGCTACAAGGAGTCATACCATGTAGAGGGGGGTGAAGCCGAAGATGAGTACTTACGTCTTGTTGGAATTGAGTTTGAGGCAGCTGCTCTTCATCCATTCGACGATGGGCTTCATTGCTTTGTGGAGATTGGTCTTGGCGGATTCCTTGGTGAGGGAGAGGATCAGCTGGGTGTTGTCGGCGTATGAGATGATGTTGAGGTTGTGGGATCAGGCAATTATAGCGAGCGGGGCCATGTAGACGTTGAAGAGGGTCTGGCTGAGGGCCGAACCCTGGGGTTCACCGCAGATGATTTTGGTGGCCTCCCAGCAGAATGGGGGGAGGCGGACTCTCTGGGTTCTGCTGGTGAGAAAGGAGGTGACCCAGTCCAGGGCTCTGTCGCGGATACCTGCATTGCTGAGGCGTGAGCGTATGGTGTAGTGGCAGACAGTGTCAAACGTGGCCGAGAGGTCCAGGAGGATGAGGGCCGTGGTTTCGCCATTGTCCAGTATGGTTCTGATGTCTTCGGTGGCAGAGATGAGGGCGGCCTTTGTACTGTGGTTGCTGTGGAATCCAGATTGGGAAGGGTCCAGGGAGCAGTTCTCCTTAAAGAAGCGGGTTAGTTGTCTGTTGACAGCCTCCTCGATGACTTTTGCTGGGAAGGGGAGCAGGGAGATAGGCTGGAGGTTCTTGAGGTCCTTTGGGTCCACCTTGGGTTTTTTGAGGAGGGTGTTGATCTCGGCGTGTTTCCAGCTCTCTGGGAAGGTGGCGGACTCAAAGGAGGTGTTGATGAGCTTCCGTAGTTGGAGTGCGATGACGGAGCTAGCTTTGTTGAGTATGTGGTGAGGGCAGAGATCAGATGGAGAGCCAGAGTGGATGGTGTTTATGATTTCGATGGTGTCGTTGTTGTTGACGGGGGTCGGTCCAGGAGAGCAGGAGGTTGGTCGGAGGTGAATCTGTGGTGTTGGTGGTTGCCGTTGGGGGGGTCTGGGTGCTGAAGCTGTCGTGGATGTCTGCAATCTTGAGGTGGAAGTAGGAGGCTAGGGAGTTGCAGAGGACTTGGGATGGCGGGATGTCATTGGCGTTGGAGCTGGGTTGGAGAGTTCCTTCAAGATGTTGAAGAGCTCCTTGTGGCTGTGTGCATTTTTGTTGATTCGGTCTTTGAAGACGGTTCTCTTGGCATCTCGGATGAGTTGGTGGTGTCTGCGGATGGTGTTTTTGAAGGCTGTATGGTTGTCCAGAGTCTGATCTTGGCACCACTTCCTTTCGAGTCTTCGGCAGGTTTGCTTAGATTCCTGGAGGTCGGCGGTAAACCAGAAGGCCTTTCTGTTGGTGCGTCTGTTGGAGGGATTCTTGATTGGGGCGAGAGTATTGGCACAGGTGTTGACCCATTGCCTGAAGTTGTGGGCAGCTGCATCAGTGTCGGTGGTGTCGATGCGTGGGTTCCGGGAGAAGTTTGCGATAAGTTGGCCTTCGGTGACCTTGTTCCTACTGCAGTGGGGGATCCATTGTGGGTGGGGGGGGGTGTTGTGGGTTTCTTGAAAGAGAAATGGATGCAGTGGTGATCTGTCCAGTGGAGTTCGGTGGTGTGGCTGAAGGAAATGTGATTGCTGGCAGTGAAAATAGGGTTGAGTGTGTGTCCTGCGGAGTGGGTCGGTGTTGGAGAGGTTGTCGAGCAGGGTGGCGGTGTTGTTGTCGTTGGTGTTCTCGAGGTGGAAGTTTAGTCCCTGAGGAATATGTAGTCAGTGGATACGAGAGCGTGCGTGCTGATGATGTCGGTGATGGAGCCGCTGAACTGCTGTTGCGAGCTGGGGGGCCTGTAGACGAGGGTCTCTCTTAGGGTGGTGTTTGGATCTGGAAGTGCAGGTGTTCAGCGGTGCTGAGGGTGTCTTCGGTGCTGGTCATGATCCTGAGGGTGTTCTTGTGGATGATGGCGATGCCTCCTCCCGGTTTGTTGGAGCGGTCCCTGCGGGTGATCTTGTAGCCATCCGGGATAGCTATGGTGATGTCAGGCGCTGAGGAGGGGTTCATCCAGGTCTCGGTCAGGAAGGCGACATCTGGGGAGGCTGAGTCAAGTCCATAGCTCTACTGCGTGCTTGTGGACAGAGTGGGTGTTGAGGAGGATACATCTGAGAGGGTTGGGTCCTGCCTTGGTGCGTGGGTTGTTGGCGTGGAGGCTGGTGAAGGTACAATTCCGGCAGGAGAAGCGTCCGCAGGTGGTCTGTGGGGAGGCTTGAAGGCAGGCAGGAGAGCGGCCGGTGGTGAGGGCACGGAGGGCGCGGACATAACTGTTATGAATGCAAGTACATACCTATATAATGGCAGACAGCCACCATAGTTCACTTACCTGTGTATGGAAAGCAATTTGCTGGTTGAGTTTTTTTCAATATGTGGGTTGTAAGCTGAGGAAAGCAGTATGCTGGTTGAGTTGTTTCCAATTCATAGGCTTTAAACTAAGGATTTTGCTTGATTGTGGGTTCTGTTGCTCATTGCATAAATACACAAAGACTCCTATGAAGACCAGGTGAACATTAACTAAAGAAAATGTTAAATCTAGAATTTCATGGTTAATGTGCATACAAATACAACCCACATGAGCATGCAACGGCAAAAGAAGTGAGCCCATTTTTTTAACCACTGTGTAATGTAGGCCTTTAGCCGGGAACAGTTAAATATGTTGATTTGCCAGAACAGCATGCAGTGACTTGATATGCCCAGATTTTGTGAAGCATGGCCCAAGATATCATGGCTCTCTTTTCCAGAAATGTGAAAAATGAATGAGCAAATGTAATCACCCCTGAGTAATATGGTTTAATTTTGTACTGTTGGTAATGAGGTGTGGGATATGACAAAAACCCTCAGGATGGTGTGCCTTGCATCATAGCAACCCTGTGGTCAGCTATCACAGATACATGTCCTTGCATCTAATGGTGACCTCTAGGTAGATACCACTACCAAATGTGGGTGTAATAGCAATGTGCAGGCCAATACTGCTAGAAGGCTGAATGATATCCACCTGAATCACTTCCATACCACAGCTGGTTTCTGTACGGAATATGGTGAGACTGCTATAAATTTGGACTGAGCATTGTGAGTGCATGTGCATCCTCACACCTGTGGGAGGGCAAAGTTTAAAAATGTCCTTTGGAGATTTTTTATGGGCAAAAAGCAAAACTGTTCTAAGTAAACACAAACGTAGTTTTAATACAAGGTATTGTTTTATTGATAGTATTTTCCATAACAAAAAACAAGTCAGACACATTAGAACACTCTCTTAAATAATGATTTAAGTTTTGTTTGCAGATACATGTTTCTAGGACAACTCTCTCAGTTGTCCCTAGAGCCTTAAAAAACAAGTGCCACTGGAATGGCTACAATCTCCCTTTAAGATTGGACTCTCTGTGGGCTGACAGTGTAGCAGCCAAGAGTTACCTCTTTTTGGAAATGCCCCCTGTACAGGGCCACCCCAAAACTTTTTACCTTCCTCCTGGATTTTTGCTTATGGGCCTTTGGAGTCTGTGTGATTTACTACTGCCAACCAGTGCTAAAGGGTGTGTGCTCACTCCCCTAAACATGGTTTGATTGGCATATGCCTGATTGGCATATCTAATTTACATGTAAGTCCCTTGTAGAGTGAAATACCATATACCTAGGTCTTGTAAATTACATGCTACCAGTGGACACTTATTGTGCCACCCACTTAACTAGCAATTTAAAACATGTCCCAGGCCTGCCACTGCAGCCTGAATGCATAGTCACACTGCCAGGTTGACTTGGGATTTAAAGACCACTTGCCAATCCTTAAACTCCCCTTTTATTACATATCTCACCCCTAACTTAGGCCCTAGATAGCCCATTGAGCAGGGTACTCTGTAATTAAAAGCTAGGACATGTACTTTTAAGCTTTACATGTTCAGGCACTGAAAAACTCCTGTATTGTTTTTTTTCACTAATGTGAGGTCTACCCCTCCAAAGGGATACAATTGAGGAATCCTTATTAGATATAAAAAGCTGTAATTCCTTAACTAGAGGTAGTAGATATCTCATATTTGGTATCTATGAACTTGCAATGATAAACCTCTTTAATGGTAAAGTTGAATTTATGATTACAAATAGTGTGAAATATGATTACAAAAAGTGTGAACGAAACCAGAACCAACAGCCTCAAAGAAATTTGTGATTCCAGTAGTACTGGATGCATTAAATTTCATCCCACGAGCTCACCAAAGTGTCTCCGAACGTTAGCACTTAAAAAGGACTGTATCTCTGCTGATGACCTTGCAACCTGAAGCACATAGGTCTTGCGTGCAGATGTGAGCGCCACATGTTTTTGAAACAATAAAGCCTTGAGTCTGCTCAGCTTGTCAAAATTCACATTTGAAGTAGCGATATGGGGCAAAATCTCAGCTACTTCCCTCTGTCGTGTAGGAGGAAAAAATACATTCCCGCAGCATGTAACAATCTTAGAGTAATTGTCAGGCTCATTTGTCTACAGGTGTTTGCTACGTTTACTACTAACCACCCAGACAACTCTTGTTTAATTGTTACTTTTAAATGAATCTATCTTTAAAAAGTATATTAAAAATAAATCTGTGTGCTTATGTCCATACTGTCATGTTACTAAATGCAGAGTTGAGTACCATCTTAGTTTAGGTCACTACGTTGTGAGGGCACTTTACTCACTGGTGGAAACAATGTGACTCTTGCATTCTTTCCTTACAATGAGTAAAAGGAAATAGAAAATTATTTTCTAGATTGCAAGACATGTGTTCTTGATCAGGAGTACAGTGCTATGCGTTTGGAATCCAGAGTTTGTACTCCTGATTAACTGAAAAAAATGCTTTATGCCTTCTCTGAGATATTAAGAACTCTTTCTTCCGTTAGTCAAAACATTGCAGAGGAAGATTTCAATATATATATAAGTTCATGTAGGTATGATAGGGGCACAGGCTGGTCAGACATTTCCAAAGACACAGAAGACAAGTCGAATACAGGTCAAATTTGGTTAAAACAACTTTCACTTGCAGAAATACACACATGAAAAAATCCTGCTTTGGATTCCATTAATTGATGATTTAAGATCATTATATGTTACTGAATACGGACAGCATTTCGATGCTATAAAGCTCCAATCTTTCAGTTGAGATGAAGGTTTGAAGTGTTGCATTGGATGAGAGATTAAATGAAGCATCCTACAATAAATGGAATGGTTTCCAACTGATCAGCTGTTTTCAAGAATCAGACTTTCTCTTGTGAGACTTACTTTAGCTTCCTCTTGAAGTTGCTTACTCGATTACAAAAAGAGCATTTGTGAAAAATAACCTGCTTGTTGTTGTCTAGCATTGAAAAAATGAATCTGAATTTGTACCTAAAAAGCATTACACTAAGTGTTAACAGAACTAAAAACCAAACACAAATACCAATTAAAAAAGTATACCAACATCAAACAAAATACAATTATGTTCATTTCAGAAGGGCTGGTGATTGGGATTCGTGTGCATATAAACTGTGAACTTCACACTTATATAGCACACTACTCACCCGTTAGGGTTCAAGGCACTGTACACATACCGCTATGGAACCCCTCCTGGCTTTTCCCTGTGAGGTGCCCACTCCTGGGCACCCCAAGGGTGAAGCCAGGCATCCAAGCACTGTTGGGGCCATTGTGGAGATTAAGCAAGCTATTGCCCAGAGTGGGACCCATTAATTAGATTAGGCACTGAGGCAAGAATTATCTCGTCCAAGGGAATTGAGCACAAGACCTGCCAAGGTGGGACTTGAACCCAATGGGCCAGATCTCTGCTTCAGGGTCTGCCACTCTAACCATTGTGCCACACTTCTCCACATATGGAGTGAGTGCCCAAATCTGGAATACAAGTAATGTGAAAATACATCATTTGCTAGTCACATAACTTCTGCCAGATGAAAGGCACAATTTAACAAGAGAAAGTACTGCACCTTCTGAGTATTGCAGCATGGACCAGTGGAAACATTGAGCATAACGAAATGAAATACCATTCTGAAAGGCGGAACTTGAAAGGGAGAGGTATTCCTGCCAATTATAAGTACCACACCTCCTGCTTCAGTATTAATAGGGTGCATTTATATCATGCCAAAATCTGTTGCCCTTAGAATGAGGTCCAATATTTAGAAAATATTTTACAAATTCCGCTTAAAATGGAGCAGATAGCGAAATATATCAAAAACACAGTATAACACAGAAAACAACTCCAGACTCAAATTGTAATTAAGGGGCTTACTTATGAAAGAGTTGCCTCACTCTTGCACAATGCAATGTGGTGCAAGAGCGACACAACTCTTAAGTTAGATTTGTCAATCCACGCAAGGCCATCTTGCTTGGTCTTGACTGGCTTCATAAATCTAGAGGAAGCAATGCTGCTACATAGCGTTACTCTGCCGTGGGAAGGCATCTCATGGGGCGGAGCATGGGTGTTTCCATGCATCCACCCTAGGATTCTGGTGCCTTTCCAAATTTACCATTACTGGTAGACCTGGGAATGCATCAAACTCCTATGCCTCCAGAGGTGAGGCCTAACGAGGAGAAATATCTTAATTTGTACAAGATACTTCCTCTTTCAAGCCTTAGAAAGAGGAATATGCTCAGAGCATTTTTTTGTGAAAGGAGGAACACCTGCTTACAACAGAGACACCCTTGCACCATGGTGCAAGGGAGCCTGCCTTGGCACTGGCAGCACATTTTGCGCCAGCGCAGGGAAAAGACAGGAATGCACAGTACAATGTTAAATTAAGTACAGCACAATTCCGCTGTTTCCCTATCACACAGAGCAAGAAGGTGACTTGCAATGCTGCACAACTTTTTAATAAGAAAGCCCCGTAATGTAGTATGTACTAAATGAAACAAGTTGGAAGGAATAAACCTTTTTTTTTACATTTTGATGTTATTGTTATTTAGTACAGAATTTGGGGCCAGATGTACAAAAATGTTTGCATGCCGCAAACAGCTAATTTAGCTGTTTGCGACATGCAAAAAGCACATCGCGATGCTGATTCCCATTTTGCGAGTCGGTAACCTGGTTACTGACTCGCAAAATGGGAATGCGAGTCGCAAATAGGAAGGGGTGTTCCCCTTCCTATTTGCGATTTGCATCGCAATGCAGAATTGCTTTGTGACAGCGAACGCGGTCGCAAAGCAATTCGCAGTTGCCACCAGTGTCACACTGGTGGTAACCCATTCGCAAAAGGGAAGGGGTCCCCATGGGACCCCTTCCCCTTTGTGAATGGCCCTGAAAACATTTTTTACTGCCTGCTCTGAAAAAATGAAACAAAAATGTTTCATTTTTTCATTTGTATTGCAACTCGTTTTCCTTTAAGGAAAACGGGCTGCAATACAAAAAAAAACTGCTTTATTTAAAAGCAGTCACAGACATGGTGGTCTGCTGTCTCCAGCAGGCCACCATCCCTGTGAGTGCTGCGAATCGTAAGGGGGTTGCAAATTGCGACCCACCTCATTAATATTAATGAGGTGGGTCTTTGGGACCCCTTGCGATTCACAGATGGTGTCAGGAACACCATCCTGCATCCGGGTTTGCGACTCGCAAATCGCGAGTTGCTCAGACTCGCAATTTGCGAGTCGCAAACTTGGAATTTCGTACATCTGGCCCTTGGTTTCTTCTAGATTAGATTATGTTCAAGACTTACATTTAGAGATTTCTTGAACATTTTTATTCTGTCCACCATCAGCAAAAATATCGACAGTGAGAAAAGCACTGGTTAGGCCAAATAACATTCATAGTCTGTGCTGGCTGAAATCGACAGTGGTCAACACCATTACACCTCAAGGGTAAGGTTTAAAACCAGTTGGCATGTTATCAATAAAGAACACAATCATTGAAGACCAGTTTTAGAGAATTGCAACAATGTAAACCTCTGATTTTTTGTAGATGTGGTCAATCCATTATCAACATAAGGCGGCTGTGAGACTTCCACTGACATATAACAAAATGGGCCTTCATGTGGAGGTCTGGTCTAATCTTGATTTAAGCATTAAAAGGAAAGTTGTACACGAACTGGGATAAGAATTGTGAAATAATATTGCACTAACTATGTGATTTTTGTCCACACAAGTTTTGCTTAGTAAAACCTGAGAAAAACGCAATATCATGAGTTTAGGAGATCTCAATGGGAGTAAACATACAGTTCTACCACTTACAGATTTTGGAATGATGTGAATACTGCAAAGTGTTTCAACTATACACCCCACCTTGGAACGACCACTCATCTTTTTCTTCATCTGCCCAACTGTTAAAGATTTAATCTATTCCTCTTCACTTTAGTACTGACCTCTGAATATTTAGGCGGGAAAAACCTTTTTCTTTGAGATGCATTATTAAATACTGACGATATAGAATCAACAGATCAAGAAATTCTTGACACTGCTTCTTTAAAATCACCTTTATTCTTGCATTCAGATGCTTGCCTTGTATGTTATCTTCCTCTATTTCTTGCTTATTGCTTTTTTAGATATGGCATTTGCAAAGAACTTCTGATTTTACTAAAATTAAATATGTAATATACTTATATAGTGGGGTTTATAGCAAGCACTCTTCATCCATTGGCCTCTTGTGTCATTTGAAAATATGTCCTTTGTGATACCAAAACCTAATCTTGCTTTTAACCAATGTTTATTTTTATGTTGGTAGATGCCCTGCAGATCCCCCAATAATAAAGTTTTAGAAAAACCATGGCAGAACAAAACAAGCAATGGCAAAACCAAAAGGCTGTCAGTCAGCACCAAACTTATTGACTTTTCCAATACCTGTTATTTTGTGTGTTTAATGATTACAACTGTTATATTTACCTACTCTTCTTTCTAACGGGCTCCTACATTGTCGAAATTTATGTGGGGTGTGTCACTCCAGTTTTTGCCTCCAAGTCAGAACAGAAACAGTGCAGGAATTTGTACACTCCAGATAAAATAGAACATTGTCTGTGGCAGTGCTCTCTATACACCCACAAAGGAATTTTCTAGACAATTTGCAATAATTTGGTGCCGCCAAAAGGGAGGGCAAGAATACTGCTGCCATGGTTGCTTGTCAGAGTACCATTAGCATAAATATTGAAAAACAGAAATATTGTGCCCATAATATTGTTTGCAAAGATATTGTTTCATTGTGTGTAGATTTTCTGCCCCTAAGTCCAAGGGGTGATATTTTTTGTGAACAAAATTTATGACATATTTCTTCTATAGTTATTTTTCTTTTGATATTCAAGTACATACCTGCTATCCTACCTCGTCTTTTAGAAGCATCAGCCAAGCCCCTGAGAGACATCCACCTAGAGCGAACAGTGAAAAGAAGGATGCAAAATAAACAGCAGAATCCCCCAAAAGAAGACCAGAAAACACACAGGCACCCAGAGTTTCTGCAGAATTGTTTTGTATTACCATCTTATTTCTCATGGACCAGCACACTGTGACAGCACATTCAGGGAGTTCTTGGACAGCTTGTCATGTCACGCCTTTAACACAATTGTAGTGGGTTGGACAGTTGTAGTGTTGTAATTGCCTTGATTCATACATTGTTCATTGTTGGTTGGTTGGACTTCTCTGAAGATGTGAAATGAAGCTACAAAAGCGAATCTAGTGTAAGATCCTTAGAGCAGCTCTGCTGACTGTTGGAGACAGTGGGGCATTAGTGCACATTGCCAAATACAAACCAAGTCAGGGCCAATAAGAGTGACCAGATGGGCCTCAGCGACATGTGCTATAAAAAGAAACAGTAGAAAAAGGGTCTCTGTAAATCACACACTTCATATTTAATATATTGAAACAAAAATATTTAAGAATGCAGGAACTGTTTTACAGATTAAAAAAATATTTCTTTAAACCATCTGAATCTTAAAAATAGACAATAGAAGTGAAGCTTAAAAGACAACCACTTGCATCAGAATGTTTGTTGTGTCTTTTTAATACCACCTTGGCGTTGGTGTGGTGTGAATATTGTCTTGTCATAGTGCTATTGGGATAATGTATCGTTTGATAAAAAGGTTGTGTCACAGAGAGTCAGTTTCTCGCATTCCTGGGTTAGGTCCACAGTGGTTTTGCCTCGGCCAGAAGTCCCTGAGCTCTCCTGAAACACACTCCCTCGCCTTTCACTGGCTTTGGAGCTGGAGTGGTCCATGGTCCCACTCTGGCTTCCGTTGGTTTGCGAGCAGACATTACTGACTTTTGTGGCTTGGTTTTTATAGTGGTTGTTGTAGACTTTGTACTTCATAAGGAGGATGAAGATGAAGACGAGGACTGAGGCCACAATGATGCCACCAATGATGATGATCATCGTCCCGCCTAGGAACTGGGCATGAAGGGAGCGACACTGCTTGTATTCCTGCTCCGTGGTGAACTGAACACATCCGATGACCCGGGTGGCGGTCAACAACGTGATACCGTCGTCATATACGGCCAGAACACACAAGTCGTACTCGCGTGAGGCCACCAGATCAGAGAGGAAAAACGACTTGCTAGAAGATGGAATCATCCTGCAAGGAAAAAATTTATAGTTACTAATGTAATTTAGTTAAAAGCCAACAAGACATGAGGGATTAATTCTATGGGTTTGGTAGCAAAATTTCGTTAGTATATTATCTGACAAACATAAATATTGTGTCCTAAATATCATTCACAATAATATCACCCCATTGGACTTTATAATATAAAATCTACACTCAATTGGACGATATTTTGTAAACAATTTTTAGGATATAATATTTATGTAAGACAATATTTATTTTTACAACATGCTGACCTACAATCATTCTACATATATTTACATTATCTGATTTAAATGCAATACACACTGTGATTGGTTTTGGGACGTAGGATTTCCTTAAGAAGGATAGCTGCCATTGGAAGGTGAACTAGAGTGAATGGCCATGGCAAATCTCTATTACTACGAGTGAAAGCGTTCATCTCAGTAGTTAAACTATTTCTTTCAAAATCATTAATGACTTATTAGCTCACAACCAATGTTGAACCTTGGCTGACTGAGAATCTCCCTCCATTCTTATTTATTAGCAGCTAATCGGCATACAGATATACTACAATTCTCAAATAATCACAAAATGGTTACCTTGAAAAAGCAAAACTTGAGGCCTAAGGTATTTTAAGGTACCTTAACCATTAGCCAAAATCTGTCTCAGGGAATTGGTCTTCCAAATGTAAAAACTCCATATACTAAGAAAACAAGTTGCAAATGGTGGTCGCAAATTGAGCACTCACATTTAGTGCCATATGTACGAACACTTTTTCCCATAGACACAGAATGGGTAAAACCCTTTGCTACATCTGGCCCTGTCTCTGCTTTTGTGATGCAACTATGTACTAACTGGGTGCATTGCAAAAAATCGCCAGTAAAAAAACGGTTCCAGAATGACCCACTAACTGACTATTAATAAGCCAACTCACTATTTGCTGCCCTCTGACATTTGCTACAAACTCAGGGATGATAGCCTGCCAGGGACAGTAGATCATCATCAATTTGTTTGTATTCCCAAAATGAATAACTTTCTAATTTGGGAATACATCGATCTAGATCAGTACCTGCTCTTCCTGAGGTTACTCTACGGGAGTCACAGAGGACACCATGTCCAGTGGGACACTTTCCCTTTTACGAACCAGTTATTACCTCCGTTGTAGTTTCTACAACAATTTAATCATTTGCGACTGCAACTGCAGTTATACACCATTGATACATGCCAATATGACTCGCAATTAGGAAGGGACCCTCTTACTCTTCCCTCCTACTTGTGTTTCATTTTGAAGACTGAAACTAATTTTGGGAGCCGGAAAGCTTTTCAATCCCAAAAAGGGCTCAGTAAACAGAAAAAAGCCTTTTTCACGCTTTGCAATTTTACCAGTTTTTGTACGAGGTTTGCGATCGCCAAATTGCTTTCTGCTTTTGGCCTCAAATCTTGTATGCATTTGCAGATTTTGGGATGTGAAAACATTCCTTCTTCCACTCAGATAGACAAAAGCCTACCACAGACTAGTAAAAAAGGCAACACATTTTTCCTTTCAACAGAATAATACAATTGTTATAAAGAGACATTAGCATCATATTTCGGATACCTGGATGAACTGTTGTATCCAGCCTCATGTGTGAAGCGAACTAAAGGCCTCAAAGTGCTCCCAGAGCGACTATTTACAAATACACAATATTAATTACTCCCTCTCCTCGTGCCTCTGGCTTTTTAATAATGAATGTGAAATACATTAGCTAAGTAGACAAAGAATCCAATAAAACAATGGGCAAAGATTTCAGAATCGATACAAACATGGCAAAACTTGGCGTTTGTTGAGTTTTGTGACTGATCTGCATCCGAAATTAAGTGGGAAAAGATCAAAGTGCTACCTTTATCAATAATTTGCAAAAGTGCGCAGATGTTACAAACACCTAATAAACGGAATTATCTGAGAGTTACTTGCTCGGATGAAAAATACACAGATGACCAGTATTGGGTCCCAAACAAGAACAAGCATTGGCAATGCCAAGAGGTCTGGCTTTAAAGGAATGTTGTATGGTAATGAGAAGAATTGCAAGTAACTAGTATGGGAATAGATATGCATAAGTAAAGAACTGCATAATGTTATTGGTGTGGGTTAAAAGGTCAAGTGAGATCTAGAACTCCATGTGGGTTAATGGCTGCCCTCTCCCATCTGTGCTGCTGCCAGACAAAAACAACATAAATTATCTAGCTATCAAAAGCACTTAAATAGCCGTACAAAGTGATGTGTGTGCCCCTGAACGTTCAAGGGTAGGTAGCTGGACAAATAAACAAAATGATCACAGCTGTCTGGATGGCAAGCACTTTTTTGTGTAATCGCCGAGGGGCATATTTATCCTCTGTTTGCACCGAAATAGCGGATTTTTTTTTTACTCTAATTCCGTGCAAAACTAACTCCATATTTATACTTTGGCGCTAGACCCGTCTAACTCCAAATTTATGGAGTTAAAGTCATTTTTGGGACGTGGAAACCTGCCTTGCCATAATGAGATGCAAGGTAGGCGTTCCTCTGCAACAAATGACTCTATGGCCTTAACACCATATTTATACTCCTGTGCAAAAATGGTGCACGGGAGGGAGGAGGGGTCAAAAAATGGTGCAAAGCTTCCTGTGCCCAATTTTTTAACACCTGGGTCAGGGCAGGCGTTAGGGGTCCTGTGGGCCTATTTTCATGGTGGAACATCATGGCATAGGCCCACCGGTGCCCTCCCCAGGCCCCATGGACACCCCCACCCACACCGAGGGACAGCGGAGGATCTGGGTAAGTACAGGTAAGTATTTTATTTAATTTTTCAAAGTGCCATAGGGGGCCTTGAAATTGGCCCCCATACATGGCACAGGGTGAAATGACCATGCTCAGTAGACCCTGGTCCTCTGTGCTGGCCATTGGGGTGGTGGGCATGACTCTTGTCTTTTCTAAGACAGGAGTCATGTGGTATGGATGGTTTTGCGTAAGAAAATGACTTTAGGCAGGTTAGAGTCATTTGTTTGACTCTATCCTGCCTAACGTCATTTTTTGGTGCAAAACCCCCTTCTTTCATACCGCCAGCCCCACCTGACGTCATTTTTTTCACACTAGCCTACCCTTTGCACCGGCTTGCACCATTCCATAAATATGGTGCCTGGCTGGTGCACAGAAATGGTGCAAGCTGGTGCTAAACTTTATGGTACAAAACTGCGTTAGTGCAGTTTTGCACCAAAAAGTATAAATCAGGGCCCAAGTTCTTCCCTATCACATAATTGTCTGGCAACAGCTGTGATGTCAAACCAGACCATAAAAATTAGGTTAGATATGGTGATACTGAATGTCACAATTTGGGGACAAGTTAATTGGGATAATGAATAAAAATCGGCATCTCATCTACACACTTAGGGCCTTATTATGAGTTTGACGGATGGACGAGCCGACTGCCAAACTCACGGGTGCCACGGGTGTCATGGCTGACTGTTGGGGACAGTGCTACGGGTTTGGTATTGTCTCCCGTAAGGGAGCCTAGGCCAATACCGTAGCACACCAGCACCATCAGAATGCTCAATGTCTGCAAAGCAGACAGAGCACATTCCAAGGGTGCATGGTAGAGGGGCCCCTGAACTGCCCATACTATGGGCATCGGCGGTGCCTGGGCCACCCTGTGGGCCCTGACACTTGCCTTCTGCCAGCCTTTCTGTGGAAAGGCTGGTGGAAAATTGAGTTGTAATCAGCATCAGCGCAACCGTGGCTGAGTACAACTCAGACTGCCATCAGCCAGTCAGGAATTATGTTCCTGGCAGTGATGGCAGTCTTCCGGTGAGTCTGCCGGCCAGGGGTGTAATATGGCAGTCGGACCACCTGGAATGCGGTGGTCAGACTGTCACCAGACCGCCACACTCGTAATGAGGCCCTTGACGTGGTTTTGATGAACATACTAGAAAGCTGGCGCCTCATGTATAAAACTGGCTGGTAACAGCAAAATGTTTGCATTTTTGCATTGCATTGACACTAACATCTCCTTTTTGTGGTGAAAGGGGTGCACAAGGCCTCACACTATAAATGGTCTTTTTGCAAAAAGTCATAATCACCTCATAAATATTAATAAAGAAAGAAATGAATGAACGAAAAAAGCATATAGAGTGCAGCAATGACCTCAAGAGGTACCCAGTACTTTGAATTGAAAGCATGGAACATCAAGACTAACACCATTAATGTTCTTGAGAGAAAAGTCAGATTTTCATGACTTTTCTGAAAGCAAGCTGTTTAAAGATGGTTTTGCTAGAAAGCCATAGATTATCCCATGCATTTGCTAAAAGGAAGGAGAAAGATCTGCCACCTGGTCTATATTATTTGATGCAAGGAATAATAGAGAAAGCCTGGTGTGAACGTCATATACCTGATCAATTGAGATTTAATAAATCCCAGGCCAGTGTTGTTTAGGGACTCTAGCAGATGCAGATGTTTTAAAGGAATTCACCATTTAATGGAGCAGGAGAAGATAATTCACATATTTATAATCCAATATTATTGCAATAAACATCTGAACAATAGTTTCATGACAAGGACCAGTAATAAGTGATACAATTTTGCGCTGATTTCAACTGCCAGAAAGCATGATGCAGATTGGTTTGTGATCAGAAACTAGACGGCTAGCTTCTTGTTAAATATTATGCCTACATTTTGTGCCTTTTCTACCTGCGGAGAGAAAGTTCCTAAAGACCAAGACTAACAGGAGCCTAACAAGAAGGAAGCAGAATAGTGACTGTTAAAATTTTTAATCTTGGTTTTCTCCAAAACAACTTCAAATGACTGGAATTCATCAAAGAAGTAACTTTATGAAGGCATATTTTAAAGGCTTTTAGAACAGGAACAACTTTGATTGTGGATTTATATTCATTGTCAATTGCGTGTTATTTGAATAATTGTAATAAGTGCAACTAGGATCAAAAAGACAGTATAGCATGGGACTAAGAGTGAGCCTTGTGGCGCTCTTCTAGTTAGCGAATGAGGTGCTGAACTAATAAGAGACTCTGAACTGCAGTCGCGGCTCGCACTGTGAGAAAGGGGCGGGGCGGCGACGTGAAGGGGTGTCCGGTGGGCATAAAAAAATTAAAAAATAAAAATAAAATATAAACAAACACTTACCTCCTCTCTCGTGCTGTTCCTCTCCTCTGTCACTGCAGGCAGGCACAGGCTCCCCGCCTGCCCTGCGGCTAATCCTGACACTGGGATTGGCTGGGAGCCTGTGCAGGCTCTCTGGAGAGAGTCTACTGTGCATCTGTGATTGGCCGGCCCAAGACAGCTGGCCAAACACACGTGTTCTGAGGGGGAGTGCTGAGAACTCCCTCTTACTCCTCATCACCCGTGACAAAGAAATAATATTAAACGCTGTTTGTTATTGTTTCCATGTAAAGGTTTGCAGTTGATGCTGATGGTGGGGGATAACGCTCCTATGCCCTAATGGAGGAGCCGCCCCTACTGAAATGCCTCTCCCTATGTGCCTGTGTTGGACCTGGCTCTTTTGGCAGGTTCATCCACCGACTTTTTTTGCCTCCTTCCTCCTATTTTGTCTGACCTCTCACTGTTGGCTCTAGGACTCTGAGCACTTTATCACTGCTGATCAGTGCTAAAGTGCAGGTGCTCTCCCTTCTAAGGTTGGTATGATTGGCTTATACCTAATTGGTATATTTAATTTACCTGTAAGTCCCTTGTACAGTGGTATCTTTTTACCCAGAGCCTGTATATTAAATGTTACTAGTGGACCTGCAGCGCTGCTTGCCCCACCCACTTAAGTAGCCTTTAAAACCTGTCTCAGGCCTGCTAGTGCAGGGCCTGCATGCACAATTTTCTGCCACAGGGACCTGACATCCAAATTCACTTGCCAGCCCCAAAACTCCCCTTTTACTACATGTAAATCACCCCTAAGGTAGGCCCTAGTTAGCCCTATGGGCAGGGTGCTATGTATGTCGAAGGCAGGACATGTGCCTGGTATGTGGCCTGTCCTGGTAGTGACAAACAGCTTATTTGGTTTCTCACTGCTGTGAGTGCTTCCTTCTCATAGGATTCTATTGGAAATGCCCTGCCTTATGTTTAGGGAGTATTGTCTGATTTATGAGGGATTGCGTAGGCATGTTTGGTATGGTTGTAGTGGTAGTGAGAAATGCTACTTACTGGTGTAGGTGGATTTTTTATTACTATTACAGAAATGCCACTGACAGTTTGGCTTTGTGCATACTTTTCAGACAGCCTGTACACAGGGACAGTGGAGGTGTCACAGAAGTGCATCTGGATACTGAATAGTCTTCCTGGGCTGAGAGAAGGGAGAGGCGGGGCACCCATGCATTTGTAAAGGCTGTGCCCTGTCCTCACACAATAGGATTGTTAACCCCCAAACTATGTTTGGAGCCTGTGCTGGAGGAGAGAGGGGGCACTCCCAGAACCAGCTGTAACTGGTTGGAACCTCCTCTCCCCTTCTTTGTTAACACAATGCAAAACTGAGTATAAGTACAGGGGAGTTTCCCCACAATTTGGAGACACTTTGGAACTCACTTGAAACAGGACGCAAAATGCTGGAGGGACTCACCAGGTACTGCCATGGACTGCTGCTGCTGTGCTGACCTGTGACCTGCTGGGTCACTAGAAGAGACTGCCATCTGCCTGCATTCCCCTTGCGCTGGCCTGCTGTGCTCTCTTTTCTTTGACTATTGTCCCCCAGGGGCAGGGTGCCGTGGTCCCTGACACTTGCAACTGCCTAAAACATGAGGAGTGCTTCACCTAGTCATCTAGTGCCTGGAGGGTGCTTGGCTGTGCATGTATTGAGCACCTGGTGAGCGCTTTACTCGTTTTGCCCCAGGCGCCCTGTGGGTGCTTTCCTTTGTCCTCTGTTGCGCTTTTGAAGTGCTTTGCCACTGCCCGAGATCACCACCGCAGCCTGGGTGGGCTGTTCATGTGAAGCGCAAGGGTAGCACACTGCCTGGTGCCCCCAGGGCACGAAGGAAAGGAAATGGGAGCAGGTGTGCTCCTGTTGGTGCCCCCCGAAAGAGGTTCGCTCTGAGGAGCGCCCCTGGGGCACCAGAAGGCCCTAACTTAGGGCCGATCACTGTCGCGGCCCGGGCGAGTCCCTTGCTTTGGCTGGAGAAGATCGGGTGGGGAAGGAAGCCTCATCAGAGGCTCCCCACCCACCGGAGCCCCTGATTGTGTGGTGCATGGGCAAGGGGGGGAAGGAAGCCTCATCCAGAGGTTCCTCCTGCCCCTGGGAGCCCTTATTGATATGCAGGACGGACGGGGGAAGGAAGCCTCATCGGAGGTTCCCTCCCAGCCCCATCGAAGCCCTGAATTATTGTTTGGGAGACAGCTGGCGGGGTGGAACCCTTGCCAGAATCTCCGCACGCCACCGGTCCCCCAAGAGTTGCTGGCTTCGGCCCCCTCCCTCTGGAGGGACAGTTGAGGCCCGGGGGCAAGAGATCACAGGCCCCAGGAGGTGCCTGTTATAAAAACCAGAGGGGGTGCGTGTCGTCCCTCCTCCTCCTGAAATTACAACAAGGCCCTCGTTTAGCACAGTAGAGTGCCTGGTGGCCGCATTTGTTCACTTCTTGGCACTGGAAGTCACTTTTCATGCAAGGTAGGCGTTCCCTTCTAAAAAATGACTCCGAGGCATGTGCGCCGTATTTATACTCCCGGGCAAAAATGACGCCCGGGAGTGGGCGGGTCAAAAAAAATGACGTCCAGCCGCTTTTGCGTCATTTCTTAACGCCTGGTCAGGGCAGGCGTTAAGGGACCTGTGGGCTCGGAAGGAGCTCAGAGGTGCCCTCCCATGCCCCCAGGGACACCCCCTGCCACCCTTGCCCACCCCAGGAGGATGCCCAAGGATGGAGGGACCCATCCCAGGGAACTTAAGGTAAGTTCAGGTAAGTATTTTATTTTTTCTTTTTTTGTGGCATAGGGGGGCCTGATTTGTGCCCCCCTACATGCCACTATGCCCAATGACCATGCCCAGGGGACATAAGTCCCCTGGGCATGGCCATTGGGCAAGGGGGCATGACTCCTGTCTGTGCTAAGACAGGAGTCATTTCAATGGGGGTTGGGAGTAAAAAAAAAAGGTAAGTTCAGGTAACTATTTTTTTTAAAAAAAAATTGTGGCATAGGGGGGCCTGATTTGTGCCCCCCTACATTCCACTATGCCCAATGACCATGGCCAGGGGACAGAAGTCCTCTGGGCATGGCCATTGGGCAAGGGGGCATGACTCCTGTCTTTGCTAAGACAGGAGTCATGTCAATGAAGGGTGGGAGTAAAAAAAAATGGCGCTAATCGGGTTGAGGCAGATTTTTTGCCTCAGACCGACTTGCCCCATTCTTTGACGCCCAAGCTCCATTTTCCCCTACGCCGGCGCTGCCTGGTGTGGGTAATTTTTTTTTACGCACACCAGTCAGCTCCGCCGGCTAAGGTCATTCCATAAATAAGGCGCCCGCATGGCACTTTGGAATGGCGTTAGCCGGCGTTAAATTTTTTGACGCACAACTGCGTTGGCGCAGTTGTGCGCCAAAAAGTTTAAATACGGCCCCAAATCTTTTCACCCTAGCAGGGGGTAAGGGCAGTTAACATCACAATTGATCAACATTTAATTTACAATATGACCATTTGGGCCACACAGTGAAACCCCAAATTGGAAATAAAGTTAAAGGGTTTTATTACAAACTTATATTCAGGTTAATGTAAATAATTAACAAAATCAGACTGTAAAAATACAATATAACCATTGGGTGTCCAAGATGTTGGAAAAATTGAAGCCTGATCAGCATAAGACAAACTAAGCGCTCCATCAAGGCAATACAAAACAATAAAAATAGGATCTGGTGCTCCGAAAATAAACGCTAGCCAACTTTGCTAAACATTTGAGTAATTTAGGAAACATCTAAGTTAGTTAGTTAAGTAATGAGGATCCTTCAAACACTAATTGACATGTGCTGGGCTACAAAACATGGGGGCAAAAAGAAAAAAGGAAATAGAGGACAAAAAGAAGTTGAAAAAACGTCATCTGGGGCAAAATGAAGTTAACAAAGGTTGGCAAAAAGTAAGTAAAAGGGAAAAGTGTCATCATCTCAGAAGCTCAGTCAAGAGTCTTTGTATGGGTCAAAGAAAAATCTAAGTTCTCTCAGCCATCGCAATCATTAGGAAAGTGTGGGGCAAGGGCAAAGAGGTCTGTACCTCTCAATGTCCTAGGCATCTCTGCTGCTGAAACTAACTGGAAGCAAAAACTAAAGTCCAAAGTGAATGATGATTTGTCCATTGTTCACGCCATATGGATCAAGAGATGGCATTGTCCAATCATGGCACTTCATACGACAGACATCTGCAACATCCAGGCAAGTTCCCAGGACTGTCATGGGAAGGAATCCATTTTTGTTCTCCTGTAGAACTTTGCAACAATTATGAATTGAGTTAGTCTTCACGTTCTCTGTTACTCCATGTACTGTCTTCAAGATCACCTTTTCAGGCTCTCTATGAGTAAACAATAGCACATCTATTTCCAAGCTAACATTTTATGGGAACAAAATCTGAAAGAAATGAAAGAAAAGAGGAAACAGCTTTCCCACATTCAGTGACGTCTGAGGCCTAGCAGATCAATATGGCTAAACCTAAGCAAAGTAGAATTTAAATGGCACCCTTTCTTCAGGTTAAACAAACACATATAAACATTTTATTTACAAAACTCTTCGTTAATAAGTATTGACAAATTTAATGTTACAGTGAATTGCAAAGATAAAATAGCTTGTTAATATGTGTAGGTAAATGTGATGGGAAACTACATTTCTTTACCATTAACCTATAACATTTAATACATATTCATCAAGAAATTCATAATCATTTCAATGATTACTATTTTCTACCATTTATAAGGAAACCTATGAAATCAAAATAAATGATTATACTTTAATTAAAATGGCTATACCCCACACATTAGATATTAATCTACAGTGAATACACCTTGATTTAGACTTATAGTGCACCACTTTACAATTAGCTTGTTATCAATCCACGCAATTTAATGTCAATATGGTCACACATAGATCAACATTGTGAGATCAAAGGTAGCAGCCAAAACTTAGCTGCACCACTTCCAATATAATTCTAGTGCTAATGTCTCAATGTGCTATAGATGCAGAGATATTGAGTCCCATGGCCAGTGTTAAAATCAGGGAAAGGCTGATTGCAGTCTACACCGGGTCCAGCGTTTAGGCTCAGGACACTAAGGCCCTCATTACAACCCTGGCGGTCCGTGTTAAAGCGGCGGTAATACCGCCAACAGGCCGGCGGCAAAAACATGGAATCATGACGATGGCGGATACTGCCACATTAACACTCCGACCGCCATGGTGGTAGAAACAAACAGCTTGGCGGTCACCGCAAACAGACAGGCGGAAGACAATGTACCGCCCACACTATTATGAGAGGCCAATCCGCCACCTTTTCCGGGGTGGAACCAATACGAACAAAAACACGGCGGAAACAGGACTTGGAAGGGAAAACACTCACCTCTCCACAACCCACAAGGAACCAGGACGCCATGGAGCCAGAACTCTAAATACTCCCTGCGATGGTATTCCTGCTCCACTATCAGGAGCAACAAAGACGGCGGCAATGACCACGGTGAGTACTGTACCTACAACACAGGGGAGGGGGGGAGGGAAAAGAGAGTGACACACACACGCAACACCCCCACCCTCACCCACAACAACATACACACAAATACATGCTGCAACATTACATTTACACCCCCCCCTTCAATAACGCAAGGACAAAAGGAAATGAGTTGAACGATTGTAATCATGAAAAAACCAGTAGTCAAAACTCGAAAAACAGTATATACAATTATGTACACCAATTACACAAGTCCAGATAGGGCACCAATTATTGTCCGTGGACCACTGGGCCCAAAATGCATGGGCGAGGCCCACACTCAATACCAGACTTCAAACGGAGAGAACACTGCAGGGGCATCAGATCGAAATAAAACAGGCACCTCAGGGGGAAGGAAAGGGGGGGGCACCTCAGCCGGATGAGTGCACAATGCCACAGTGCAGGGGGTTCCATGCCCATTGATCAGTGGCGGCCGGCAACTTTAGGAGGGAGGGGGGCGGGCGGGGCATACACACACACACACACACATACACACCTATTCTTTCACACACAGACACGCACGCACACCCATTAACAACACTCATACCATTCAAACATGCACGCACGCACCAAACATTAATTTTAAAACATCACACACATTAATTCTTTCACACACGCACGCACGCATATCCATTTACAACATTCATACCATTCAAACATGCGCGCACGCACCAAACATTACATTTGAAACATCACACACATACACACACACACACTTACCTTCAGCCTCCAGGTCCCAGGAGGGTTGGGACTGCTGCCTTCCCTCATTGGCTGACCTTAGGTCAGCCAATGAGGGAAGGCAGCAGTCCCAGCCTCGTCACAGAGTGGGATGGGGTCAGTGAGACTGCTGATCCCACCCCACTCTGTGACGAAGTGTCACTGATTGACTCTCACCCTGGGCACTTCAGGGCTTAAACTGAAGCGCCAAGGGAGAGTGTCAATTGGTGACGCTTTCCTCGTCACCCAGGGGAGGGCCTCGAGGCACCTTTGCTGGGTAGAGGAGGTCACGCCCATAGGAGCTGTGATCTCCTCAGCCCAGCAAAGTTCAGCTCAGGCAGCCAGGAGTCTGGGCAAATTGCGCATGTCTGCCCCTGGCTGCCTGACCTGAACATCAAGAGTGTCTGTCAGGCTGACCTTTGTTCAGCCTGACAGACACTCTTCATGGGGGGCAAAAGGTGGGGGGGGCGTGGCCCCTCCGCCCTAAAGGACAGGCCGCCACTGCCATTGATGTATCCTGGGGAGTGCAAAGCCACAAGTCTCTCAAGTCTTTTCAATGGGTGGTTTGCCCACTGCTTTATCCTGGGGAGTGCAAACCCACAGTCTCTCAAGTCTTTTCAGTGGGTGGTTTGCCCACTGCTTTATCCTGGGGAGTGCAAAGCCACAGTCTCTCAAGTATCTCCAGTGGGTGGTTTGCCCACTGCTTTATCCTGGGGAGTGCAAAGCCATAGTCTCTCAAGTCTTTTCAGTGGGTGGTTTGCCCACTGCTGTATTTTGGGGAGTGCAAAACCACTGTCTCTCAGATGGATGCCTTTCTCCACTGGTTCTGGAGGGGGCTTTGTGCCCAGAGTGCTTCATCCTGCCAAGGACCAAGGTAGTGGATGTGATACTCCACTGGTTCTGGAGAGGGCTTTGTGCCCAGAGTGCTTCATCCTGCCAAGGACAGAGATAGTGGATGTGATACTTTACTGGTTCTGGAGGGGGCTTTGTGCCCAGAGTGCTTCATCCTGCCAAGGACAGAGGTAGTGGATGCTTTTCTCAACGGAAGGTGTTGCATCATGGAAGCTGCCCAGGCTCCTGGAACTGACCACCAGGCTCGGTCGACTGACCACTGGGGATGGCAGCCATGTCTGCGGTGGTGCCACTGGCTCAGGATGTCGCGGGGCCGTTGGCGGTGCTTGCGGCTGTTTCAATAGCGGCATTGCTGGGGCGGGCTTTGTGGCATTGGTGCTGGCGGCGGGCTTTGTGGCAGTGGTGCTGGCGGCGGCCTCTGTGGCATTGGTGCTGGCGGTGAGCTCTGTGGCAGCGGTGCCTGCGGCGGACTCCGTGGCATCGGTGGTGGTGGCGGACTCTGTGGCAGCGGTACTGGTGGCGGACTCTGTGGCAGCGGTGCTGGTAGCGGGCTCAGTGAGTGTAGTGCCGGTGGCTGTGCATGTGGCGGTGCAGGTGGCAGTGTAGGTGGCGGTCTACTCCGCCGTACCGGTTGGCGTCGACATGGACAGAAGGTGTGACACTGGTCCCATAGTCAGTGCCACCATGCCCTCTCCTGACCTGCTCTTGATTTTCTGGCCCTTCCCCACCTTGGATGGTGGCACAGCTGTCTTGCCACATCCCCTTTTGTTTTCCCTGAGCTGTTGGTGGCAGGTGTTTTCGCCTTCTCCCTCCGGGATGTGGGCAACTTTTTAACTTCCGCAGGTGGCGGAATGTCCTTGCCCTCGCTACGTGGCACACTGGCTGCCCTGGTGCTTGGCGCACTCCAAAAGCCCGCTGTTGCTGGGACCACTGTGCCTGGTGATGTGGTGGCTGAGGTGCTGGGTTGGGACCAGGAAAGCCTGGCCATAAGGGACGGATGGGGGTGGAGGTGTAGGGAAGAGGTCAATGTTAGACAGGAAAAGATTTTTAGACACACTGGGACGGGTAGATGGAGGGGGTTTGGGAGTGGAGGAAGAGGTAGTGGTTGTAGGAGGTGTACGAATGCTGTATTTGGGTGAAGGTGCATGGGCTGGAGGCTGTTGTGAGGTGGATGGCTGTTGGGTGGGTGTGTGCCTGCGTTTGTGTACTTTGGGAGGTGGGCTCACAGACACACTGGTAGAGGACACAGGGGATGTGTAAATGGTAGTGGGGGTGGTGAGTGCACGTGAGCGGTGTGTGCTGATGGGCGTGCTGGTGATGGAGGTAGTGGCTGAGGATGTAGTGCATGCAGGTGTGAGTAGAGTTGAGACTGGGAGGGAGGAAGACGACGTGGAGGAGGGGGACACAGTGGAGGCAGTGGATGTTGGTATGTCTGCATGGGAATGATGCTTGTGTGAGTGCCTGTGGGATGTGTGGTGCTTATGTTTGCCTGAGCCACCCATGTGTGATGAGGTGTGTGCATGCTGGTCTGATGTTGTGCTTGGGATAGGCTGAGGTACAGGGGATTGGGTTTGGGTGGAAGAAGTTGGAGGGGGAGGCTGGACACAGGGACAATGGCTGCCATCAGTGCTGAGGCCAGAGCCTGAAATGCTCTCTGTTGGGCTGCCTGGCCAGAATGAATGCCCTCCAGGTATGCATTTGTTTGTTGCAAATGCCTCTAGACACCCTGGATGGCATTCACAATGGTAGATTGCCCAACAGTGAGGGATCTCAGGAGGTCTATAGCCTCCTCACTGAGGGCAGCAGGGCTGACTGGGGCAGGGCCTGAGGTGCCTGGGGCGAAGGAGATGCCCACCCTCCTGGGTGAGCGACCACGGGACACACGCTGAGGGGCTGCTGGGAGGGCGGTGCTGGTAGGGGGGGCGGCGGATGTACCTGTTGATGCGGGGGCACAGAGGGGCCCGCCACTCCAAGGGAGCTCCCATCAGAGGAGGAGTCGCTGTCGCTGAAGTCACCTCCTGTCCCCGCCGTGGAGCTCCCCGCACCCTCCGTCCCACTGGTGGCTTCAGTCTCCGTTGTCTCACCCTCCAGGGCCAATTGGGATGCAGCTCCCTCCTGCTCCGGTGCCACTGCTCCTCCGCCTGATGATGTTATTGCACACAAGAACAGGGAGACCACAAAAAGGGTGGGGGAAAGACAGAAGAAAGACATGTTCAGTGCATGCAATACCACTACCTTTGGCAGACACTACAAACACAGCAGCCCTCTGCACTACCTCATGCACTTAGAGTTCCTAGAGTAATCACATGCCCATGGGGTACAAGGCTGATGCCTGATTGCTGCACACATGGAAGTCACAGGAGCCTGACTAGGTGTAGATGGCTCTTAACACTGGTGGGGTTGGGGTGCCACATAGCCTGCCTCACAAAGGGTCCTTGCCTACAAAGCTCGCCCTGGCCTAGGGTAACCCACTGCCCACCTCCCTCACCCAGACAGCTCGTAATGCGCGCAGAGTCAGATGAATGTGACTGTACTCACCCCCTTGTAGCTGCTGTGATGCCCTCAAGCGCCCATCCAACTCCGGATACGCCACCGCCAGGATCCGGAACATCAGGGGGGTCATGGTGCGACGGGTACCCCTCCCACGTTGGGAGGCCATCCCCAGCTGGGCCTCCGCCGTCTTCTTGCTCCAGCGGCGAAGGTCCTCCCATCTTTTACGGCAGTGGGTGCTCCGTCTGTGGTGGACCCCCAGGGTCCGGACGGCGTCCTTGCTGATGGCACACCAAATATCCTTCTTCTGGTGGGCGCTGACCTAGAGGAATAGTACAGGGGAAAAGGAAAAACTTTAACCGTCCGGACCATCACAGTCATTGGCCCACGTTCCCACCCTTGCCTTGACGCACATACACTCACCTTCCTCACATGCAGGCCTCAGTCCCTCCCCATGTATCTTCCATCCACACCACTCCAAACAGGCATTGCCCATGTAGCATGCTTACAGTGTACTCACCTGTTTGTCTGGAGGACCGTACAGTTGTGTGTACTGGGGGAGGACCCCATCCACTAACTTCTGCAACTCCTCCGAAGTGAAGGCAGGGGCCCTTTCTCCAGACACATGAGCCATCGTCGCTTCCAGACTGAGGTCACAGCAGCACTTGCAGTGTAGGTCCTCTCCTGTTGAAGGTCAGGTATCAAGTGAGTGAACAGACAGAAAATGGCGGTCACGTCCGCGGCGGTGCATACCGTCACAGCCGGCGTACATCGTCATTGGCTCCTGGGCAATACAAGTGTATTGCTGGAAAGAAATCCCAGAAAAACGTGTCATGAAGGGTGGAATATTGAAGCAGTTTAAAGCCAAGAAGTTGGTATCTGAGGTGTTGGAATGATTTTTAGAGTGAGGTTGTTGTCCAATAATGACACCTCACTAAAGGCCTAGGAGATATATGACAGTGTTTATTTTAAAACTCAAAAATACTTCTAGAAGAGAAGGGTGCCCTTATTGTTTCTTCTCCATGTAAACTCTTTCCTTTTTTTCAGGGGTGCTTCCACAACCCTTGTCCACCACCACTGTTTGGTACAACGTAATATAAAAGTACCACAGATCACCAAATCAAATAAAGTGGAAGCACAGACCCCTTAACTAGTTGTCTATATGGTTCATGTGCTCAGGTAATTCTAGTCTGTAGTTTTATGCTATTTCTTCTTATTGTTTTTTCAAACCAAGCAGATTGTAAGTATTGTGGTTCATTCACTAGTACTGGATTGGCGGTTGTTTCTTTACATAAATCATCTGTGTAAATCTCATTTTTTTCAAAATGATTTTCAGTCACTTGTGGTAAAGGTAACAATAGAACAGTTCCTTGTGACTGCCAGTAGGTGGTAGCTCTTGAGTCCCCAATTCTAAGCTCTGTATACTGTGAAGCACCCACTTTAAAAGTGATATCTCTCTTTGGTTGATTCCACTACCTGCTCCTCCTTTATATTGTATATTTCTGCTCATTGTTGTCAGCAAAAGAAACACTGACACAGAGATATTTCAAATTAATGTATGCACAAAAGATGCAAAAAATACCCATCAATCTATTCCTATTTCCCATTAGGTCAAGGTGGGCCCTCAGTATAGTTATTGGGATCAACTGTTAGGGTCGAAAACACTGTAGTGAAACTGACAACATTTTAAAAACATTGCACAACATCGCAAGAGTATGTCTTTACAACTTTACACACCCCTAGTTTTCTGGTGAGATTTAGGTGTTGGCAATCACACAAATGACCCTGAGCTACCCATCTATCACTTTAGCTGAAAGTACAAACCAGCTATTGTAACTATTTCCCCTTTGGAAGTGTGCTCTATAAGGAAATGATCTCTATGGTGCTTTCCTGATCAAAGGGATACATGCTAAAGGTTTTGAATGTCTGACTAGCGTGTGTTGTGGAAGAGATTAGTAAGACTACCTCTTTGATCCCAAGCACTTCGGGTGGTACTGAGCTCATTAGAGCCTTGTGAGACAGAGATAAGTGTGGAAAAGGCTGCTTAAATTAGGCAGGTGTAAATTTATCCATAACTTATACAAACCTTGGCATCTAGCCATAGAGGAAATAAAAAAACAGCCTTGCTAATACATTGTAAAACCCTTTGAATTCCCCTGCCACTCATACCTCTCCAATCTCTGCTCACTCCAAGCTTCACACATTCAAAATGTTCAAATGTCTTCCAAACGCTCATCATCCTCTAACCTTTCAAATTGTCCCACCCTGCCTCCTATGCCCCACTGCATCTCTAAACTTTGTTAACCTGTCCAATTTTCCGTGAAATAACTTCCAACCTGTTGAAACTACTCACCAACTCCCTAAACACCTGCTCATCAGCGACAAAAACATAACCCACAAATATATTCAAGTCACAAAAATAAACCTGCCTCCAAAAATATAGCCTCTAAATTGCAATAAATGAGAATTCACCTTTCCTGCCATATCACAAAACAAGCTAATAATGCCTTAAAATCTTTCCCTGCGCCTGCCGACTGGCTAAAGCTAAATGACCCTAACTGTCTACTCTAAATCCCTAAACCCACCCTACGCTACCTCAACCAATCCTGCCTCTCTCTCCCTGGATGGGATAACCCAACTGAAAACTTTGAGGTGCTGGCTTATGCCTACCAACCCCAAGCCCCCATTCCTGTGATTTACACAACACCATCACTCACACAACATCCACGCACCTCAGACAACACACACAAACACATCCCCTCACACATCACAACACACACCACCTCACACATCACCCACACCACACCATGGCACCGCAAAGACACCCCAGGTTCTCTGAGGAGGAGCTCAGGGTCATGGTGGAGGAAATCGTCCGGGTAGAGCCACAGCTATTCTGATCACAGGTGCAGCACACCTCCATAGCTATGAAGATGGAGCTATGGCGCAGAATCGTAGACAGGGTCAACGCAGTGGGACAGCATCCAAGAACTAGGGATGACATCAGAAAGAGGTGGAACGACCTACAGGGGAAGGTGCGTTCCGTGGTCTCAAGACACCAGATTGCAGTTCAGAGGACTGGCGGCGGATCCCCACCTCCTCCCCCATAACTAACAACATGGGAGGAGTAAGTCTTGGCTATACTGCATCCTTAGGGCCTTGCAGGAGTAGCAGGAGGAATGGACCCTGGTAAGTCAAATCTTAACTATTACATCCCCCACCCTACCTGCGTGCATTGTGTTTAATTGATTGAGTGAATACTTAAGAATGTATAAAGCAGCAATTTGGCAGCCAGCTCCTGCAATCACCTCACTGTCAGGAGTTTCTCTGTAAGAGGTGGGACTTCTGGCTGCAAGGATTTATCGGTCTGTGGCTATTGATCAGTCAGTGGTATTTTACCTGCTGCCTCTTAGAGTTAAGGACAAAACTGACAGAACCAGATTAAAACACCAATGTTGGCAGCTGGTGTCATGATTCTCTGTAGGTGAATGCGCCACTCTGCCTACTCCAACAAAAACCTCACCACCCAAAAGTTAATCTAGGTAGCCCAATTCAGTGTGATTATGACACCTTAGTGGAAGATGAGTAAAAAAAGCACTTTTTGTTCAATAATCCAAATTCTTCATGTGCCTGGATCTCGAGTGTGACTGGTGGGATTAGTCCCATACCTTGTCAGGGTATACATTAGTACATCTAGGCCCAGATCTTGCAGAAATCATACACTCAGCTGGGGTAACCAACAGAAAACCTTTGCCGCACCTCACACTGCACCAAAGTGGTGAAAGGGATGCTTGAATTAATATCGGCCACTGACTATCACTCATAGCTGCATTCCATACCATTAATTTTTTTCCCACTGTGCCACTCTAGACAGAGTCCTGCATATGCAAATCGACCTTGGTTCTACCCCAATGGGAAAAGTCCATCTCAAATTATCTGGCCAGGCCCCCTCTATGTGGCAATGCAAGAAACTCCAGAACGGTTTTGTCAGTGAGGTATAGCTTGAGTCCTTTAACATAGTGAGAACGTAACCAATGCTGGGGTATACCACACTTATGGAATTACTGAAACAAACAACAAGATGGTGAAACAGATGCTGCTCAGTGGGTATCAAATGTGAGTCACTGGGTTAGACAAATATGAGGTTGGCCAGATTGTACAAACTGAAGCAAGATTGAACACTTCACAATGCTGGTGCAATTCACAAAACATGTCCTACTGTGAGTAGAGTTGTCTTACTCCTAGTTTAGGTGTGACATATTTCTGAACTACCAGGAGTACACACACTTATTTGTGGAAAAAAGGTTGTGAATTGGGTCCACCAATTGCAACATTTGGCTTAACATTGACTTTATTCTTTTCAAACACATAACCTACTGAGGAGCATGTATTCCTAAGCAGGGCATTGCAAAGTGAGGGAGGCTGGAACTGGTACTTGGGACAAAATTACAAGGTAATGATAGGACTCTGCTACTTGATATTCCATTAGAAAGTGGGGATAGAACTGCAAAGAGGACTTGCAGATTAGTATTAAGTTAGAAGATGAGGTGAGGGACCTGTCCCTTGACAGCACAAACCAAAGTTATGACAATGGGTTGATTTTTAAAAGATCATTATAGATTGAGGAGAGTGATGTGCTACTTGTAAGGAAACTACAAAATGAGGATGAAAACCTGCAGCTTGGTGTTACATCAAAAGGTGAGGAGAGAGATTTCTCCCATGATAGAATATTGCAATGTTAGGAGAATAGGCTTCATTCACAATGTCATTACTTAGCGAAAAGCGTCAACTTGCAACAACACTATAAAGTGAGGATGAGGAGCGAAACCTGCAGCTTCGTATTAAATTACAAAGATAGTGGTTGGCCCTGTAACAGAGCATTACAAAGCTATGAAAACCTGTTGCCTTTTGAAAACTCAATGCAAAGTGAGGAGAGTGACCTTCTAATTGTATGTACTCTACAAAGTAAACAGATGAACTTGCTATTTAGTATTACATAATAAGTTAGGAGAGGGATGTGCATTTTACAAGGTTCCTTCAAATCAAGGAGAAGGAACTGTTACTTTGAGGATAGGAAAACATAAGGAGAGGAACCTGCCACTCACTATTACAAAGCTAGGTAAAGAGAGGGATCTGTGCTATGGTAGGACATTACAAAATTATGTGAATGGACTACTTTTTACAAGTTCATTACAAAGTGACCTGCTACATACAAGGACGTTGCCAAGTTAAGAGAGGAACCTACTGCTAAGTGTTACTGTAGGACTTGGCCCTTTCTGCAGGGTCGTCCCCAAACTTTTTGCCTTCACCCTCCTATTTTCTGAAATCATTTTTGCTGGCTTGTATGGCTCTGTACACTTTAATAACCAGTATGAAAGTGATCATGCACTCTTCTTAAAACATGGTAGAATTTGCTTTCACCCAGTCAGCCTATTTAATTTAATTGTAAGTCCCTAGCAAAGTGGTACTACATGTGCCCAGGGTCTGTAAGTTAAATTCTACTAGTGGGCCTTAGCACTGATTTTGTCATCCTCTTAAGTAGCCCTTTATAATGCCCCAGGCCTGCTATTGCAGCCTATATGTTCAGTTTTCAACTGCTAGTTCAGCCTGGCAAGGTAAGCATTTTGCCAGGTCCAAATTACCTGTTTTAATATATAAGTCACACTTGGGTATGCCCTACACAGCCCAGAGGGCAGGGTGTAGTGTATTTTAAAATATGGATATGTACTTTTAGGTTTTACATGTCTTAGTAGTGAAAAGTACTTTAGTTTGTTTGTTATTACTGTGAGGCCTACTTCTTCTATAGGATAACACTGGGTTACCTTACTACATTTAGTAAGTGATAACTTCCAAATGGAGTAGGAACACAGTTCGAGTTTGGTGTCCAAGGAATTGTGATTAAAATACCTCTTTAATATAATGTCAGATTTCTAGACACTATTCTGAAAGTGACACTTTTAGCAAGTTGGTATTTTCTTGTCCTAACCATTTGGTGTCTGCAGCCTGATCCTGGGCAACATGATCAGGTGTAGTTGGCAGTTGGTCTTTGCGTATTGCTCCCAGACAGTGAGACAAAGGGAAGAAAGGTGTTGGGAGGCTAGGCCACTCTAAGTTACCTAGGGGGAGCTGTTACGTACCACACTTGCATATCACAAAGTTCCTGTCGAGCACAGGGTTTGACACTGGTCTTTGGTGACCCTGGACAAACTGGGACCATGATGGTGAGGAAGGGGATGCCAGACAAATCAGGAGGGTGGAATCATCTAGAAGCTTCCTCTACTTTCAAGTGGGCACCGGATACAAATACTGGACCCATAGACCTAACTCTTAGGTACACTTCTGGATCTGTGTACTCTGCCAAGAAGAAGGTCTGCTATGCTATTGTAAGTACTGTCCCTCTGCTGGACTCCTGCCCAGAAGGGCTGCTGCCCTACTGTGCTGACCTGGTGCCCTTCTACCCTTTTGCCTGCGGAAGAAGGACTGGACCACCATCTCTAAGCCCAGTCCTCCAGAGTCACTCCAAGGGCTATTTGGCTGGCCTCCTGATCAGAAGCTTCAGGGACAGAACAGGCTTCCAACAACTTTGAACCCAGCCCCTGGACTCTGCCATCTATGACCCCTGCCCTCCCAAGTGGTGTTACCCCAGTCCTGGACCCTTGGAAGTGGGCATGAAGGTGCTATGCCACCCCATCTGTGGACTCTATAGAACTGGCGCATTTCCTTTGTGGTGCAGCACAACTCCCGCTGAACTAGTGCATCACCTCTCCTACTCGATGCATCAGCCTTGGAACTAAAGTATCACCTCTGCTCACACTGCATCTTCTCACCAAGAGCTGGCATTGCCTTTGCTGTGCAACCCATTCTAAACCGGGGACTCCACATCTTTTCGCAACCAGGATTAAGGTATTGTGTTCAGTGGACCTAACTGGGTCCCTGTAGTGGGCCAATGCTCCATCGCAGTCAGCCTGAATTTGTGACGTTGTCCCAGTCTGGTGCAACCCGATAACTGCATTTGGCACTTTGGCCCTCATTACGACCCTGGTGGTCGGCGGTAATCTAGGGTAATTTTGGCTTTTCCCAAATTATGACATTGGCGGTTTGGCTCAAGCCAACCCGCCAATGTACCACTCCGTCCACCAGCCTCCGGGCTGGAGATTTTGGTCTCCAGCCAGACGGCTGTCACAATTCCACCCTCAGGATTATGACCCCGCCTACCGCCATGTTTTTCGTGGCAAATCTACTGCCACGAAAACCATGGTGGTAGGCACTATCAATGCCAGGGAATTCCTCCCCTGGCACTGATAGGGCCCCCCCTTCCTTCCCCCTCCCCAGAGTCCTCCCCCACCCTCACCCTCCCTCTCCCGACCCCCCCGACATCCACACACCAAGATGCACACACATACACACTCATACACACACCCACATCTACCCACGCATGCACACATACATATCCACACCCCGCAACACACACTAACATACATTTTAGCACACATGCATTCACAACACACAACATACATGTACACTCACATTCATTCATTCACGCACGCATTCCACGTGACTCACACCCGCAGGCATGCATACAAATATAGACACACACCCCCCCCCACACATGCACACAACACCCCCACCCCCCTCTCCTGTCGGAGAACCCGACTTACCTGCTAACAGGGGGTCCTCCGGCAGGCGACGGGTTGCGGTGCTGCTGCCAGCAGCAGGGCCGCCAGCAAAACACCGCCAGGCCGTGCCATGGCTCATGATACGGTAGGTGGTTTTTTGCTGGTGTGGCGCTGCAGCTGGCAGCAGCGCCACCTTAGCGCCGTCTGCCGCCATGACCGTCAACGGATCACCGCCAGCCTTCTGGCGGTATTCCGTCGACGGTCATAATGCGGTTGGCGGCTGGTAGCCACGGCGACGGTATGTTGGCTGTTGTTGCCGTGGCGGTAGGCGGCATTTACCGCCGATGTCATAATGAGGACCTTTGTGTTTTTGGCACTATTTTCACTGAAGTCTTCGAACTTGCATATCTCTGATTCTACTGATTGGAATTGTGTCATTTTGGCATGATTTATTTAGTAAAATTTCCTCAATTTTTAAAAAATGGTGTGGATTTTTTTTCTGTTGTGTTTTCACTTTATTACTGTTTGAGGTGCTACATAATTTCTTTACACATTGTCTCTATGTTAAGCCTGAATGCTCTCTGCCAGGCTACCCGAAGGTTGAACACAGGTAATTTGGGATTTGTTTGTGCCTTACCCTGACAAAGATTGTGATTCCTGCTTGAGTAGGGTTTTACCCTCCTCAACCACTAACCCAATTTCTTACAGTTACATTAAATGCTGGGAGAAGGAGTTGTGTTTTACAAGATCTGTTCAAATTGGGTAAAGGGCCTATTATTAGGTGAGCAGTACAAGGTGAAAAGAGGGACCCCTGTTTACTAATACATTACAATGGGAGCAGAGGGATCTGTCCTTTGGCAGAACATTACAAAGGTATGATAAGTGTTTGCTCTTTACAAGGTCATTACAAAGTGAGGACAGCGACCTGCTACGTGGAAGAGCACTTTAAAGCGAGGAGGAGAACCTGCTGCTTAGTAATAGCTTACAAGTTGGGAGAAGAAGTTGCTTTATACAAGGTCATTTCAAATTGAGGAGCGTGACTTGTTCCTTGGTGGACATTACAAAGTGAGGAGAGAAACCTACTGATTACTATTATATGACAGGGCGAGGAAAGGGATCTGTCCTAAAGAAGAACATGACCAGGTTCTGCAAAGGGCTTGGTTTTTTGCAAGATCATTACAAAGTGAGGAGTAATCTGCTACCTGGAAGGACCTTGCAGAGTGATGAAAATCAGTTGCTCTTTGCAAGGATGTTATCTTATGAGGACTGTGCTCTGTTTGTTTTCCAAGTTATTGAGACGGGTGATCCCCTGACCAAGAAGCAAAGTCCATTTCCTGCAGTTGAATGAGGCCTGGCTGAAACTTCTAATCTTTGTTTTAAAACAGATGCAATTTCTCCATCGCTGCCTCCTGTGATTCATCGGATTTGACTGCCTGTCACCTGTATTAACATATTAATACCTTTCCTAGTGCTGTTCAAATGAAGGGGATGATTTGATCACAGGTCCACTGGATTTTTCCAGTGATGAAATGCTAATGAATTCTATTTTTATGCTAGATTTATTCTGAGCATGGACGGGGCCAGCACGTATAGGCAACAGTTTTGAATCATCAGACCAAATAATGCACAGTACGTAGCGGGCAGGCAATTCCAATATCTTGAGGGCGCTAGGGTTTATAAGAATTCCCAGTTTTTCTGTTACATTTTCAGCGCTGAAGCCATTGCCTTGTACATTTCAATGTTATTCACACAAACAGTGATTTCTCTCCGTCTTTGCTAGCACATGTTGATCCATTCACCACCTTTCTGGTTTAAAATTTAGCATTTCTTAGCCCTCTGCGGGATTCAAGCATCACAATTAGGCCCAAATTTATACTTTTTTAGCAACGCATTTGCGTAATTTTTTGACACAAAAGCGGCGCAAACTTACAAAATTCAATTATGGGGCATACTTATAGGCCCGTAGCGCCACTTTTCGTGCTGCTCCTGTGGCACTAAGCGCTGCGCTGTATTTACAAGGTGGCATTAAGCCACTTTTTGTCCCCCTCCCATGCAGCACTGTGTGTGGAAGGGGCGTGCAATGGGTGTTGCATTGGGCGTGCCACAGCAACACTCATTGCATTTTGACGCTGCCTCAGATTTATGACATTTTGTAAACCGAAGGCCGTGTCAAACTCTAACGCCACCCCCATGGGTGGCATTAGCAGGGCACAATGAGAAGGAATACTTTTATTCCTCCTCGTTTTAGCTTCTCCAGCACGCATAGAAAGAGCAAAATGCCAGAAATGATTGTTTATGTGCAGGGCGGTGTCTCTTCCTGCATATAAACAATCATTTCAAAAATGACGCTTTGGCACTTCTGTGTGTGCTGCATTGTGCAACACACTCAGAAGTGCCAAAGCGCCATTAGCGATTGTTTATGTGCAGGAAGGGACACCTTCCTGCACATAAACAATCACACCCCTCAACGCGGACATCTTTGCTCGATGGTGCAAGGATGCCTGCGTTGGCAGCTAAATTTAGCGCCAGCGCAGGAGACAACACAGGGGTATTCACTTAAATACGGTGCATCCCTGTGTTTCTAAAGTGACGCAATGCGGAGCTGGAAATTTTGGCGCAACATCGTGCTGCGCCACTTTTCCATAAATCTGCCACTATATTTTGTAAGTTTGAGCTGCTTTTACGTAAAAATATGATGCAAATGTGGTGCCAAAAAAGTATAAATATGGGCCTTAAAGTCCTCACAAGATACTGTTGCCTCAAAGATTTGCAGAGATTGAATGAAGGAAAGAGAGATGGCTGGATGGATGGCTTGACAGAAAAAAAAGAAGAATCATTAATAGCTGAATGGATGAATGGATAAAGAAAAAGACAGAAAGATGGATGTGAGGAAGAAGGATGGATGGATTGACGGAAGAAGGATAGAATGAAGGATGGTTGGATGGAAAAAGGGCTGAAAGAAAGATGAAGAAAAAGAAGGTAGAAAATGGGACAATAATAAGATAGAAATAAGGGGTCAAGGACAGAAAGGAGAAAAAAGTGTGGAAGAATGTTGGAGGTCAGGAATGAGATTTCAGAATTTCGGTAGGGGGAGCTGTTCCCTGAACGACTGTCAGGCTCGTTCATCTCACTTGTTATTACCATTTAGGTTATGGTTCAAAGCATTTGATTTTTTTTTTTTTCTGACTTGTTCCGTGTGGGACAAGTACCAGGCAAGGAAGGGATGGATTGTCATGGGGAGCAGGGCCAGTGCCAGTGACTGACGGGTTGTTCAATAGGAAGGGTTTGGGGTGCTGTTGGGGAAAGTGATTTAATTGACATACCTTGGCTGACTTTTGATAACAGTAGAAAATAGTGGCAATTACTTGTTTGGGGACATGTACACTTTATTTAAGCACAAGGAACAAGTGTTGGCGATACACCTCTGCTCCTTATGCTCAAATAAACCAAGTAAAGTGCGTCTCATTGGTCTTCGGATAGATTTGAAAAAGAGCGGCAAGAGCCCTAGCATTTCAAGGCACCTTTGAAGTATACTGGCCTTATTGACTACAGCCGATTAGACACATTTAAGCATTACAAATATAACCAGATTTTCTAGAAGTCAAGCACCCTAGTAACAAAGGTGGTATTGAGTTCCACAACAGAGCTGTTGAAACAGAAACTGCCCTGTCACCCAAGCTTGCCTATCTGAACAATGAGGCTAGCAGACTGGGCTGCTTTATGGATCTCAACGTACGACTTGAACTAATTGGTGAAGAGACATTCATAGTGGAAATATAGGCCCAGATTTAAGAGGGCCTAGCGCCTCCTTTCAGCCACATTGGCATATCTTTTTACGCTAATGTAGCCAAATGAGGCCACATTCGCTGTGCCATATTTACAAAGTTGTGCAATGTACAGGCATAATGTATGCAAGGGGGCGTTCCCCCATTAGGGGGAACGCAAAATGGTGCATTGGAATCTATGAGATTCCACTGCACCATTTTTAGCTGCTAGTTCTAACGTCTGTACAGAGCAGGCGTTGAAAGGGGGCACAAAATTGCTTTCAATGGGCCCCTATGTATTGCGTAGGATTAGCACCAAAATGTTGGTGCTAATCCTACACAGTACATCAAGAGTGTCAAAAATGTCTACGCTATTGCCTCTTCCCCTGCGCCATGGTGCGGCGTATATTAAATACGGTGCACACATGGTGCCGGAAGCGGTGGCCCTAAGGGGCCCAAGAAAAGTGGCGCTGGGTTGGATGCAGCACCACTTTTCTTGAATCAGGCCCATAGTGCTTTTTTGGACCGGACATAGGAATACAAATTTCTCGTGCTCACACACTGACAACCAGTGAAGCTCACAACAGGCTTACATATTCCCAGTAAGAGCGACACATAAGCGCCTTGCTTATAAAGCTGGGTGAGGGGGTTACACAAATATTACTAATCTTCAGCAGGATGATAACAGGTTCCTTCACTGTTGGTTGGCTTTACTTCACTCCATCACATCATATGTTATGAATCAATGCATGTCTCCCTTCTCTGGAAGACTCTTTGTTATCTAACCCTCTGACATTGTGGTGAACAATATTGGTAAGGCTGGAAGCTCAGGATATAGGATGCCATCAGATGGATTCATAACCGCACTCTATCTGACACTGGTCTTCAAACTTCTTAATGCCATGTCCACCTTCATTTAAATAAATGTCATTGGGCTGAAGGTTCACAGTTATTCTATGAAACTGGCAGAGCCACACAACAATAACATGCTATAGGCTGCCTGACCTCCATAACGTGTAAAAATATTTCCACATTTTGACCTTTTTTCAGACATGGCTTTGAGGGTTATTTTGAGCCCCTTCCTCTTTGACACCTACTCCAAGCCAGGACATGAGTGACAAGAAATGCTACTGATGGCTCATTACAGACTGATTCACTGCTGCTGTGTTTATTTTGTCACTGAGACCACAGCTCTGTTTCAGTATGATGCTCATTTTGATGCCACGTGCCCTGAATGTGAAGCAATTTGCTTTTCACTCCTAGGATGTATAGCTCCTAGGTGCGCCCTTTGCTGATCAACAGCACACCTGACACGGAGGTGGGAAAAACACTTTTCTCGCATCGTTTTTTTTTAAACCGTAGATCAGCCTTTGAGGTTTGGAACATATAAGAGCTGCCAACAGTAATTTGCAGGGCACAAAGGCATTCATGACTTCTACATAAAGCAAACAGAAAACAAGACCAATTTCTCTGCATTTTGTGCCCTAATTAAACTATTTCAATTATCTTTACCAAACGTAACTATTAAATATTGATTTTCATGTAAAACCTCCGTCCTTTGTTGCTCATTAAAATCAGAGCGTTATTGACTCTGAAAGGTGCATTCAGTCGCGCGCGCTGATCCTGCCTTTGATGTTCTGAAAGCCACCCTGTAATTGACTAAAACATGAATCACGCTGCTTTGCGTTGCGAATAACTGACTCCTCCTCTCTAGCGTGCTATAGAGAAAAGCCCTTGTCTCTGCTCGGAGATATTACGTTACGAGCAGCATTATTTATCACGATGGCAGGCGGGCAGGATAGCTGTGCTTGGCTGTAAGACATTATATCGACGTTATTAGTGTCGGCCTACAATTACATCACTTCCCCTACATCGAGCTACCACTACACTGTAATGAAAATGTCTATTTAGTATTCTTAACTCCGGCCATGGAAAAGTGGAATTAAGTGTAATAAATATATATTTAATCTACAATGTTGTAGTGGGTCGATATGGTGGATGAGATAATAATGCTGTGTGCTCTTGTTGTCCACCACCACGTCCTGGGACAACATTCGTCTTGGCTCTTAGTCTCTGGATTTTCCATCTAGCAGGAGTATACATCAAAGGCGATTTATTTAAGGTCCTGTTTTGGGAATGAGAATAATCGCAGAAATGCATCTGTGAAATGTATTGGGGTGCTAGGACTTTCAAAGCACTACTGGAAGTGCAGCAGGTGCTTATTTGCTTCCTATTTGTAGACTTCACAACCTTGTAATAATTTCCACTGAGTAAAAACTCAAGAGGGAAAAGAAGGAGGGGTCAGGGAGAGAGCAGGACTCTGGAGAAGAGGAGGTCTTTTGGAGCAGCCTAGACACCACTCCTAGCCCCCACCCACCCCTGTAAATTAAAGAACCAAGGGCACCTGGGACCACCTCCCATGTACTGAGGAGCGTGCAAAACAACTCACGGTATCACCTCAGTGAAAGGCTGCCATACACTAGCTGTTTCTTTGTAAGCTTTCAAGCTCTTGTTACTATTCACAAGAAAGTCACTTCACTGGGTTGCGGTTTGTGGAATGCTGATGCAAGGTGACACAAAGCTCTTCCATGAAAGTGACTGGATACATGACCCTGACATGAATAGCGCTTATCAGGCTGACCTTTGCTTAGCCTGTAAGACACTCATCATGCACCTGAAGAAGTGAGGGCAGAGCACTGACACCCTCACCAATGGGCCGCTACTGTACTGAGCCCTTAATAGTACACAGTCACTACTAACGATGAGGAATTGAAGCATGTGGTATTTTATGCATGTGGTTTTTCTTATAGTCAAAATACTGTGGAGTGAAGACAAAAACTCAAAGACAAGCATAAAGTCAATAAGTCATAAGAGAGGCAGCTGGTTTGTGGACTGCCATTGTATTGTGATGCAGTGTTCCTTAATGAGGTGCGTTGTTATCTTGTTGCTAAATTGGAGCAGTATTGGGTTGCCCTGATAATGGGGATGTTCCTAATCCTGGGTGCATAGATGAAGAAGGCACGCCTTCTTGCTTTTTTTTATTTTTTAGACTTGCTGGATTGCAGTATGATGGTGGCCTCCTCTGCTATTGAAACTGACCCCAGTAAACATAATGAGCGATAGATGATACTTAGCCATTCATGCAACTGAGCCACTGGTGGACATTGCACTGAACCACTCACGATACTGCACCTCTGATGACACTTAGCCGCTGAGAGCATCACAGGGATAATGACTGATTTGTTGCTCTTTAGCTATATTTGCACTTTAACATTAACATATTCAGACATTCATACATAGTGATGTGCATTACAGCAAACACTGGTAAACTGAGCCACATATGTGTATTGTATTGAGATAATGTTAAAGGTGAGTGCCTTGGCACTGTGATAAGACATGTCTGATATGTAATTATTGATGATATTGAGCCAATGATCATACTGAGCCACTGATCATATTGAGCCACCAATCATACTGATGAGACTGAACCACTGATGAAACGGAGTCGCTGATGATACTGAGCTACTCCTGCAGATACTGAGACACAGATGACCCGTATCCTGTAGCACTATAGTTTGTGGCACTGCAAGAAACAAGCACCACGATATGCAAAGTTTCCAATTTTTGCAGTTGAGGAAGTTCTGCCTTGGTCGTGGGAACATTAACTACCGATTAATGGGAAACAACACTGTGGGTTGGGTGCCTGCAGTACGTAACTGACTGGCCTCTGTTTTCAAGCCATTTAAGGAAGCTAAGTAGGACAGTGTGATTGCTGCCAAAATTTGTGTATTAATTGCAGCTCACAAGAAGGAATACTTGGCTGGCAGACACTTCATTTTAGCCTACCAATTGTGTGCTAAGTACTTTGTTAATAATACATATTTATATTCAGTGCTATGCTTTTTGTGGCTGGAGTTGCTGCAGATGTATCTTGTGGAACCTCTTTTACATTTTATGATTATTTTTTAAATCTAGCCGAAATAAGATACTTCTGATGTGTATCTCTCTGCACTTCTTACACCAGACGTGTTTAATCTCTAATATACTCCCGCAATTAAGCCAACCTAAAATAGTTTAATGTCCTATGTTAGTTCTTCATGTAGTAATCTTACAGCAACTAATTTTTTTTGAAAATATAATGTATTTGACCACTGCAGAGGCAACACAAACCTGATAATATATACGCCCACTACAGAGGCAAGAAGAACTTAAAAACGCTTCAATTTATTCTCTTTTTTGCACTAATGCTTTATGAGTTGCTCCTGTTCTGCAGTAATTAGTTTGAGCACAAAATAACATTATTCTTTAAGACTTTTTTTTACCATATCGCCATGGGGCTTATTGGATATATAGAAGAAATAGTAGTAATGGTTTACTTTATTTCCATCAATAAATATAACCATAACATTGCAATAAAATCACAATTAAAATCACAGATCATCGAGCAGCATCATCCTTAAAGTGCAAGGTCCTCGAAGGTTAAAAATGCAAGTGCAACAGCCCTGTAAGAATCAAGGGCCAGATGTAAAAAGCTTTTTCTGTGCGCAAATGGGACGTTTGCGCACACAAAAAAGCATTTCGGTATGTACAACTGCTATTTGTGGTTCCATCCTCACTTTGCTAACCACTGGCGTAACCCCTTTCTTCATCTTAATTTTGTGAATGTAATTTTTCAAACAACCCAGTTTCCCTTGGAATACCTTAGGAAATTAATGGTCATAATATTGCCTACTATTGTGTGAACTATTCCTGTTTACTGTTTCAACTAGATGTGCTTGTTTGAGTCTAATTTAAGGATTTTCATTAAGGTCAAAATATACCATTAAATCCGTTTGGTAAAGCCAACTAATTAGAGAATCACCTCTTGCAGAAACTTAAATTTTCCCCATGGATAATCTGTCCTTAAACTGTATTGATCCATTGTAATATCCTAACAACTTGATGGGCTCCTCGCCATAGCCCTTCAGACATATGTCAGGCTTAAACATTTTAACCTTTCCTGCCAATTTACTTTCATACATCTCTCTGGGAATCAGTGTTATTTTTGCTCTGGAATCAAACAACACGGAGACTGACTCCCCTTCAATTTGTACAACCTCCATGGGTCCACTCATGCCATCCTTGACGAGTAGAACAATCTCTTCACCTAATGAATCTTCCAGGTCACATGAGACTTCCTGAAAAAAAAATCTTCAACTTAAAACACCTACAACATTTGATAACATGACCCTTCCTACCACAATGTTTGCAAATGGCTTTCTAACCAACGCAATCCTTGTAATTTGCAAAATGCCCAAACTCTCCACACCTAAAGCAACGCCCTTGATTTTTCTTTGTATTTGTCTCATCCTTTCCAGAATCCTTTTTCATTTTCTGACTTGTACTTTGATCATATGTTTTATGTTGTGTAATAGATTGTACAGTACTTTCTTTGTCTCCCTTTTTTATTTCTTCCACACACGCCTTACTATGTTCACTTGTTTTTGCTATAGTAATAACTTCAGTGAGTGAATGATTGTTCTTTTCCCAGAATGACTCTTTGGCCTTTTCTATATTACATCCCAACATGAATTGATCCCTCAATCTTTCTTCCTTGCTTCCCCCAAAATTGCAAGTTCAGGCGAACTTCCGCAATACAGTTATGTAATCTTATACTGACTCACCAGACCTTTTTAAATTGCTTACCGAAGTGATACCTCTCTAGAACTGTAGACACCTTAGGTAAGTAATGTAGATCTAGTTTTTAACGCAAATCTCATAGTTGTTTAAATCATGTGATTCATCAGATGTAAGCTCAGGTACATTTTCAAACACTTCTTGCCCCTCAGAACCTAAGCAATGCATCAGTAAAGACATTTTCCGCTCTGCACTCAAATAAGTGCTGCATACTCTTGTATAATGTAGAAACACAGATTTCCATTTCTTTCACGGTATTGGTGGCTCATCAGGATTCGTTAAGAAGAATGAAGGAGCAGTTACATTCTGCATGCTAATCACCTTAGATGTATCAATACACAGAGAATGCAAACTAAATGCAATATTTGATAAAACAATAGTAAAGATCTACTTGACACCGTGTGCACAGCAACAAGGAAATATACCACATGCACAGCTTTAGGGTAGGTTCTTCAGTCCTGAAATTATGATGTGCGCTTCACCACTCAATACAGTTGAACAATATATGCGCATAACACATACAGCAGGAATGGGTGCTATCAAATATTTTGTGTGCGCATCTCCAACAATGTTAGGGCTCTGTCAAAATCATGGTTTGCACATCATCGCTCGGCACGTTGCAGAGGTGGGCTTGTTGCAACAAGCAAGGTATGTGCTGTCAATGGCATGGTGAGCGCATCAACAATGATCTTAGGGCTTGCCCAAAAACTTGGTGTGTGCATCACTACTTGACCCACTAAGATTGAGCTGTCAACAAACTCATGTGCGCATCACCGCTAGACATGCTAGAATAATGTATGCGTGCAATGCGTACAGCAGAAATGGGCGTGTAGCAACAAGCAAAGTATGCACTATCAAATACATGGTGTGCGCATCACCGACGACGTTAGGGCTTTGCCAAAATCATGATGTGTGCATCACCGTTCGGCATGTTATAAACACTCCCTTTATTGCCCTCTCCTCACTCCTTACTGTTATCCTCAGATTCCATGCAACGTGCATCAATTACAGTGAAACTGATACTAAGCAACTGAGGCATGTAAATCTCCATGCTCCTGTTGCTAACAACTGCTGTTGCGTACTACTATGCCTTGACGTTTACGTAGCTTGTACTCCCGTTGCTAAGTATTGCCGTCTACATCTTGGCCTCTACATAGCCTTGTATGATGCCGCTGCCTTGGTACGATGGGGAGGAGAGTGTTCCACACATCAGCCGCCATGAGCCAAGAGAAAGCAGACTCATGAAGGGTGCACAAGATGTGTAGAGCCATTGAAGCATCCTAAGGGTTGAAGCTTGACAGTCGGTTTAAAGCTTCCCAATAGATACAATCCTGCTTCAGTGCTTGTCTCTCACAAGCCCCAATGGTGGAGTTCAATTCTGCTCCACTGCAAGGTTCATAGCAAAGTTAATTGTAAACTCAGTGAGCCGGTAACAGGTGCTTGACCATGACAAGTCCTTGATTATTGCAGCTTTACAACCTATATAAATCTTAAGGTTCACACAGGAGCACTCCTGTTCTACTGCATGGTTTACACAGGTCCTGTTGAGCTCTTATGGCTTCCAAATATTCCTTCTGAGGCTGCGATGATAGACCATTAGAGTGGAGTGTGAGTTGAGGTTTATATGCTGTAGGGTAGTTCTCCAAGTCGTTGCCAATGAAATGAAGTAGAAGATCGCAGGCAGTTGATTCCAATGCTCTTAATTTCTAAGTAGAAGGGCATACACCTCAGCCACCACACTTGCTTTTGCTTGCAAACTGCTCTCCTTCTCAAATGTCCACTCCTTAGCTCCATGGCAACTAATGGAATGCATTCCATTAGAACTACCATGCCACATTCTAAGGAGGCCAGTGAGCTGAATCAACTTACACAATATGGAGAGGTTACCACAGCGTCCCTTCCTAATTGCAAGTTGCAATGGAATGTATGGTTGTTTTGTGACCGTTCATTCGGTCGCAAAACAGTCGCAGTTAACGCCAATTTCAAATTGGTGTCAATCCAATCACAAAGGGGAAGGGGTCCAGAAGGGACCCCTTCCCCTTTGTGAATGGGGGTGCGAATGTTTTTTCAAAGTAGGCAGTGGTCCCACAGACCAGTGGTTCCATGGACCACTGCCTACTCTGAAAAAATTAAACTGAAACACTTCATTTTTATTTTTGAAAGGCATCCTGTTTTACTTTAAGGAAAATGGGCTGCATTTAAAAATAATACTTTATTCAAAAAGCAGTCACAGACACAGTGGTCTGCTGACCCCAGCAGGCCACCATACTTGTGAGTGAGGAAATTCTCAAGGGGGTCGCAATTTGCGACCTGTCTCATGAATATTAATGAGGCAGGTCCCTTGCGACCCATTTGGGAATTGCCAACAATGTCTGCGACACTGTTGTACATCAGGTTTTGCGACTCGCAAACAGTGAGTCGCTAAGTCTCGCAATTTGCAAGTCGCAAATCCTGACATTTGTACATGTGGCCCCAAATTCATAATGCAACATCACTCTAACATAAAAGTGAACCAGACAGTTAATCACAGGACATTGCAAAACGTCAGTTTTCGCTGTAAGATAAGCGTGCATGTATAGAAAACAAGTACACTGAACACACACAATTCAGAGTTGAAAAGAAGTAGAATATCGGCGGCATAGGGATCATTTGAAAGTGCCAGGTGCAACAATCGTAGGGTGAAACATGAGCAATGGTCACCTACATGGCTCAAATACAGATGTCTTCCATTACAACCTCCAACAGCAAAATGCTGCATCATAGGTTTCTGAACATGCTATTTAAATATATTAAAGCAATATGTAGTTTACGATCACCATCAAATATTTAGGAAATGGCTAGTAGTATTTGACCTAACAAACATCTTTGAAGCCGGAACATAGCATTTATTTTTTCCGCTTTTGCAGACCAGTCATAGTGCTGTGGAAACATTAACAATGGAAGCACGGAGCCGGTCAGGAACGGGAAAGCAGAGTTTCCCTGGCCCTTTCCTTCGTGCTTTTTAGCCACCTCCCAAACACTACATCCACTGCAGTCAATTGGGCTGCATTGCGCTGTTGCCTGACCTTGGCCCCCACAAGAGGCATGACGTTCCTGTACCTTCGACTTCATTCTCCATTGGAGCTTGTAGAACTACTTGCACATCACAGCACTCAAGTTACAACGACAGCCTGACTGGTGACCCTAGGAAAATTTATTTAGGTGTCGCTATAATAATTTTCTAGTAAAACAAATCAGAATGCATGGTGATGAAGCAGAAAAAGAAAGACTAACAAATATTCATGTATCATGTAACAAAATCGTATAAGGTAGTGTGATTTTAGTAAAGAAAAATAATGTACGTGGGAAATTGTGCCCACGAGGTAGTTCGCCATTATTATAAACAAGCTTAATTAATCATGAAGAATCGATAAATGTAGTAATCCGTCATAACTGCAAATGTATTCTATGATTTTCTTGTTGAAACTGTTTTATGCTTAGCTTAAATTTAGCAGAGGCTTTGGCCTAGTTTGCCTGGTCTCAAATCTGACTGCGTGGTTTTCACTTGTATTAACAAAAACTTATGTTTTTACTTTAAGGTTGTATTTTTCCAGTAGAAATGACTACTACACTTATCTCAAGGTTTCGTGCTAGGCTAGTTTCATCCCCTTTGAAGCAAGGTCAGTTTCTGCAGGTGCAGACAATAAAGACTCTGATATAGAAATAATTGGCAAACTTTGTTGCAACTTGTGTTCCAAGGCTCCAAGGACACCTTATGCATAAATGAGTACTAAGAGAAAGACACTATTCATTGGTCAAAAGGAAGCCACCCTATGAACCCTCCAATTGAAGACCCTGAAGAATTTGGAATGTTTCTTACTTAAACCCACCGGACAAAGAGAAGTCAGCCATTTTCTTTGATGCCATTTTGAAGCCTGATTCAAGACGCCATTTTAAATGACACTTTGATGCCTTTTCTCTGTCGCAGAGAAAGAGACTTTAAGAATTCTCAGCCTAGAGACTTTAACTTTAATTTTGCCCCGTCCTGTCCATACAGTAAAAATGTGCCGCATTCTCCTTGCTGCCGCAAGAAAAACTTGCCTTAAACTTTGCCCTTTGAAATCCGCCCCATGCTGATCGAACCGGCACCTGAAGGACGAAGACTTTTCCTTGACTGCTGATTGTATTTGGTAAATATGAAAGGATAATTGTATTATGCATTGTGTTTTTCCTTCTTAGGTACCAACTGCTTATTTTGATAGGGCCCAAGCTAGAAGTTTTCTAAATTCATGTTGACTAAATTTGTTTTGCATTAAGCCCCACATGCCAATGCTAATTAGAGGTTAGTTGAGGTATTCACTTGATGCACCATGCTAAATTGAAATCTTGTTATGCTGACCGATGTATGCAATTAGTCAAATTCAGTTGCTTATATTAGTGATTTGCATTGCTATAACCGAGTGCATTATAATCCAGATTTGGCGTAGATTGCGTTTCTTCCGTCGCTATGGACAGCTAGTAATGTTCGTATACGTATATCATTTGATTTTGAGACTTACTTATATTGTGCTAGCTTTGTTAATATAGGGAAATAAACTCATTAACTTTAATAAACTGGTGTGGTTATTCATGACTGAAAGGTCATGCTGCGTCAAATTACTGATTGTTATTGATTCCTAATGTGTTGTTTGATCTATTAATTGAGTATTGGGTAGTGATTATAATGGTTATTGATTATTGATTCAAGTGATCCGACTATTCTTGGATGAGGAGAACCCAACTCGGTTAGAAGGTTCACTCACCTCCGGCGTGTCCAAGTATAAGTAATTTATAAAGACTGGACACGCTATCAGTAGATGGTAGCAGAGATTGATGGTTTCGCCCTTTGGGACCCCATTCGAACAATAGACGGATTCAAGTTAGAATTTTCTTTGATAAAACAAGTTGGAGAGATGATGATGCCCTAAATCCCCAATTACTTTCCAGGAATCTCAGAGCTTGCGAATGGAGGAAATGGAGGTGTGAGAATGTTTTCGGCGTTTCTAGTGACGGTATGAGTGAAGTTAGGGTTTTTGCGCTTGCATAGCTTATGCCGCAGATGAATTGTGAAGTTTGTGAGGATTTTAGGGGGTTGCGAACTCCAATAAAATTTTTTAGAGGAGTGATACTCCAAAGTGTGAGAGTAGGGAAGTCGTCGAACTTCATATGTGTGTAGCGCTTTGTGCAGGAAACATTGTCCACGTGGTTGTTGATGTTGAGACGGGCCCTGCGAGGTCAAGAGACTCCGGAGTATGTTGAAAAGTGTATGAGACACTTGATTGATGTTGTAATCTGTTCGGTTTAATAGGTTGATCGGGCGTGGTCAACGAGTCAGTATGAATATTAGGAATGAAAGAAAAATTTCGACTTTGAGATTTGACGAATTCTAAGGCGCGCCAGAATAGTTCATTGATCAGTTGAGAGTAAAGTTTGCGGGTCAAATTTTGCTTGTGAAAGTGGGAAACCGAGAAAGATGGAATAACTGCCGAGGCTAGTAAAAAATCCCTAAGGTTTCTGAAGCGATTGTATTACCCTTCCTGTAGTAAACCAACAGATTTGTTTCCTTCTTTTTGGTTAGTGCTCGGGATATATTGCAGAAATTAGTTCTGAGTGAAGCTGAATGAAGGAGGACAAGCCGCAAGACTTTGTCAGCCGCAGTGTGTAGGTGTGACGTCACTAGGAGCCGCGCTGGGATAGGTTGGTTGGTGAGAATGGTCGCGCACGGATTGGACGGAGTCCGTGAAGCGCAATTGGTGGGGAAAGGCAAGCGAAGAGTATTCCAGGAATTAAAGTCACTTATTGATTACATTTTAAGAAAATAAAAGACGGAAAGATGACATTTTTCAAAGCACTTAAGAGTGCCTTGAGGGGAGATGTATATATTAAAGCAAATGTAGGAGAAGAAACACTGCCTGAGGGTACACCAGCTTACATCGTGATTGAAGAAAAGGGTGTCGCACCATGTCTTTGGTTAAAGCAATGGTGTAAATTAACAGAAAAGCATGGAAGTGTAACGTTCCCTATTCATGGGTCGTTTAATCTAAGAGTTTTGGAGAATCTAAGATTCGCGCTATACGACATGAATGTACCTCCAAGACCAGCACAGTTTGAAGCATTAGCAATTTGGGAGCAAATGGCTAGGAGACAGCTACAAAAGAAATTTGAGACAAAAGTGAGAAAAGTAGAAAAGACACTAGCGGATGCTAGATGGGATAGTACTCAAAAGGTTTGGAGATCAGACTTATTGCAGGGAATTAAATTGTTCCCAGCAATTACTGACGAAGCAGAGACGGAAGGAAGGAAAGCTACCTATAAATCAGTCCAGAGATAGAGAAAACAATAGAAATTCAAAAAGGTCAGACGAATCAGACGATGAGGAGTTCATTCTGCAATTGCTAAATGACCGCCCGCCACCATATGTGGAAAGCGAAAATGGCCCAAGCTCTAGTACTGCCCCTCCAGAACCAATACAGGGTACGGTAACACCGAATTTAAGAATGTCGCAGAGGCAAAGCAGTCCCGATATGCCTTTTACACCAGAAATACCACAAGTTCAGAGAATATATCCTGACGTGCCTAAATTGAAACCTGTCAATGATTATCAGCCACAGGTTCAAAGGCGCTATTATGATGAGCATAATTTGGAAATGACTTCTAGTTTAATGGCACAGGGAGGACAGAATTACCAAAGACCGATATTGATGCAAGCAGAATCAACACAAATTTTGATGCCTCAAAAGCAGATGCAAGAAGTGCCGAAGTCCATTCAAACAGCAGAAAACCAGTTAGACATGCCACCAATGATAAGCCATAATGTGGAATTAACATGCCACAGAATTCGGGGAACAGACAGAATCCGGATGCAATATCTTTGCCTATCACTGTAGGCCCGCCAGTGCCATTGTATATACAGGCAAAGCCGAATGTATGTGACCAAGGGGTAATGACACAAAATGAGACAGGAAGGAGATGCATAGAAAATACTCAAGAAAAGACTCCGGTAGGAACACTGCTAAATAGATGCAGGTCTTTGTTGGAACTTAGTCCAATTCCAGCTTGTGCTCCGTCAACTGTGGTAAGGTCAGGTCCACCACTAATAGTACCGCTAACTTCAAAAACAGAAGTGCTACAGAAACCATCAGTAGCAGTAGACGTAAGTGCCACATTAATGGGACTGAATGCACAACAGTTAACACAATGGTTGAACAGCCTGAACTCTCCACAGAGTACACCCAGCGGGAAAGGAGAAGAATATTTGAATAGAATAAGACTGGGCATGGAAGCAGATGAACTAGTAGAGGGAACAATGGGTTTGAACAGGTTAGAATCATACACAGAAGAAGAGCTGAGATACATGTGCCCTAGAATTACAAGAGAAGTAAGCAGCATACATAAGAAGTTACAAGAAATTGCAGACAGAAACAAAGTCGACATAGGTAAAACCAAATACTTGAGCAGAAGTTACAGGTTCGACTTTGAGACAAAAGATTTTGAACACATGAGATCTGCAGGAATGAAAACACACCTTAAGGAGATACTGCAAAGCGCGCAGGTTTGGAGCTGTTTAGACAAATGGGAGAGCAGGTGGGTTAAGAAAAAGGACAAGAAGAAAGAAAATACCCCAGACCGGAATGAGAAAGTACAACAGAATGATGATCTGATAACCATGTTACCAATGAGAGAAACGGCAGGGGGAAAACTTGTCCATGTACAATTGCACAGGTGTGATATTCAATCCTTTACGGATGATTTCCCTAAATTAAGAGAGAAACCGATCGAATGGTATCAACAAACAGATAGATTTGTGAAACTCGCAAAATGTCTTTGGGAAGACCTGAATACCTTATTCGAAATTGTGGTTCCGGCAGATTTGTGGGAAGATTGTAAAAGGGCTGTAGGTTGGCCAACAAGTGAACCAGAAAGAGATAGGGACACAGGTGCACCATCGCCTACGGTAATGAGTTTATACCATAAGGTGATTGAGCATTTGAAAACAAAGGTTGCGTCGGAAAATGTGGATTGGCAGAGAATTGACAGGACAGCACAAGAAGTTAAAGAGTCGATACATGCATACTATGAGAGATTGTTGAAAGCATTTAAAAATTACAGTGGCACGGAAACGATTGAGGCAAAGGACATGCTCCATTTTGTGTTCAGAGTTGTGGAAGGATTGAGACCCGAAATCAGCCAGATGATTAAAATGCATTTGATTTGTTGGCAGTCAAAATCGATCGATGAAGTGTTGAACTATGCAAAATACTGCAGTGATGAGATTGAGACAAAACAGAAAAGGTGGAAGGAAAAAGTGATGGTGATGCAGATTAGAGCAGCTCAGACAGGTTTGCAAGGTTTGCAAGGTTTCCAACAACAGTTGCCGCAGCAGCAACAGCAGGGAAATGCTATTTTTCAGCCACTGATGAGAGGCAGAGGCCGAGGAGGTTTTGTGAATAGTGGTCCTGATTTAAATACTGTTGTGATTCCAAATGGTATACAGGCAATGAAGAAGGTGATGCCATGTCACACGTGCGGAATCGTCGGGCATTGGAAACGGGAGTGCCCAATGTTGGTGCAGGAAGGTGTAGGTCAGCAAAACAATGATGTCAATACATTTCAGAATATGAGAGGACCGAAATTGAGAGGTCCAAATCCAAATTTCCAAAATAATGTGAATCAGATGCAGGGTCTACAGCCCATACAACCACAGCAGGTGGAAATGCCCCGTGTACAAATGGCACAGTTGCAGCCAACCCAACAGCAGTTTCCTATGGTACCTAATCAGCAAATGCAAATACCCTTAGCACCAATGAATCAGCAACAAGTAATGCTTCCTCAACAGGTCAGGGGTCAAGGAATGAATCAAAATGACACAGTACACCAATTCCCATTACACAGTGAGAATGGAATAAACGATGTATGGGAGAGTGAAAGTTCAGATGAGGAGGGAAATTGTATGCTTGCAGCATCTTTGGAAGTTGATCAAAAGGGACCGTATGTGGAAGGAAGAGTTATGGGTCACAGCGTTTCATTCTTGGTTGACACAGGAGCTACATGCTCTACAGTCAGAAGTATTGAAGTACCAAATTTGCCACTTTCAGGGAGAACAGTTCAAGTAGTGGGAGTAGCAAATAGGTATCTGACAAACCCAATCACAGATCCAGTGCAAGTCAGAATTGGTAACTTTCAAGGGTCACATAAATTTGTGGTGTGTGACTCAAGTCCGATATCCCTATTAGGGAGAGATTTATTGTGCAAATTGGGATGCTTGATTATGTGCTCAAATGATGGAATTAAAATTCAGACAAACAGTGCTGAGGAAGAAGAGGACAGTTTAGGAAGGGACGAAGTGGAAACTGTTGATGAAGAGTATCCCCTGATTACTCTTTATCCAATGCTCACTGAAGCAGATATTCCTGCTGAGTTACAGGAAACAGTTGAAAAAGAAGTGTGGGATATGACAGGGAAAGAGGCAGGATTGGTCAAAGGAGCAGAACCAGTGAAAGTGACTGTAAAACCCAATGTAAGTTTTCCTCAGACTCCGCAATACCATATGTCACAAGACACTCTCATGAAAGTCGCCCAACTCATTGACGAGTTTGTAAAACAGGCAGTACTGAAAGAAGTACTAAGTAGTCCATGTAATTCACCAATCATGGGACTAATAAAACTGAGTGGAAAGGTCCGAATTGTTCAAGATTTGAGAAAAATAAATGACATAATAGTCAAATGTTGTCCCGTAGTACCAAATCCAGCTGTGATAATGTTTCAAATTCCCTGTGATGCAGAGTGGTTCTCAGTCATCGACTTGTCCCAAGCATTCTTTTCTGTGCCTCTTCATGAGGACAGCCAATTTCTCTTTTGCTTCAAATTCCTGGACAGAGTCTATAGTTGGTGTCAAATTCCTCAAGGGTTTTCAGAGTCACCATCAATTTTCAATCAGATTCTAAAGAAAGATTTGGAATCATTGGAATTACCATTTGAATCAACCTTAGTACAGTATATTGACGATTTACTGATCGCATCCAAGACAGAAAATGACTGTACGGTTGACACTATTGTCCTACTGAACCATTTGGGAAGGAATGGACACAAAGTGTCTCCTTCAAAATTACAATTCTGCCAGAAGAAAGTGAAATATTTGGGTCACCAAATAGAGAAAGGGTTGAGAAGAATCGTGAAAGAAAGAATAACGAGTGTACTTCAAATGAGTCCACCCAAAACGAGGAGAGATGTGAGAAAGTTTTTGGGAATGGTGAGCTATTGTCGCCAATGGATTCCCAATTTCTCAACTCTAGCCAAACCTTTACTGAAACTGACCCAGAAAGATGCGCTGGATGAAATAGTGTTGAAAAGAGATGAAATGGATGCTTTTATTGAATTAAAGGAATGCATGTGCAGAGCTCCAGCTTTAGGTATGCCTGATTACACAAAGCCTTTCACATTGTTTTGTCATGAACGTGATGCATGTTCCTTGTCTGTCTTGACTCAAGCCCATGGTGGCGTAAACAGACCAGTAGCATATTTTTCAGCAACTTTGGATCCAGTCGCAGCAGCCTTACCAGGATGATTGAGTGCTGTAGCAGCAGTTGGTATGAGCCTAAATCAGAGTGAAGGAATAGTGATGGGACATCCTTTAACAGTTATGGTCCCTCACTCAGTCGAAATACTTTTGAAACGTTCCCGAACACAGCACATGACCGGTGCTAGGCTTACAAGGTACGAGACAATAATTTTGTGGTCACCCAATGTGCAGATGAAAAGGTGCACTACGTTGAATCCAGCAACTTTGTTTCCCAGCGAAAATGTCGAAATTGAGAACGCCGAAGACATCGAGCACGACTGTCTTCAGGTGACTGAATTTTGTACAAAACCAAGACCTGATATAAAAGACACCCGATTGGAAGAAAATGATCAAATTATTTTTGTTGATGGTTCATGTTTAAGAGATGCACTAGGAATATTAAAAGCAGGATATGCTGTATGTCCAATAACAGGTGTTCTGGAAGCATCTTGGCTTCAGGGAGTTTACTCCGCACAGGTAGCGGAACTAGTAGCCCTTACTAGAGCTTGCCAACTTTCTGCACTAATGAAAGTCACCATTTACACTGACAGTCAGTACGGATTTGGAATAGTGCATGATTTTGGACAATTGTGGTCACAAAGAGGCTTTATGACCTCTTCAGGAACACCAGTGAAAAATGGTGAAAGAATAAGAGAATTGTTACATGCCATCCAGTTACCAGGAGAAGTAGCAGTAGTAAAATGCAGTGCACATTCGAAATCACAAGACTTCGTTTCTTTGGGAAATGGATATGCAGATCAAGTCGCAAGGTTTTGCGCATTGAACTGTATATTGCTCAGAGACAAATGGAACTTGATAAATGAACCAGAACTTGATCCAAGTGAAGCCTTTGCTCTAAAAGTTGTAGATACAATTGAAGAATTGAAATTCCTACAAAATAATGTCAGTAAGGATGAGAAACTCTCATGGAGCAAACTACAATGCATAAAGAAACCAGATGATTTGTGGGTTTCAAATAAAGAGAGATTGGTTCTGCCAGACAGTCTTTTGATGCAATTAGCCAGGTTGTATCATGGACAAGCCCACCTTGGAAGGGATGCCATGATTAGATTATTCAAAATTGATTGGTTTAATCCCAAATTCCGTCAAGTTGCTGAAGCAGTTTGCCATTGTTGCGTCATTTGCCAACAAATGAATGCAGGGAAGGGGAGGGAAGGGGACAGTAGTAAATTTGAGCCACATTGGAAGAGCAGGTGGGCCATTCAGCAGGATGTAAATGGATTTCATTGAGATGCCTATGCATGCAGGCTTGAAGTATGTGTTGGTGATTGTGTGTATTTTTAGTCACTGGATTGAAGCATACCCTACACCCAGAAATGACAGTCTTACAGTTGCAAAATTACTCTTGAGAGAACTAATACCACGTTTCGGATTCCCGATCTCTTTAGAATCAGATAGGGGAAGTCACTTCAACAACAAAGTAATCAAATTACTGTGTGCAGCACTGAACATTGAATACAATTTGCATTGTATCTACCGCCCTGAAGCATCAGGACTAGTGGAGCAAATGAATGGCACATTGAAATCGAGGATCGCAAAAATATGCGCATCCACAACATGAAATGGCCTGACGCGTTGCCTTTGGTGTTAATGTCAATGAGAAACACACCTGATAGAAAAACTGGACTATCACCGCACAAAATTCTCATGGGCAGAACCATGAGACTTCCAGCAGTTCCTGCAAATGCTCTTGTAAATATTACCGATGATATGGTATTCGACTACTGCAAAGGTCTGGCTGATGTGGTCCGCTCTTTTTCTCACCAGGTGGAGGCAACCACCTTGCCACCGATCCAAGGTCCAGGACACGCCCTGAAAGCAGGTGACTGGGTCGTGATAAAGAAGCACGTGAGGAAGTCGTGTCTGGAACCCCGTTTGAAAGGACCTTTCCAAGTGATTCTGACAACTACTACAACTGTGAAGTGTGCAGGAGTTCCCAACTGGATTCACACCAGTCACACGAAAAGGGTGACATGTCCCACAGAAGAGGAAATTGAAGCGCTGAAATTACCAGCAACCGACAGGAAAGTACCAGGCACTGAGACTGGATGAAGAGAGCCTGAAAGTGAACGAGAAGAAATAGAGACAGAAGAAATATTCTCTGAGGAAGACGCAGTCGATCCTTTTGAGGACAACAGAGAAGAAGCCTCAGGAAGCGACAAAGATCCTGAAGGTGACAAAGATCCTGTCACAGGTGAAGAAGCAGGAGAGCCTAATAAGAGGAGGACTTTCCCAGAAGCAGACGATGCAGGAAAAGAAAGAGAAAACCTGATTGACCTCCTAGGGGAAGGAGACAAAACAGAACAGAGTGAAATCGTTCAAATTCTTCCAGAACCGGTTGCAGGTCCATCAGGTGAAAGCAGCGCGAAACAAAGACAAAGCATATCGCCAGTGAAATCAAAGACTAAAGAAATATTAAAAGAGAATGAAGGGCCCAAATTGAAGGAGAAAGCAAAAGAAGTGTCTATCGCAATAACAACATCGAACGAAGAAAAAGACACAGCCAAAGAACAAGACATAAGCGAGAGAGAATCGAAAGGAGATGCAAAATTGAAAAGGAAAAGAATACCGAGCAGAAGATATTCTGGTCCAGAGTGGGCATACACAGCCACTAACGATTGGTCAGACGAATTTCTATCTCTCAGTCTTGAAAACGAAGAAGCAGAACGTCACTTTGGTACTTGAAAAGTGAAATTCCATGAACATTACCGAATAAGACATTGATAAACTTGATTGACTTTGAAACCGATTTTGAGACAAAGCTGCTAATCCGATACGAGACTAAGCTGCTAAAGAAAACCGAGTGAACATTGAACTCGTTCAGCTTCATATATATATATATATCTGCAAATCTGATTTGATAAGGTGTCTTCAACTTTCTGATTCTATATAGATCATGCCAGGCAGTACTACAAAAGGACATAAAATGAAATGTTGTAAATACATGTGTATAGGTCTAATAACTGCATGTGTACTAATAATTATAGCAATAGTTCTTGGAATGCATGGAAAGAATTAAAGAGACGCAAATTATACTTCTACTTCTAAAACTACTACTGAATTAACTCCTTTGCAGAAACTTGAACAAGACGAGAAATAGTTACACAACAAGAAAGAACTATCTTCCAACGTCTTCTATCGCTTGCTGAATGAGTATGTTGAGACAATGGATGCGAAAGATTGTTATGTGTGCACACAAATACCTACCTCAGTTATAGAAGGAGTGACATATCATAGCATGCCTCTCACGTATGGAATTTCATGTAGTTTGTTACTAACCAGATTTTATAACCAGGAGTATATTCATTACTTCTATTCCAATCAGGACGTCGTATTTCCATATATCCCCATAGTTGAATATTTGGGTAAAACAGCAAGAGATTATTATATAAAATTAGTTAGAGGTTTCTTTGAACCACTATTGCCTTTTTCTGTAGTCTGCGCTCATAGAGACAACCTTACATGCTTACTTTCACCCGTAGAAAAGAGTTTTTTAGATCACACTGAAGATAGAAGGAAAATGGTAAAGGAAAAACTAGAAAGGGAATTACACAAAAGAACGTCTGTAGATAACTATGCCTTTGCCGCAATAAAGACACAAGGGAAATTAGCTTTAGATGCATTACATATAGGGAAACTTTGTGTATATAGACCTAAATCATATTATGACACAATCTTTGTGGGAACGAGTGAATGTAAACATACGTTTTCGTTTCAGGCTAAGTGGACGTTCATGCTAAATGGACAAGACCCAGTTATTTCAGGGGAATATCATATTTGTGGACTTAACGCCGATTATCGTCTTCCTAAAGGATGGTATGGGATGTGTTATTTGGGAATAGTATTCCCAAAGATTTATCAACTGGATGACTTAAAGAAGTTTCTAAAGCTGGCTGAATCACATCGCATTCAGAAGAGGGAGACAGCTTCTGGTGTGGTAGGAATATATTTGGAGCGATGATTCCTTCAGTAGGAGTCATATTGAATTCAATTAAAATACGAAAGTTGTCTACTATTGTGGATAACATGCTGACAAAATTCTTAGGAGCCATAATCCTGATTGATGCTGAACTTGCTGCAGAAAGAGCTATGACTCTTCAAAACTGGCTTGCTTTAGACAGTCTTTCAGCAAAGAATGGAGGCGTTTGCAAAATGCTTAGTGCACATCACTGTTGTTCTTATATTCCAGACAACAGTGGGCAAATTAGGAAAGTGCTTACAAATTTAACTAACAAGAGTGCAGATTTGAAAGAATTGAAAGAACCAAGAGTATGGGAAAAGGTTGGAAAAGGATTTGCTTCGGTGGGAAATTGGCTCAGCAACATTTGGAACGGAATATTACTGAAAATAGTAAAAGGAATAGTAATAATATTAATCTGCTTATTAGGTATTTGGGGAATATGGAAAGCTATTAAAATATTGAAATCAAGAAGCAAGAGGAGAATAGAAGAGAAGGAACAAAATAAAATAGTAGAAATATACAGAGAAAAATCAAAGGGAACAAAAAGGAAGAGGGAATTGACTGAAGTGCCAAATTACTAAAACAGAATTTTAATGAAATAAAATTTGTGATGGGAGATTTGATGTGATGACATAATTAGTCATCAGAGGAGGGATTCATGAAGCAGAAAAAGAAAGACTAACAAATATTCATATATCATGTAACAAAATCGTATAAGGTAGTGTGATTGTAGTAAAGAAAAATAATGTACGCGGGAAATTGTGCCCACGAGGTAGTTCGCCATTATTATAAACGAGCTTAATTAATCATGAAGAATCGATAAACGTAGTAATCCGTCATAACTGCAAATGTATTCTATGATTTTCTTGTTGAAACTGTTTTATGCTTAGCTTAAATTTAGCAGAGGCTTTGGCCTAGTTTGCCTGGTCTCAAATCTGACTGCGTGGTTTTCACTTGTATAAACAAAAACGTATTTTTTTACTTTAAGGTTGTATTTTTCCAGTAGAAATGACTACTACACTTATCTCAAGGTTTCGTGCTAGGCTAGTTTCATCCCCTTTGAAGCATGGTCAGTTTCTGCAGGTGCAGACAATAAAGACTCTGATATAGAAATAATTGGCAAACTTTGTTGCAACTTGTGTTCCAGGGCTCCAAGGACACCTAATGCATAAATGAGTACTAAGTGAAAGACACTATTCATTGGTCAAAAGGAAGCCACCCTATGAACCCTCCAATGGAAGACCCTGAAGAATCCTTAAACTGCCTATAACTTCAACCACAAACATTACACCATTCACTCTCTGACACACCCACAGAGCACTCCATGAACCCCATAATCCACACAGTTTGCCCCACGCCTTTCTTCTCGCGAATGCGGACAATACCAAGCATCAAATCTCCCTATCACCACTATGGGTCAGGTGTACAAAAATCGATTGCACAATACTAGTCACAAATTGCGACCAGCATTTTTCAAAATTTTGTGTAATTTTATGTACCAATCTATGTACCAATAGAATTCCCAATCATAATGGTTATAATCCAATTTACAGTATGAATATTAATAAGGTAGGTTGTAAATTGCAGCAGACCAAGATCGGATGCCATCACAGGGTTAACGGCCTGCTAGGGTCAACAGGCCACCACAACCTTAACTGCTTCTTAATATTGAACATGTAGCAGGTTTCCAGCACGCATTTAAAAACAGAAGTTTTACTTTTTTTTTTTTTAAATGTGTTTGAAAGTTGGAAGTGGTGCATGGACCACTGCCTACTATCCAACAATTCCTTTTTTCTTCTTCTTAGGAATCACAAATGGAAAGGGGCTCCAAGGGGATCTCTTTCCCTTTTGCAAATACTTTACCACCCCAGCTCGGGAACTGGTAATTTTTTTATGATTTGCAACTGGATTTCATTGACAAAATGTATATATATGACATGCCGATTCGCAATTTGGACAGGTTGTCTACAAAATGCCTCTTACAAATTGCAAATCAGTATCCATTATAAGGTCAATATATAAGTTGGTAACTCGTAGAAGTTCATCAACTTATAAAATGGCTTTATTACACACAAAAAATACTTCAATAGTTGCAAGCATCGAATGAGAGTATCTGCGAGTGTTAAATCCTTAGTACACCCAGCAGTATAGTTCTAACAGACTTGCAACCATTGTAGGTATAGTTCCTCTTTTAGTTCTGTTGTGAAGGCTTAGCTCTCACCCTTACCACCTCTTTATTACATTACACTCTTCTGTTCCTAACCAGGGAATGAATCCATACCTGTGAATTTTCTTTTCTTCCTATCTACATTTTAATGGGGCCTATTGTTGTGCAAGGCGTTAATCTGTACTTCTTTATTCTTACATTAACACTCTTCTGTAATGGAGACAGAAGGACTAGAATGGATGGTAGTTTGGGGACAGTGGGGTGATCCAGATGAGAGAGGAAGTAAAACATTTCTAACCAGCCTATTGGGGGACAGCTTGGGAAGGGCTTTATCTCTTGAACCCCTAGATTTAAGCGATAGCATAAGATTTCAGGGTTGCTGAAGTGATACCATCTGTACAGCATATTTAATTATAGTCATGTGGAAACTTCATTCCACCTCTTTACTGGGCTGCGATGCCTGGCTCAGTCTAGCCATCTCCTGAAGGGGACTATAACGCAGAGCCGAAGGCATTAGCATTGTAGAAACCAAGCAGGAAAGTGGTATGGACATACACAAGGATCAGATAAGGTAAGGGGAGTAGGCATTGAGAGGGACATGGAATTAGGAGGGGAATGAACCACAGACAGGAGATTCTTTAAAAAAGAATGGCAGCGGTGTTCCCCCCTTTAGGAATCAACAATCATGGTGGATGGAATGGCATAGAGGTGCATTCATGAAGTTCTTTTAAAAAAGTAAACCAGACTGCTCTTCTGACAGAACTATGCAGAGTGGCTATAAATAGGTCTGTGAAACTACAGCATCAAAATGGCTGACACCTGGGGTTTGTAGTGCCCTATATAGTGTCCACAAAGGGAGAGCTACATTACTTTGGTGGGACAGACTCCCTAATCTGCACTACTGAGAACATATTACAAAGTAGGCTTCCAGAATTCTAGAATTCCAAACATTCATGCAGAGGAGGCTGCCCTAAACTTGGTTTTCTGGAGATTGTCTTCTCTTGCGCTGAAAGTCTTCTTTAAACTACAGAAGACTGTTTAGTTATTTGGTCCCTTAGCTTGTCAGAGGGCGTTTGAATCCCTAAAAGCAAGGCCGGGCTGACTATCTTGCTACTTTGGTATTTTGCATGTGGGCAGCAGGCTAGGGGGTTGCCTTTATAGCAGAATGGCATAATGGGACACAGCCATGGTCCCAGTTCAGTAATGGTCTCCTGCAAAGTTGGGGTGGTTTGAACAATTGGGCCCGACTGATTTTTGTTTACTGTCTCCCCTTCTAACAGATTCTTAGGGGCAGATTTAAGAGCCCTAGAGCCTCATTGTGCCATATTAGCGTAATCTTAATGCTAATGTGCTAATGCTAATGTGGCCCAACGAGGCCAAAATCGCCACAGGAAAATTTATAAAGTGACGCAATGCATGCACTGCACCACTTTATTACCATTTTTGCTACATTATGCCTGCTCCAGGCATAATGTATGCAAACGGGGCATTCTCTCATTAAGTGAGCTGAAAAAATGGCGCAAAGAAATCTAAGAGATTTCTTTGCATCATTTTTTTCACCACTTTTAACGCCTCCTCAGCGCAGGCGTTAAAAGGAGGCACACCTTTGTTCACAATGGGCCTCATAGGGCTTTGCAGGATTAGCATCAACATTTTTTACGCTAATCCTGCAAAGCTCCGAACTACCGTTGAAAATGTTGAAGCTAGTTCCCTAACTACTGCCAAGGTGCACCATGTCTTAGGTATGGCGCACACATGGTGGCGTTAGGGGGGCGCTAAGGGGTGCAGGAAAAGTGGCGCTGCACTGGGTGCAGCACCACTTTTCTTAAACCTGGGCCTTAGTAAATAACCAAAAGCTTCTATGTACATGGGGAAATAATTGTCTCTCATTAGTGTAACTTTCCAACTAGCTAATTAGCCGACCAGGACTTCTTCTTCATTGTAATTTCCTCTTTTCATATTTCTGGCAGGATAGTAAAGGTAGTTTTAATGTATGAAAGTTAATATATGAAGGGTGCTTTCTGTGAACAAAAGATGGTTACAATCGATGAAGCAAGCAAGACTGACACCATCCCCCTTTTGGGCAGGTTTTAAGCAGTATGATATGAGCTGCGCTCACTAGAAAGGCTAGAACAAACACAGATGCTACCCATAGACTTGAGGATAGAGTCTGTACAAATTAAGAGCACCAAAATTCCTCTTAGGTTTCATTCGTCAAAAACATTCCTAACAAATTATCAATCTATCCATCAAAAGCACAAATAAATGTAATTATCTGTGTATAGAGTCATGCAATTTCTACAATAATCCTTTATGTACAAATAATCATGAAAAATGCAAAATTGTTTGCACTGCTCGCGTGCACTGTCATAGAGATTTAGGGGCATGTTTACAAGAAAGTGGCGCATCATGGAAGATGGACACTTTTCTTGCGCCCCCCCCCCCCCTACCGACACCTAACGACACCATGGTTGTGCCGTATTTACAATATAGGGCATCATGGGGGTCATTAGCACAATAGCATCTAGACTTTTGACGCTATTGTGGTGCTTTGCTACATTAGCATCAAAACATTTGACGCTAGTGCACAAAGCACCGGGAGGCCCTTTGAATATAATGAGTGCGGCATTTTAACACCCTCTCTGAGCAGGCATTAAAAATGACAGAAAAAATGACGCAGTGAAATGTTGCAAATTACACTGCAACATTTTTTCAGGCCTCCCTGCGCCGGAATGCCCCATTTCATTCATTATGCCTGACACAGGCATAATGTGGTGCAAGGGGTCGCAAAGAGGTGCAATGCAAGCATTGCGCCACTTTGTAAATATGGTGCTGCAGAAAAGCCACCTTAGCTCAGCCTTACAGTCAAAAAAATGATGCTATGGCGGCTCTAAGGTGGTGCAAGGGGCTTGTAAATATGCCCTCCAGTGTCTCCCTCTCTCAAGGAGATGCACTGACGAAGAGATTCATTCGCCCGTGCTCCTGCAAGGAGGCTGAATGCTTGAGTTTCACCCATACAGCTAAATCCTTAGCTAATTGACTGTCATTGTTCCATTGGGAATTGGCGATTTCTCTGCACTCACTAATTCATGCCTCTGCAAACTGCAAATTCCAAGTACCACACCTTGGAGAGACTCATTCTCCAGAGCTCCTACAAGGGAATCAAATGCTCAAGTTCTACTCCTACAGAAACATCATTGATTGATTGACTGATTGACTGATTGACTGCCACTGTTGAGCTTGCGAATTGGCGGTTGACAAACACTAATTTATTGAAACCTCTGCAAGCTGGCTAATCAAAATACTGCATTTTAGGTACTCCCCTAAACACTCATAGGACAATGCTGTTCCTCCTTTATAATGGATTCTTTCTTTATTTTATTTAGTTGTTTCGATGTGTTAGCCCTGTCATGGACCAGCCCATTGTCTTGATAATTTTTATGATCACCACATTGCTGTTCATTATTACTGCACACACTTGCACCGTTGAATCACTTCGTTTCACAGAGCACCATTATTTGTTATGGGTCTTTGTGTATAGATTTAGAGTTTTTCCATGATTATGTGCACATGAAGGATTTCTATGTAAATTCCAGGTCTCCATCCATTGATATTTAGATTTATTTGCATTTTTGATTGGATTAATGGGCAATCAACTACTGTTATGAATGTTTTTGATGAATGAAACCTAGAAAGGATTTTGTTGCTCTTTATTCTCACTAGGAAGGTAGATGCCAATATTCCACAGGCAGGGCCTCATCTATGTTCTCCATTGATCACCAAGAAGAAAGGACCCCAAAGTAGTGCCATTACTTTAAGTAACAACAAAGATCCACATTTGTCAAAGGTTCTAAGAGACCTCCTCAGGGGGGATCATGTGCTCTTCAAGTATGCCTGCTACATTCTGTCAATGTCTACTCATACACCAGATGCTAAAGAGCCAAATGCCCAATCAAGGAACCCCATCCATTCTAAGGGAAGTTAGCAAACGAGAAAGCAGTCAAGTCTTGGCTCAACTTTCACATGACTTCTGAAATAAGTTAGAAAAACTTACATAACCAAAGTGGCCACATTGGGCTCAGGTCTAACAGAAAAGAAAGTCAGCCCGTCCCCAAATATACTTGCAAAAACAACCACAGCAGAAATACTATCTCCATGTACTTAATTTTTTCAAGAAATTAGAATGCCAGGATTATGGTATTATTGTGTACTGAGTCAAAGGCTGCCAAGAGATCCAGGAGTCATAATGCAGCTGTGGTGTTTTGGTTGACTGTGTGTTTAGGTCGCCCAAAATGGTGATTATGGATGATTGAGTGCCTCTCCCTCTGTGGAATTATGGTTGATCATCAGATAGTAGAAGGTTTCTTTCTTTGGACTTCAAGATATGCATAAATGCTGATCTCTCCATAAATTTACCAAGGAAAGGTTCATTTGAAATGGGTCTGTAAATGCTAGAAAGTCATAAGCTGAAGTTGTTCTTCTCAAGTAATTAATATATACATACTTTCATTCCTCTTGGAGTGGTCTTGTGGCTAAGATGTTATCTTTGCAGCTGAGATAAGCTGCAAATGTTGATAGATTAACCTTTTGGAAAATCTGTGGATGGCAGGAGTCGATTACATAATTCATATATTTTCTTTCTTATTGAATCCTTAGAACATGAACACAGGATCTGCACGAGTTGCTACCAACCTCCCTCTTCATTCCAACACTTACATAAACTCACTGCAATACCTGATTAACAGTTCCGAACTTCCATGATACAACCAAGCAGACAACATGCAGATAAATGTCAAATTGGAAAACCCTAAGGACATCAAAAGATGAACTGGAATCATCTAAAATCAAATGCATCAAAAACAAAATACAACCCTTTGGTGAATGGGAAAGTCATGATCTTCTAGCCTCATGTGGATAACCTGCAACTGCCACCAAAAATGGGTAAAGAGATATGAAATCTTGGAATTGTCTTGAATGCTACACTTTCCATAAATGCTAAAGTGTACAAGCTGTCTCAATCAACATTTTAGTTCATGAAAACACCCATTCTTTCAAATGTGGCCAACAGACCATATCACAGCATACCACTCTCAACCTTGGGAATTCTGCATGAAGTTAAGAACTCAGCAGCAAGACTACTTTGACATGTAAATATACGAATTCGCTTTTCTCCTGTGCTAAAGGACCTCCACTGGCTTACAACTGCAATCACATCTTTTTCAATTGATTATGCACCATTCACATGTGATAAATGTCAAAGTCCGTAAATTCCTGCAGTCACAAATCACAAAGTACTTTGAACTAAGGAAATTATACTTCAGGTTGGAATTGTATCTAACAATTGCAGCTTACAGAAATAAATGTGTTGGTTGCCTGATATTCTTCATTCAAGCTACCAAATTATGGAACTCCCAAGAGACAAAGATCAGAGCCACTCAGCATCACTTGGAATTTAGAAGACACTGCGTTATTCACAATGTGTTTCATCAAAGAATATCAATATGATTTGTGATACAAAACACGTGTCAATAAAATTCTGGCCTCTCTGTGCACAAGCAGAAGCCTCTGTACTAATCACTGAAAAATAAGAGAGAATTGCATGAAAAACGAATTACCCAAGCTTTCAACTCAAACATGAACATAACGGAAAGATCTATGCAAATTTAAGTGATGGTAGACTCCTCTAAATTTCCTTCTCATCATTTCCAAGGCCACCCTAATTAGACATTCTGCATAACATGGTAGCTAGCATTACAAAAATACCACATCATTCATGAAAGAATGCAATTTAACACAGTCATCTGTGAAGCTGACTTTCTAAGATGTTACAACATCCAGTACCTTACTGCATGTAACAACCATTTATCCTTCTCATGACCCTGCATTCACATGACCTTGAGCTCCCTCAATTGGATAGTTGACATTATCTTTTTGCCTCACTCACTTTACCCCTGTTAACAACCCAGTGGTAAACCAAATGCCCTGTGCCTTTTTAGCCCAATGTACACTCTTTCCCTGGGACATGACAGTTATTAATCACCTCCCGATCCTCTGCTCACTTCAGAATTCCTTTGCCTGTGTGCACAGAAATATTTATTTGCTTTGCTTTTTTCCGACTGCTCTACTGTAATTAATTATTCACCAAAAATGTTTAATTTCCTACCTAGCCAATTTAAATAAATGCAATCTCACCGACAAGAAAGTAAATTAGTACAGGAATTTGGTTAATTTTAAGAGCACAAGACAAAAAACGATTACCCTCAACACCAAGAATACCAACCTAATGCATAAAGATTTACGGTGAAAGTACGAAAGATCTAAGCACTGCGGGTGGTAACTTATTTATGTTCAATTATTCACTAATTTGGATTCTTCCGAACTGACCTCCAAGGGGTCTTCACTCTCAAGACCGATTAGACATTGCAACCTCATACTTAATTATGTTACGAACACACTGACATCTAAGAACATCTGGCAGAGTAAAAATGTTGCTATGGAAAATAATACATTTCTTTATTTTGTTACTACATTTAAAAATTATGATCAAAAGCTTCATTAGTTTTAACAAAATGTTTACTACTCTACAGTTCTTGGCATTCTGCTTCCTTCTTTGCATCATGCATGCACCTTTTATTGTGATGTTTGATGTAGACTGCAGGTATGTGTAGTCTTTAGCTACAAGGTGTTCCGGCGTCTAGCACTATGTCTAATTTTTTGGCCTGATTAATCTTTTTGTAAGTTCCAAGGGGTGAAACCCATTACCATTCAACATAAAATTACAGTGCAACCCATTTGGTCACACACTGAATCTTGGAGGCAAACTGAAAGTTTTAAAAGATTTATTACAATTTCAAAGCCAGGCATATAAATGAGTCTCAAAAACATACTAAACAAATATAAAGTGACCAAGGGTGAATTAAAGCGTCAAACAAAGTTGAAACACACCAACATCAAACAAACTAAGACTTCAAATGAAACAATGCAGCAAACAAGAAACAAAACATGGTGCTCTGAGTTCAAACTTTGGTTCTTCTGCCTAACCATTGAACCTACATCTATCCAGCTACTCTAATGAACTACTGGAAACCCCAAAATGACCTACATTTGTAATATTAGGAGTAAAGGAAAGTGTCAGCACCACAGAAACCTCACTAGAAGTTTCAGCAAGAGGGATGTTTGAAGCATAAAGCCACCTGAGAGAATCAATGAGAAAGCAGAGGTCTATACCTCTCTAAGGGCCTCATTTATGAGGTTCTTGCACCACCGGAGTGACATAGAGCTGTGTCCTGCTTCATATCTACAAGGGGGTGTTAAGCCTCTTAACATAGCTTTACGTGGCCTTGTAAATAGGTTGCTCAATGCAGTTTTCTGCAGCATAGGGGCATGCAATGGGTGTTGCTGTGGGTGTACCCACACAACACCCATTGCTTTTTGATGCTGCCCCAGAATTACAAGAAATCATAAGCCTGAGGCAAATCCCAAAAATAACATCACCCCAAGGGTGGCGTTAGAGTGGCACAACAAGGAAAAATACTTTTATTTCTCCTTGTTTTTTGCACTTTCTCAGTGTGCTGCATTCTGCAGCACACATAGAAGGAGCACATTTCCAATAGTTATTGTTTATGTGCAGGAAGGTGTCCCTTCTTGTACATAAACAATCACACCTGGCACTAGGCAGTTGATTTAGTGCCGGTGCAGGGCAAAACCCAGGGATGTGCCATGTTATTGTAAATACGCCGCATCACTGCATTTCGAAAATGATGCAGCTTGGTGCAATAATATTGCTTGTGGCACCGGGGTGCAAGTTTTCCTACTAAATGAGGCCCTAAGTTTCTAAATGTCCTCTCTAGTCAACTGGCAAGAAGGGTCTCAGTCTCCAACTAGCTAAAACACTCTTATCCCCTCAAGCCTCAGGTAATTGACGTCACCACTAGTATCTTTCCACACTCCCTGCACAGTTGTGAATGGTATCCTTTAATTAGTCTTTCATCTCTTGGTTCAGGGATCGGGACGACCTTGAATTTCTTCTCGAATCCGGAGGGGAGTTCTCCTGCACCGCTCCTCATTTACACTTCTGTCCTTAGCAACCTTTCTTTGCATCCCCCCTTATCTATTATTAAGAATAAGCTTTTCATTAAAAGAAAACTTCTGTGAATACACCTTCAATTAAAAAAATACACAGCAAAGCAGACTTTCACGTTGAAGATTAAACACAGGAAAACATTTTAGGCCTCTTCCGAGCTTAATTTGGCCAAACTCTTAATGTATATTCAAATACATGATTATGTGTGCATGTAACTTAAACAGTATAAATGAGGAATAACTATGAAAATATTGGTTAACTAGAAAATTATAATATTAATTCATGGAATAATATTGAATACATGTGATTTGCATATGATCATTCTATGTCCGCGTTCATAAATGCATTTCAGTTCATGACTTTCAGTTTCTCCGTTTACTTGGTTACGTTTAAATACACATATCAATATGTTGTCAAAGGCATTTTATTTTCTCCTTTTGAGATGCATACTGGCAATAGCCAAGTTGTGCTTTCGCAAGAGTGATGTGACCTGTCAATTATTTTCAAACTGCGCAGCATTCTTTGATCTGGGAAGCCATTTTACAGATTGTATTCAGTGTCAAAAACTTCTCAGCAAGCAGGGCCCTCTCTTTTCCTTTTGTATGCATGAAAAGGATGCCATGTCTAGCCTTTTAAACAGGACACGTTGATTCTTTATGAACCTCACGGTGTAAGAATCCTTGCTGAAATGATGTAACAAAAAATCAAAAAAAGGCTATGGTCGCGTGGATAGTAGATGAAAATGCTCAAGGCAGACACTAATCCTCTGATGACACTCACAAATTCCAAGAATATATGGATGTATCTGGAAATATTTGAAACCCCATATATCTTTATTTTCATTTCCCTGTGTTTTTTTCCTTTTGCAGCAACTAGCCAATTGATATTTAATATACCTTTTCTGGGGTTAGCAAAGGTCAATTGGATTCATTCTTGAGTGAATTACCTACAGCAAGGGATATGCAATACAACATGACAATGATTTTAGAACTAGTATCAAAATTCCCATGAAATCACACTGCTAACAATGTTACCCATGAAAAAGATAGAGTTGTTTTCAAACTAACTTTTTAGGGTCGAGCACGCACTAGCACTCTGGACCATGTTATAATCTCTCTGTGGGCTTCTAATTACACCCATGTCATGCCCATCACTTTCATTCGTTTTTGGGCTTGCCTTTTAAAAATCGATTGATTCCATTTGTGAAAGGCATGCATTCGTCAAGCCTTTTCTGGTGTTTAGCCCTTCTCAAGCGCACCGGTAAGCTACTGAAAACATATGAGGATCTGTGTTTTAAGATGGTTCTGGACTACTTTATCTTTTCATTTCCTGCGCAGCATGATCTCGCTGGGCAGAAGTCGAGCACTTTGCATGACATCAACCCTGTTACATGGATAGTTGCACTTTTGCTGTCTACATGGATAACTGCACTTTTGCTGCTAAGTTTCACTGCGAGCGAACTTCTGTTTCCTTTTCTGTGTCTCCTTCACGCTCATGGTGACCATCAGCTAACATATGTAAAACTGTTTTACTTTTCATTATTAGTTTATGTGGCAGGAAAAGTCTGGTTAGGAGTTTACAACACTAATAGCTCTAACACGAGCAAATGCGAGACCCGCGTTGTAAATGCTTGTTTTCAACCAATAAATACCTTGACTACGCTGTCCTCAAACCTACCACTTAACCTCCCAACCAAACCTTGTGCCTTCAATTCTATTTTATGCAAGCGGATTGAAGATTCCAAAGGGTGCAATCTTGACGTTATTTAAAACATTAAAATAAACAAATAAATACAAAACGTAAGCTGAAAGAAGATCAAAACGCTGCTTCTGATAGAAGTCTGGCAGTTCTTGGTATGCAACGAACACATAATTGTCGCACAACAGACAGAATTGCATTATGTTTCTAGCAACTGCATTTGTGATGTCAGAGGTCACATCAATTGTACAATGCCAAAGTTCAGCCACCTGTCAGTATACTTCAAGAGAGTTTTCTACCAGCAGTGCGCTCTTAGTTACTCTTTCAGACGCAGAGGATTATAGAAAGCCTCCTCACAAGTGTTCTGAATGGTAATGACTGCAGTCAAGTGAAAGTTGATGGAATCTTTGAAGATGAAAACAAAAGACACCGTAAAAAAAAGGTAAGACCATTTTCTGTTCCAAATAAAAAAAAATGTTGGAACTAAGGAACTGAGAAAAACGACTACAGCATTCCATTCCAAAGATTGTATTCAGTAAACTAGACATAATAAAGGTAACAATAATGATAACAATAAAAAAAATACATATCCTTTACACCAAGTTTTTATGCTACATGCACTGTAAATATTAGGTTTTACTGGCATACAATTGAATGATACTAAATGTCTCAACCTTGCAAGGATGAATGGCTAAGATGTCCTTGCTGGAATTGTGAACTCATAATATGGAGGTGCATAAACATCAGAATGAGCATGATCTTGCCGGGTCATCTTGCTAACCGCTGTGTTCAAAAAAGGCCGAGGGCATGGCAGATTTTCATGCCAATCACTGACCATATAAATGAGTTGATTTCAGATTTATTGCATGTAGTTTCATTTTAGGTGGGTAACCTGAAATGTGACACAGCTACAGCCCTCCTGTGTGTACTTTAGACATCACTGTGTTAAACCTGGAATAGTCTGCAGTATAGCTAGAGGGACTGGAGCTATGATACGGTTTCAAGTTATCCACCTTTGCGTATGAAACAAGAATGGAACTTATTTACAGAGTCAATCATCACTCTCAAAATATGGCACTAATCAGGCCTTCCTGGATTTCCGTTGGATAGGTCTGGTGCAAATAAGTCAGATTACAGAGTCTCCAAGAAGCAGTGAGTTGTAAAGATAAGAGCAACATAAATGTGTGCCATTTACCCTTTTCCTATTTAGTAGCCTATAAATGATATGTTGTGAATTACATCATGTTTAGACATGTTCATTTTCTTTTAATTCCTTGATAATGAAAGGACACCAATCTCGTCCATGGCTTGATGTCACCTGAAAGAAGAACTGAAATACAAGAATGGAAGGAACGTTGTGAACAAACTACTAACTCATGTGTAAATAATTAATAAAATGCGTGCAGTCCCACGAATAGTAGCTGGCATAGAGCTGAGCTCCTGTTTTATGTGCTTGCACTAGCTAGCATGCATTCATTTAAGCCAATACTTCCTGAGTTATAGCTTGATTTCCAGACTGAGCTACACGGAAACACTAACCAAGCTTCACCTCTTTCTCTTTCCCAGTATTGCAGTCTTAAAATCATACACTGACTCAGAAAAATATTGGGTTAAATGAATGCACTTTAGACATCACAAACATAGAAAGCCAGAACAACTGCTCATGAGAGGGCCCTCGTGCTTCCTTGGGACCATATCATGATGGGCTTTGCTTTCATGCGCCTGCAGTGTGTAAAGTGAATTCATTTAAGGTGATATTTCACTGACTTGGTGCATTATTTTAGAAAGAATAGCTCAGGAACGGAAAGCACTGTTTCCAAAATACGTTCTCTGAAAAAGAAGCACTAACAAAGAAATATCGGGTTAAATTAATCCACTTTGCTCACTGCAGGCGCATAAAAATTGGTACTGCCCCAGGTGCGCGAGGAAGCACGCGCTTCAAAAGCATGCGAAGTCCCCCATTGATGTTTCTCTTCTGTCACTCTTGGTTGGCCCGCTAAGAAGTTCAGCAATCTGAGAGTAATGTGCTCATTTCACTGCGCGGAGACATTTATCATGCAGATATAAAAAGGTCAGACTTCCGAACAGAGATACTATCGTGCGGAGAACAAGAGCAGTTCTTGCAGAATAATTCATTTCCACGCGCTAAATCTTCTCAGACACCCGCTACCTTTCATTCGAGTATCTCAATTTGCATGAAAATATAATTGTATAGTTTCAACTCAGAGGAAAGTCTTAAAATCACTAAATGTGCGCAGACTCCCTTTGGTAAGCACATGTTGTTTGCATAATGTTTTACAACCCCCCCCCCGCCCCTCCAAAAAATGTCTTAGTAATTTTAAGATAATGGCATATTTGATAACACTAACTTTTTAGCATCTTCATATGAAGGCTTAGATGGATTCAGCCCAGCCGATTTTTCTGGAACAGTTTTGGACTCTTGGCTGTTTAGGAGTAAACATTTGCTTGTTCTCTGGTATGTGTATAAATGTCTTCAACTTGCTAATGCAAAATGAAGCCCCCCCCAGCAAAATGTGATAAGGAAGCCTTGAGTCTACCATGTCTCACACATTTTCACAGGCCTTGAGCTGAATAAGGCCCCCCCTTGAGATGTTGGGGTACCCTTAAGGGTTCGGGGTTCCCGTTTGCAGCAAGGGCTGCAGCGGCCTGTGTTATGCCCCTGAAGTTTTCCACTTCCAGGAAGAACTTTGCACACTGTATTTTGTTAAGCACAGTGGTTAGGCAATCACTGCTTATCTTGTGCTGGTGGACAACAGTACTTATTTTAGTATGCTGTGGCTCATATTTACCACAATGTACTGCCATAGATCTGCATTGACAACGGTTCAGTAGGGTATATTTTAGAAAAGTTACTTAAACAAATATATAATAACTCAGAGCTGTTCTCTACCAACTGAAACATTACGCTAGCACTCTAGCAAGCAAGGTCCACTCTATTGGACAATGATGTAAACTGGCCATTTATATGTCAATTTGGCTTTATGGTGTACAGGATTCTAAAGTCCTTCAGATGTATGACACCATTTACTCCACTCGCCCCCTGCACATTGTCACACAAATACTGCTAGTCTTAATGTTAAGTGCACTCACTTGATGCACCCCTCGCTTGCTTACACAATACGGTTTCTCTCATTTAACGTCTTGCATATCCTTATACCACTAATGGACTCACATTCAACACCACCCATACGTTTTCATAGTCCAGACCCTAACTTTCGACATTTTCAAAATCCTCACCCAACCCATGTGTACTCATTCAACAATTCCCCTATGATTTTACACTGAAGGACCACTCAGTCAAATCTTCCCCATGCTTCAACCAACCGAGGTCCAAAATTCAACTCATCCAACTCTTCACACATCCTTCATCTGACACTCCCCTTTTCAACACATCTCATATCCTTATCTCACCCTGGTTTACTCATTCAACAATTCCCATCTGATTTCTCAGTCAAGGACATTACATTGAACATCTCCCATGTCCTGGGAGTCCCACACTCCTTTGTTTAAAACCATCCATTTCCTTGAACACCATTAAATACCTCATTCAAAATAATTTTGCAGTGCATATTCATTCAAAAATAGAAAATCCTATGATAATACTCTGTCTATCGTTTTGCTATGGTCTTTTCTCTCCTGCAGCATCGGTGTCTCCAGACTAAGGAAAACACGTAAATACCAGTACTTTAATTAAGAGAACAGCTGGTACGCCTCCATAACAGTTCAATAAAAGGAGTCCTGAAGTAAATAACTTGAAGAAATCTTGTTAAATTTCTTGTCGAGTTCCATGTATATGAGTTTTCGTCTTGAAATAATACGTCATCCCTTTTATCCTTTAGGCAAAGGATTCTCATCCACAACGTATTTTGCTCTCAATGCCAAAGATACAGAGGCTTTTCAAAGAGTATTTCATCTGTATAACTTCAGGATAAGCTAGGTATGCTATTTAATTAATATGAATCGATGCAGGGTTCATTGTCAATCAAGGGGTAGTCACTTCAGTGTTAGTGATGAGTGATCTTGCCCCTGTATAGTCTTTACTTTTAGGAGACAACAATCTAATTTCCAGAGAGATACAAGCTAATTTCTACCCATCCACGAGAGAGGGAATACTTGTGTGTGTGTGAGAACGAGATTTTTGCTGCTCTTTTCCAGGTGGTAATGTACCAAGCACGTGCCCCCCTTGCCCTTTGTTATAGCAAATAATTTTATAACACGATTGCAATAAGCTGTTTAGACATCCTGCCTGTCTCCATTCTCCCCATGATATCTGATGTCAGAGCATGGAATATTCCCTTTAACCTGGTTCTACCAGTGACTGTTGGACCAGGAGGCGGGGACTGGAAGGCCGAGCGAGAATCATTGACTGCTAGTGAGGCGCATGAGCATATACCTGTGGCTCAATTCACTGAAGTAAAGTCTCTCAAGCTGCCTGCCATCCATGTGCATTCTGATGACTTGAATTGGAAGAAAAACTAAGTATCACTGCCATGAGTAGACAGTAGCTCCACTGATGCCGTTTTTGAGCTAACAGCCTCTACCAGAGAAGAAGTAATCGTGGTCTTAAATCATCTTTGGTGTTAGCTCAAGCTGAAGGGAGTCTTACACATGGGAGGATGTGTGGGGGGATGCTGGTGGGAGTCTCTCTGCTGGAGCAAAGGTAAAGCAGAAAGTAACGTTGGAGACAAAGCTGCAATGCATTCTTAATTCTCAGGGCGTGCAAAGGCTACTGTGAAGCATATGGGGGTAGCTGCAACCTGGCATAAAGTAGGAAAAGTCATCTTCTGCAGGAAGGCTGCATAGGGAGGAATCCGAAACAGGTATTGGCAGAGCTAGTAGATTTTGACTTAATGTGGTAATGCACTCAGCATTAACACATTAGAGCGAGATCCACAACAGGTTGCCAGCAGGAGCTGACAGAGAGGCCTATAGTTGTAAAGTAGTCCCACTTGCAGTACAAAACAAAAACTCATGTGGCAGCAGAAGGATACAACTAGCAGCCAATAGCACAAAAATGAGATGAGTGCTTCACTAAAGTAAGCGACAGTCTACAGCCAATGGCTGAAACAGGTTGGTTGAAGACAGTCAGTGGTTGAATGCGCCAGACCGAATGCCCACTCTGTGACTATTATTAGCAGTCCATTTTTTTAACAGCTGCATTGTCAACCCAGACCTAAATAGAAGGTATTAGATAACCAGGGATGAAAATGTAAAAGCAGGTGTGAAGTTCCTGTATGTGAGCCTGTGAAGAAATACCAGGATAGATGGATTTGAATACACAGAGAACAATCTATAGGGAGAACTTAATGGCAGCTTGTACTAAAGTGATATAGTATGATCCAAAGGGCGGAATGCAATTAACAAAGAAGGAACAGTGATCACTTGGAGCCACATTTACTATCAATTTTCTTCGGTGCCTAAAACTCTGAATCAGAGTTTGTGACTGCAAAAATTGATTTTGCAATGTACAAATCCAATTTTCGGTGTAAAGGTACCAATTTGGTCTTTGGAACAGGCATGTTGAGGGCATCCCTTCCAAATACCAAATCCGCATGCAATGTATCAATGGTTTGTGGTCATAATTCTGGTGACAAACCCCCAGGTTGTGACAGTAACCCATTTACAAAAGGGAAGGGATCCATTTTGGGCCTCTTCCCTTTTGTGAATATTGAAGAACGTTTCAGGGAGAGTAGGCAGTGGTTCACATAACCGCTGCCAAATCTCAATGAATTTTTTTTAGCGAAAAAGAAAACCTTTTAAAAATGCACTCTGTTTCCTTTTGTAGTGGAGCTGCATTTCAAAAATGTTTTCTTTATTCAACCATGGTCACAGACATGGGCCCTCATTCTGACCCTGGCGGTCGGCGGAGAGACGGCAGTCGGACCGCGAACAGACCGGCGGTATTAAAAATGGCATTCTGACCGCGGCGGTCCCCGCCGCGACCGACCGCTACTTCTCCACTCCGACCGCCACGGCGGTCATGACCGCGGGGCTGGAGTTTGCGCACTCCGGCCCGGCGGTCGTCCCAAGACCGCCAAGGGTATTATGACCCTGCCTACCGCCGCGGTTTCTTGCGGGCGGGAACCGCCGTGCGAACCATGGCGGTAAGCACTATCGGGGCCAGGGAATTCCTTCCCTGGCACTGATAGGGGTCTCCCCCACCCCCCACTACCCACCCGAGTCCTCCCCCCACACCCTCCACCCCCCTGCCAGCCCCCAGAGGTGGTACGAACCCCCTCCCCACCCCCACCCCGACATGCACATACATGTACCCCGACATGCACACACCCCCAACATGCACATATACACACCCCCTACACACACATACACAACGGGGACACATACCCGCACACATACATGCCGACATGCGCACCTGCCGAACAGCACACATTACCCATAGACACAGCAGCACCCCCCGCCCGCATACACGCACTCACACACCCCCTCTACACACTCACACGCACACCCCCATGCACGCACACATCACACAACACCCCCCCACCCCCTCCCCTCACGGACGATCAACTTACCTTGTGCGTTGGTCCTCCGGGAGGCGACGGGAGCCATAGGGACGTGACCGCCAACAGAAGACCGCCAACAGAAGACCGCCACACAGAAATGTGGGTCGTAATTCTGTGGGCGGTGTTCTGCTGGCGTGGCGGTGGAGGTTGACCAGTCTCCACTTTCCCGCCGACCGCCAGTGTGGCTGCTGGCGGTTTTCCGGCGGAACGCTCCCAGCGGTCAGAATGCGCACAGCGGCACACCGCCGCGGTCGGCGGTCTTCACCACGGCGGTAACTCAGCGGTCTTGCGAAAAGACCGCCAAGGTCAGAATGAGGGCCATGGTGACATGGTAACCCTTGTAGGCCACAATCACTGTGATTGTGTCCCATAAGAGTGTGTTGCAATATGTGACTGATTTAATGAATATTAATGAGATAGGTCATCTTGAGACCCATTCCGATTCGCAATTATAACAAACCAACCTATTACCATATGCGTCGGTTTGCATAATTCCACACTGGTCTCAAATTGTGACCAGTTTTCGTAATCAGTGAATTTGTTCATCTGGCCATAGATATTTTAATGTAGTAGTTCAAAGTGGTATCAATTGTTAATTACATCTTTCAAATATTTTGATTTTACAAGCTATGGGGAAAGATTACATGCGCACCTGGGGCTCTACATGCTGCAAGTATGGAATCATCAACAAGTTCTAAAATGTTATACTCAGTTCCATCGATGCACATTTATGGTAATTTTCCTCATGCTGTGTCTAGTGGCTGATCTCTTTGGTTTCAGTCACAGAGTGGTGGAGGGTTAATCTTTGAAATGAGGAGTAGCGTAATGCCAAATGGGGTAGTCAGGGGCGTAGCTTTGTCAGTAAGTTTTGGGAGGGTGTAAGCTTCAGATACTCCAACAATCACACTGGTGAAAATACATGATATGAGAAGCAGGGCATAAGGGGGTCTTAAGGAGCAGAGCAGTGGAAAGAGAGTAGAGTGTAAATTGTTGTGGGTACTTAAAACTCAATATGATGTATTGAAGACATTTAAAATAGAGACAAGACTGTGTTTATATTTGTATTTGCTTGTAGGTAAAAACCCAAGGAAATCCAACAAACACCTCACATACCCAACTTAAAGAACCTCTACCCAAATATTTACAAATGAATTAATTTATTAGGGCATGTAAGACCCCAAAGACCCACCTGCAGTGAGTGTTGATGTGTTTGTGCTTCATATGAAGTGTTGTGAAGCTTTGGTGCATGAATGCTAGTCATGTGTATGTTAGACCATTACATTCACTCACCTACATGAGCAGATGTTTGTGTATTTTGACTAAATTCAATGTTCATGAAAGATACCTGGCTGGACTGCTTTACTGAATATAGGTTTATGCAAGCTAACCTTAGACAGTGGAATAGCTAGCTGTGTCTTGTGGAGTGATAACAGGTGTTCAGTTGCTCATTCCCTTGGGACAATGGAGGGAATACAGCATGTTGGTTTAGCCCAGTGTCACAATGAAGAGCATGATGTGATGTTTGCTCAGCCCAGTGGCAGACCTGCCAACACAAATTTCATCACTGTGTGCCACACAATTTTGGTACTTTTCAGACAGTCACACGGTGAAGAGCCCATACTGCATGGTGAGCACAGGGCAAGTTTGGAAACCCTGCACAGAATGTGTTCTCAGCTCATGTGTAGATTCTCTGCACATTTGGGGGTGTGTTATATAAAGAACTCAGAGGATTTTTGAGCATTTACGCCTGCTTTCTAACCCCCCCAGGGCACTTTGGCAGTATAAAGGGGCTGCGGATGCTTTTGCTGCATCTTCGACGATATAGATTGTACTGGCGGACATATAGTACTGGCTCAGAACTAAGGTGACATGACCCCATGTTATTGAGGGAAATACTTTGTGTTGGACCTGGCCCTTTCTGCAGGGTCATCCCCGAATATTTTACCCTTTCCCTCCACTTTTTTGCTGAATTTGTTTTTGTTCGCTTTAGGACTCTTGACACTGTGCATGTGCTCTATGCTTAAAACATGGTAACACTGGCTTAACCACTATTGGCATATTTAATGTACATATTTTATGTACTTTAATGTACTTATAAGTCCCTAGTAAAGTGCACTACCTGTGCCCTGGGCCTGCATATTAAATGCTACTAGTTGGCTTGCACCACTGGTTGTGAGACCCACTGCAGTAGGCCTTCAAACATGACTCAGGCCTGCCATTGCAGAGCCTGTGTGTACAGTTTTAAACTGTCATGTCGTCCTGGCAAGTTAACCCTCTTGCCAGGGCCACACCTTCCTTTTAAATACATAAGTCACCCCTAAGGTAGGCCCTAGATAGACTCAAGGGCAGGGTGCAGTATACAATAGTTGGACATGTACCTTTTAGTTTTACATGTCCAAGTAGTGAAAACCCCCTACATTTTCTTTCACTACTGAAAGGCCTATCGCTCCCAGAGGTTAACATTGGGATTATCTTATTAAATTTTATAAGTGTAACTTCCATTTGGGAAGAGATGGGACTTCCAAGTTTGGTGTTTCTGAAATAACAATTTGAAATCACAACTGATGGTAAAATCGAAGTATGATTTTAAATGGTAATGCTGAAAATGACACTTTTAGAAAGCTGGTATTTTCTTACCTTAAATCATCCAGTGCCTTCTGCCCGTCTCTGAATACACATCTGGGTGGGTGACAGCTGGGCTCTTGTGCATTCCCTCCAGACAGCCACACATAAGGTGAGCTTATGTGTGACTGAGTGGCCATCTGCATGTTGATGGCCCATCCTGGTCAGGATGGGAGGGAGGAGCTGACACACCTGAATGGGCTGTGTCCTGAGCCCTCACAAAGGGCTCGAAAACCCCCTATAGTGTGTCAGGAGCCAGGGTAGGGACTTTGTGCACTTCAAAGACCTCTATTTGAGGTCTCCCCTACTTCAAAGGCACCACTGGGTATAAGAACTAAACTTCTCACCCCATCAAATCAGTATACTTCTGGAGCTGAGGGCATTCTGCCAGGAAGAAGGACTGCTATGCTGCTGAAGGGACTGCCACTCTGTTGGACTCTGCTAGACTTTTCTGGACTCCTGCTCTGCTGTGCCTTCACCTTGACTTCTACTTATTGGATTTTTGTTATTTTGGTTTTGTTTTGTTCATTAAATTAAGCTCTATTTGTCTAACCCGGTGTGGATTATTTCAATGTTGTACTGTTTAAAGTGTTGCACAAATACTTTACACATTGCCTCTTAAGTTAAACCTGCCTGTTCTGTGCCAAGCTACGAGAAGGTGAGCACAGGTTAGTTTATAGTGTGTATCCATCAGACTTACCCTAACTAGGATGATAGTTCCTGCTTGCAAAAGGTACATACCTCTGCCAAACAGAAACTCAGTTTCTAACACTTTGCCCCTGTGATGTATTATGGATTCGAGTGCACAGGCAAAGAGGCTGACACAAAGAGGTGCACACAGTCAGTGTGCCCCCTGAAAAGGGGTCAATAGGGTCCCATGGAAGCACCAGACATTTCCCTGTAGGTGGATGCAGTAACTCACTACACTTGCCTGCAGGGAGATTTCTGTCCCCCTTCAAAAGCAGGTTTCATGTGCTGTGAAAGGACAGATCGGTCTCTTGAAACAGCGAGTCCTTCTTTCAATAACAGGCTGCCCCCAGGAAAGGAATTAGTTTGCAGCTGCTCTAAATGAAGTTCATTATCTGTAATAGGGTTAACTGTCCCTGTTAATGCATGGTGCACCTAGTTAAAGGTGCTATGTGGTGCAACCAGGGACAATATTCCCTTTCCATAATGCATCTCCTGATGTCCAATGCAGGTTTGCAACCACCCAAGAATATCAACTGTAGCCTCAGATGATTTGGGGTTCTTTTGGGGGAGTGCAGAGAGAAGCGGTGTAGGACATGGTGCTCATTATGTCCCTATAGCAAAACTCTATACCTTTAGGTTTGCCCCTTTCAGTGCCCATCTATGGCTTCAGATTCAGCGAAGGGCTTAAAACCTGTCCACCCACAAGGCCCAGCCACCTCCAAGGTTCCTACACCTTTCTTACAAGGTGAAAATGTTTTAAAAGTTTTGAAGACTGCCAGGTATGTAGTGGAAAAATAAAGGATGTACAACAAAGTTTACCGAGGCCATTGAGGTGAAAAAGGGCATAATAGTGCAGAATGTTTTCTCGGACCAGTAAGTGATTTAAGACACACAACAGTGTTGGCCCAGCATGTAATGCCATAAACAATGTAGACACAAAAGTCAGCCCAGTGGTGCAGTCCATAAAGTAGGAGTAGTTGTGCTGCTGCTCTAAGGACATAGGAACTAAGCTAAAGCAATTTCTGACAGTCTATTGTTGCCCCCTATTTCTTGGGCTAATGGGATGTTCATTACCAGGACTCTTCCAACTGGGCTACTGTGTTTCCTAGCAGCAGTTATTTTCAGGTTTTCGCATTGACAAAATCAAACACAACCCGAAGTTAGATATCAGTCTTATCCACTCATTGCACAATACATGGTGTACCTGCATTTGCACAGAGGCACAACTGCATCAGTTACGTTCTTAGGGGGTGTGAAGGACCCCATTTATGGGGAATACAACAGATTTTTCCCTAGAGGGCAAGTGAATGTCCTCATGTTATACAGGAGCAGGGCTACTGGAATTATGTGGCAGGGAGGCACCAAATTATGTGGCAGGGTTGATTAAATTATGTGGCAAGCAAAGGCAAATTGTAAGGCATGTTGTGGCACACTTGCTTATAGTATTAATTCATTATTCTGTCATCTCTACACATGGTAATACTGTCTTGGCAAAGATTTCACCTCATTGGTGTCAGTTTAACAACTAAATATAGAAAGTAAGCAAATGAAAGATGACCAGTTAATGTTTGAAAAAGGCCTTCCTCTGAGCGTGAATACATGTTGCAGCATTTTTAGTAATTCTTGATCTATTTGAGCTAGAAACAATTTTTTTAATTAAGTGGCAAATGCAGTAAATTCCTAAATGTGCGAAAAAAACTGTGACCTCAGAATCACATTATTCCAGTGGTCCTGCCTAAGAGGTTACTACTACTGGAGTATCAAAGGAGGGGAAGTCATATTTTGGAATCCCTTCAAATAGGAATATGGATGCCATAAATGCTGAAATGGAAAATAAAATGGAGGTACTGGGGATGAGAGGGTTGGCTGGTGACAAGTGCAACTATGTTGAAATTGAAGATGGGTAACTGTGAATTATGGGGCTGTTTATCACAGAGGGTTTCTGAGTGACATCAAGTAGACAACAAAAGCGAAGCATCATCACACATTTTGTATTCTTTTATTATTGTCTTTCCTTTTTGCTGTAGATTACCTGCTGTACACCATAAAGAAAAGAAACTGACAAGGCCAAGAGGTCTTTAAGACGCGACCTATTGGCTTTGCCAGTGGCTGTTTATTCTATAACCTTCAGTTGGTAAGCATGTTTTTATTATTAGAATAGTCCTAATATTGTAATATTTTCTTGCAAGAAAGGCCTGAAAAGGTGACAAATTACTAATTGGGTCAAACGATTTAAAAATCTTGCAGAAGATCTTTAAGGATTCTGCCACTCTTCTCGGAAATACAAACTACATTCCTGTTCTAGATAGGCCACCCCTTGATCAAAGAGGCTTTTGCTTACTGATAGTAATGGTAGTATTGATGACTGTGAATGCTTGTCACCTTCTTACTGTTGGTAATTAAATATCATGATGGTTTTAAAGACATACACATTTTTATGACAATAGTTAAGCCATTTGCACAATGACTATGATCATTCTGGTGAAACAAATCCCAGCAGGTAAAAAAAGGTCTAATTTGAGCAGTCCGTAGTTGTATCTTTTACCAAAGACTTGTGAGATGCATTCTCTTTGTCCTAGATACCTGTTCAAGTAAGATATTTCCTCCTACGTTCCATATACTAATACCTGGCTCATGAAACCACCATCTATGATGCACATTGGCCGCAGCTGCAATACTGAACAGTAGTTAGGGTTTGCACCAGGTAATGCAAGGTTTTCTTACCTGCCTACTCTTTACTGGATCTACATCTCATTCCTCAGAGGATGCATCAGGAAATGCTGACACAGCACATCAGTGATGAATGGCTTCATGTCAGTAAGGACAGTAATCCTAGCCTTGGCTTGAATCTCTACTTGATAGGGCTTGCTGCTGGAGCACTGTTGTCTCTTGAGCGGACATCAAAGTCTTGAAATGCCATGAGGACCTCAAGTCTGTAGGGGGATCTGCCGCTTGACATTGACTGTTTCTGAGGATAAAGGGTTACGGAAAAAGGAAGCTTACTGCCCACTGGAAGGAGTCCAAATGTCCTAGTAGAGTACTAGGACTACTGTTGGACATACTCCGTAACTAGTGGGTACCCCTATGTTTATATCCTGAAGTAGACAGTATTGATCAAACTAGCCTTGGAGAACCAGATGAATAACTTCTTAGCAAAACTGCTCTTACCTACTTTTTCATTATTTGAGTGAAGCTTTGACTTTTTCCACAATGCCATTTTACAGATTGTTAGAAATGGGGCCTCTAGTTGGCAGTAGTTTGCACCCTGTCCAAGTAGGAACCCTCGCTCTAGTTAGGGTAAAAGAGTCGCACACCTAAGAGAACCCCTGCTTACCCCCTTGGTAGCTTGGCACAAGCAGTCAGGCTTATTTTAGAGGCAATGTGTGAAGTATTTGTACATACACACACAGTAACCCAGGGAAAACACCACAAAAGGACTCCACACTAGTTTAGAAAATTGCCAATATTTATCTAAATCAAACAAGAGCAAAAACAACAAAGATCCAACATACACAAGAAAATATATCACTTTATAAAGTTAAAAGAGTCGTAATCCATAAAAGTCAATGGTTACGCTGTTTTTAGCATGAAGCACGTGGTAAGCATCAAAAATAAAGCTGCAAGGGAGTTGATGTGTTAGAAAAGCAAGCGATGTGAGTGAGGCTGTGCATCGATTCTTTCCCCACCGGGTTGCGATGCAGCGATTCTTTCCTCGCAGGAGTACGATGCATTGATTTCCGGACATGCAGTCTCGGGTTGGTGCAGTGATGTTGAAGATTTGATGCCCTGGGATGATGCGTGGAAAATCCAGATGCACAGCAACGATGGATCTGCACATAAGCAGGTGATGCATCAATTTCACAGCCGCGAGACAGGCACTGCATCGATTTTTCTGCCACAAGGGCTCCAGTGCGTGGATTTTCACTCAGGTTACCAGCTTCCGCTTCCAAGGGCCCAGGGACTGGATTTGGCACCAATTGGCAAGCCTGGACTCTCAGCAGAAGAGCCCAGGCACTGGCAGATTAAGTCTTTGATATCCCTGAGAATTCACAACAGGAGGCAAGCTCAGTTGAAACCCTTGGATGACCTTGGAAAGTAGGATGTAGAAAGCAAAGTCCAGTTCTTTCATTCCCAAGGCAGAAGCAGCAGCAGCAGGCCAGCACAGCAAAGCAAAAGGCAGAGTGGCAGGTCCTCCTGAAGCATTCAGCTCTTCTCCCTGGCAGAATGTCCTCAATTCAGGAGTGTTTTTAAAATTGTGGGGTCAGCAGTCCAATAGGTATCCTCATTTCTGCCTTTGAAGTAGGCAAACCTCAACGGAAAGCCTTTGCAATGCACAAGACCCGGCCTGTCCCTGTCCTGGCCCCAGACACACGCCTGGGGGGTTGGAGACTGCTTTGTGTAAGGACAGGAAGCCCTATTCAGGTGAAAGTGTCAGCTCCTCTCACCACTCTAGCACAGGAAGGCTCATCAGGATATGCAAGACACACGTCAGCTCCCTTTGTGTGGCTGTCTAGAGTGAATTCACAAACAGCCCAACTGATAGTCTGACCCAGACGTGTATACCACAGCCAGGCAGAGGCACAGAATGGTTAAGCAAGAAAATGCCCACTTTCTAAAAGTGCAAATACAGCAGAAGATGGACGGAATGCAGAACAAATCAAACATTCACCCCCAGTCACAGATCTGGGTTTAATCGATCAGTTTTTTTGCTTGCTATGCCATTCCAGCTCAGACCCAGCCATATGCAAATCAGTCTTGACGCAGTTCCCCATGGGAACAGTCCAGCCCAAACTGCCAGGCCAGGTCCTCTCTGGACCAGAAACAAGCATCCTGGTACCGGTTCTAGGGTATCACCCTCATCAGCCAGGTTAGCGTCAATCTGGTGGCATAGCAAGCACGGGACCCATGTCTGGGCATACCCTTCCCACTTGGGGTGACAAATGCAAAAACAACAGAAGATGGACGGAATGCAGAACAAATCAAACATTCACCCCCAGTCAGAGATGGATTAAACCCAGATCTTTGTGATTGGGAGTGAATGTTTGCATTGTTCAGCATTCCGTCCATCATCTGTTCTTTTTGCTCTTTCTAAAAGTGGCATTTTCAAACTTACAATTTAAAAACCAACTTCACTAAATGATGTATTTTAAAATTGTGAGTTCAGAGACCGAAAACTCCACATCTCTATCTGCTCCCAATGGGAACTGCACTTAAAAGACATCTCAAAGCAAACCTCATATTATCCTATGAGAAAGTGAAAACAAATTTAGCAGTGCTTCACTATCATGGCATGTAAAACACACTAGCACATGTCCTACCTTTTAAATACAATGCACCCTGCCCATGGGGCTGCCTTGGGTCTATCTTATGTGTGACTTACATGTACTAAAAGGAAAGGTTTGGGCCTGGCAAGTGAGTACACTTGCCAGGTTGAACTGGCAGTGCAAAACTGTACACACAGACAATGCAGTGGCAGGTCTCAGGCATGTTTACAAGGCTACTCAGGTGGGTGGAACAATCAATGCTGCAGGCCCACCGGTAGCATTTGATTTACAGGCCCTGGGCACCTCTGGTGCACTTCACTAGGGCCTTAACAGTAAATCAAATGTGCCAATCATGGAGGACCAATCACCAGTACAATTTACACAGGGAGCACTTGCACTTTAGCACTGGTCACCAGAGGCCTAAAGCCAGCAAAAACCAAATGCAGCACAGGATCAAAAACAGGAGGTCAGAAGCAAAAAGTACATGGGAAACCATGCCAAGAACTGACAGTTCTAACACAGATAAAAAGATAATTTTGGAATTTCAAGAAGAGCGGCCTTGGTTGCATCTATCCAAGGAAGTTGCAAGTTTGTCCAATAGATAAAATGACTTTTTCTGCTTGGATGATTTGCACCTACTTGTGCAAAGTGTGTTCACAGACTATTTAAATGGTAAATGTCTACCTTTGATGCTGCCTTACCAAATACAGTTTACAGGAGCAACCTTCTGGGCTGATTTCACTTCTGAAATGGTTTTGAAGCCTGAAAATAAAATACTGTTTTTCCCAAGCACAAACATTCATCCACCTAGATGCACTTCCGGGTTTGCCCGCTTAGCTTCTAAATCCAACTGTAGGTCAATCAGTGGTCATTGCTTTTTTTCCACTATTTATACTGCTGTCTTTGATTTCTGTTAAAATAACGTTTTTCAATAGTTCCTGGGGGACTGATTAGAGGTTCTGTAATACCTCTGGAAATCCTTTATTGATTTTCTTTGTTCTTGTGTCATTTAATTTATGTTTAATTTAATTGAGCTGGGATAGCGCTAAGTTCTTTATTTTTTTAATTAATAGATATTTTTGTTTGGTTGGATTGTTATAGTCCTATCTCACCAACTTCCAGTGAATTTTACCTTGCTACTCAGGCCAAGCTACCAAAGGTGAGCAAAGGTTATGTGCCACATAATTTAGTCAACCCTGTTTAGTCATCCACTGCTGCATGATTGCAGTGTTCCTGATCATAGCTGCGACCTCCCTAACCCCAATCCAGTAAGTAATATTTCGCAAACAAGGGTACCTCTGCACAACCATGTCAGACGGGTAAGCTAATTCTGCCTGGCCACTGTGTAATTTGTGAATGCACAGTAGTAAGTATGATAACATTTTACACTGCCACAATATGTCTGTACGTTTTAAGCCTGCAAGACACCCTCAACAGTAATTCAGCCTGCCACTCTAACCGGGCGGACTGGAGAATCAAAATCAACCAGCCTTCATCTCCTCGAGGAACCTCTCCTTTTCCATCCATCCATTCTATATTTTCCTTCTCTCCTCTCTCTCCTCCCTCTCTGATCGCTTTCGCTCTACCGTCTCCCCCCTCCCCTCTCTTTCCCTCTATGTATTGAAGCCTCCCCTGTGCCTGCTGCAGTTAGCTTTGGGCATCTGGGGGGAAATCGTCAGAGGTACCAGGAAGCCTAGGGCTTTAAAAACAAAAACGGCCTTCAAGGGCTCCAACCCACAGGGAAAGTGGCCCAGGAATAAAAAGTCAGCCCGGCTCTAAAACGACCTCTCTTTATTACACTCACGCTTTTATATTTCTACAGAGACAGCTCAGACGCTTGTGTTTATGGCATGCAGAGCAGTTTACATGAAAACCATGCGAGCAAGTTGAGAGGTGTGAAATCCTTTTCTAAAATTTAATTTTCATGTGCAGACATTGAATTAACAGCTGTGGAACAGTGTCTGATAAGTCGTATATAAATGCAGATAAGACCTGCCCTAAAGCTTCATCGCTGGCGAGGCCGCTATTACGTCAGAGGAGTGGCCGTTGCTTTTCAAGAAAACAAGCCAGAAGGATATGAATATGCTATTAGCGGGCGGGGGAAGGGGGGGGGGGGAAGCTTCGGAAACAACACAATGACAGACCCCTCCTCCTGTGTCGGCGGGCTCAGAAGCACCTTGCACGCCTGCTATATCGTTCACTTTTACAGGTAACTATTTTGATGCCCTCATTCATGTGAAAAAGAACCTTCGGCCCACAATGACTACACTGCTCACTCCACCCTCCACTGAGGCAGCAAGAGTTGATTTCTTAAGTTCAACTCGTGGAGAAAAATTCATGAGGCCATTGTTGTGCTATCAATCGCAAGTTGCAATCTCCACTAAATAAAAGCAGCAATTCTCCAGAAGGAGCCATGCCATAAATTTCACTCTTGCTTCATTTTATTGTGCAGGTTTCTTTATATATATATATTTACTATGGTTCATGTAGCATCCGCTTTTTTAATGATTAATTTCACAATCTCTTTAACTTATTACTATTTTCTTCCAACACGTGTTTATTCAACCACTGCTCCATCAGGGCACTAACTGCATTTGCATGCTGTTGGACATTGTTCTTTTCGCAGGGTTACCCCAAACTTTTTGCCTTCCTCTGATCTTCTTTTTGTTAGGTTTTAGGACTCTGAGCAATTTACCTCTGCTAACCAGTGCTAGAGTGCATGTCCTCTATCCTCTAAATATGGTAACATTTAAACCTGTTTGACATCTTTGATTTACTTGCAAGTCCCTTGTAGAGTGGTATACAGTATACCCAGGACCTGTAAATTAAGTGCTGCTAGTAGGCCTGCAGCAGTGATTTTGCCACCCACTTAGCCCTACAAACATATCTCAGGCCTGCCACTGCAGAACCTGTGTGTGCAGTTTTACTGCTACTTCGACTTGGCATTTAAAACCTCCTGCCAAGCCTTAAACTCATCTTATATCACATATATGTCACCCCTAAGGTAGGCCCTAGGTAGCCCATAGGGCAGGGTGCTATGTAATGTAATAGGCAGGACATGTACATGTTGGAGTAAAGGCTGCTGTATGAAGGATCTCCATCTTGCTTGCCTGACTGTTCTGAGGAACTGCTTTCCATGCTTCACTGAGCTGCTCTCCTGCCTGATGACCTCTTCTGCCCTGCTAGAAGATGGAAGGACTTAAAACAACCCCAGAGTGACTCTAAGGGCTTGCTGGCTTGCCCCCTTTTCTTCACGAGGTCTGAGGACTATCACAGACCTCGCTTTCTGCACCTCTCTTATCACCCTGTAGTTCAGAGCCTGTCCCACAAAGCAAGCACTCCTTTGCTGGAGCATGTTTTGATTGACACAGCTGAAAAGTATGGGCCCCGTTGCTGAAGCATGTTTGGGACTAATTGACACTTCTGCAAAGCGAGCGCGGCATCTGATCGCAGCCCCTCATACCATTTGACCAAGGAAAACCTTCCTTGGTTGTTCCACAATCACCGGCGAAGCTAGCGCTCCGCTTTCCCTAAAAACCTTCAGGGGAGAGCGCGCAAGGTGCTCCACCTCCGCCCCTGCATCACCCTCCAACAGTGAGTGGTCCTTCATGGCTGGGTGTTCCCCCTCAAGCAGAGGAAGAGCGTCTCCTTGGTGCTGCATGCTAGAAGAGCAGCACTGCTCAATACAGGCACCTGCAGATAGCTCTAACCAGTGTAGGTGACCCCCGGTTGCCCTGACAACTTCCATGCACCAGGCGCACCTTGCACGATCACTACAGGGCCGATGATGGTTTGTCTCAGGCCCCCTGACGAGCCTTTCAGCAGCATGATTCCCCGCCCAGTGGCTACAAAGGTACTTTTGGTAGGGGGACTGAGTTGTTCTTTGACGGATCACTTTCTCCTTGTGCCCATACTGGACCAGGGGGGTCCCCGCATTATGTACGCCGCTCCTGACAGCTGCATTTTGGATTCTGTAAATGCATTAACAGGTGGTCGCACTACGGAGAGGAGCATGGCTGAGAGTAATACGGTAAATGTTCTGAAGGAAGCGTGCTAGTCCTCCCAAGAAAATGTTATCATTGATAAGAGCCACGATGGAGCAGTTGGAGCTACTTTATACATGGAGAGAGAGGGCAGGACAAAGACGAGGCTATACACATAACAACAAAAAATATGGCCATCAGTCAATAATCTACTATCTTTTAGTTGACCAGAGTATAACGAAGCAGTTTCAAGACATTACACATGTGGGGGCCCACTTGTCAGACCACTCTGCAATTTGTCTTGACCTTGTTGGACCGCATGTTCCTGCTAGAGAAGGAGGTTATAAAGGTACTTCAGTCAGAAACAGAGGAGCCTTTTCACACTGACTTAAGTTCAATATTTTTGGGTATGTATGGGATGCAGTTAAAGCCTGTCTGAGGGGTAGAATCACTAGCTCAGTCTCCTTTAAGAGGAAAGCCTACCATAAAGAAATCAACAAATTGCATTCAGAACTTCAGGAGGTAGAGTGGAAACTGACTCAACAGGTGCTTGACCCTTGCGAGACAGAAACATTGAAGGAGTCATTACAAACTATAAAAGAAAAGTTAGTGGTAGTCATGGAAGGCAGAGTTATGAAAAGATGGGAAGCCAGTACACTAACCCACTTTCAGTATGGGGAGAACTGCGGGAATCTATTAGCCTGCAAGACAAAACCAGACCTAACAAGAAGCTTTATTAATTAAATAAAAATGCAACAAGCCACTCTAAGAAGTAGTAGGGCAATTGTAAATGCTTTCTGACAGTTCTTTGGAGGTGTCCACTCTGAAGATTGTCATAGAGGAGATTGTGAGTAGTTGAGTAAGCAAAGAAGACCTAGGTAAGTTTCATGAAGAGGAGAACACCCTTCTCAATAGTCATATAATTCTCAGAGGTTAAACAGGCAATTAGGACTGGTAAATCAGGCAAGGCAGCAGGCTCAGATGGCCTACGACTTGAATTATGTAGGGCGTTGGGTAACATCATACTGCTGGTCATAACTAGGTTATTTGGGGAGATTTTTGAGAAAAGGTCACAATTACCCCCGTCTTGGAATGAAGTTATAGTCACATCAATCCTGAAGCCAGGGAAGTGCCCAAGGAGTTGAGAGTCAAATATGCCAATCTTACTCCTAAATTGCAATTACAAAATCGTTGCCAAGGTTTTCTCTGAGAGGGTAAATGTTATGATTGGGGGTCTGCCGCATAATGATCAGTATGACTTTCTAAGGGAGAGAGTGCTAATTGCTGAGTTACCAGAACCCCAGTGCTAAAGTTTTTGGTAAATGAGAGTCTCAACTCATTCTTCAGAATAACAGGTAGAACGAAGCAAAGATGTCCATTATCACCTTTAATGTGCAACCTGTATATTGAACCACTAGCGTGTAAAACCAGAAAAGAAAAATACATCCCCTTTTCAGCTGCAATGGTTGGTAAAAGAAGGTGGCTTTATATGTGGATAATTTTATTGTCTACACTTCAGACCTGCAGGCTGCTTTACCAATTACTGAGGAGCTTCACACTTAGTCACTTTGGCACTTTTTTTCTCAAAGTCAAGTGAACCCAGCAGGCCAGATTGCAATTCAACAACGACATCTTGATTCAACGCAAGGCCCTGGTGATTTCTGGAAGTCTCAGTTCTTGTTGGTAATGGCAAAGAGCTCTGGAGCGTCAGCAGAGCAAACTGGAATTTCAGGCCCAGCTATGGTTCGATGTTACCGGCTTGACTCTCGACGGCGGGTAGGTCAGCTTGTGGAGCTTTAAATTGAAAATTCTCTAAATGATTCCAAATTTCTGGATCTTCTTCCAGAAGGTTCTTTTAGGGTCTTGAAGGGTCCACAACACCATCCAAGGGCCCAGATGCTCTGATTTTCCTCTTGGATGTCTGGGACTACAATTTCCACAATGCACCTGTGCAAATCCTTAAAAGTTCAGTTTAGCTGGTCAGCTGGGCTTGTCCTTGCAGGAGTTGATGCAGGTGACCCTTGGTAGCTCTTTTGTATCTGTTGCTTTCAGGGAGTCCACCCCTTAATTCTTTTAATGCTAGGCAAAGTCCTCTTTTGTGAAGCCCAAAGTGTGCAGCAGGTGCAATCCTTATAAGTGCAGTCCTTTTGGGGTACAGACCAAGGGGTCAGTATGGTAGTCCTTCTTCTCTTTAAATTTCCAGGCAGGGATCTGAGATGCTGTGCAGCTCTTGCATATTTATTACTCATTCCGGGCAGGCAAAGAGTGGGGCCCCCTCAAACACGGGGGTTCAAGTTGCGGCACTTTGTGACGGCCACTTCCTAGGAAGTGTGGTATATTTCTGTCCCAGAATGCACATCTCAACAAAAATCTCTCTTGGAGGTTCAGATCTGGCTAACTGTTGGAAGGTAGGCCATTAGTTGTGTGGCCTGCAAAGTAATGGGTCTGCACTCTACCACCACTGGGAACCAAACACCCCATTGTAGTGCTTGACTCTCATAGGGTAGAAATGCAGAGCAGTCCAAGGCTTACTGAAGGGAGGTGGTGTGGGCTAGCAATCGCCATCCAGGCGCACACAAGAATAACACTCAATAAATGACTGTCCAGTCTTTGCTTTTGCTGTTCATAAAGTAAAAGTACATTTATTACACACACACTCTCCTCAATACTATGCAACAATTTACAAATATACACAAGTTGATGGAATTATTTTTGGATGATATTGTGTAATCATTCTGGTCTCCTCCTGAGGCGAAATATAATCCCACAACCCTCAAGGCAAAACATTTACTCGTGTCCCAATGCAATATTTGACTATAGCTTGGAGTGAAAGCCCCTAAATTTTGCAATAGAGTATATCTACTTTGATAAGTGGTGGCAGCCTGTCTCATTACTCAAATAAGCATGAACAAGAACGTGTATATGCATATTGGAATACTTTGTGATGTTCGGATTACTTTCAGACTACTTTCAGATTACTATCAGATTACTCTTGATAAACATTGTGTAACACCATTCTGCACCCCTAGAGAGTGCCTTGTTATATGACTCTTCACAAGCCATACAACAAGTCTCCATACTGTGACCATACCTTTTCCGTCTTGCTGTAAAACACTGGCAGTAACAGTCTTTTGCCCCTAAATGGCTGCAGGTCCATCAGCAAAGAACAAAGGTTCCAGTAGGAAGGTCTTGAGATTACATTGGACCCTGGAAGGGGAGTTGCCATTCTCTTGTCGTACCCAACCTAGGGTGGAGACACCAAACTTTGTGTTGGGGGGAGGCTGCTCTGCTCCTGCAGCTCCCCCTACCTATGGGCATTAAGTTGGTAGTGACCCCATCTTCTTGGGGCCACCGCAAGATGAGAACGGAGCTTGGGTGAGTGTTGTGCCTCGCAAGGTATTGTGAGGCATTCTCCATAGTTGATGAGTGGCTCTCCCGCTGTATGGGGGAAAGCTGCAATGCTTTCATTTTTTTCGCCGTTGCTTTATGCTGCCTTGTGCCACGTTCCTCTTTGGTTGGGGGTGTCCGGTCCTACTCGGACACCCCGGTCATGCTGCCTCATTGGAGGGCAATGCAGATAGGCCACCACTGGCTGCCCTCCTGTTAGGGGGTGTTTGGTCCTACCAGGACACCCCCTTGTGTTGCTGATTCGTTGGAGGGCCACTTGGGGAGCCCAACCCCGGTGGCCCTCGCCAGCTCCCCAGGCCACTGCGGGATTCGGCAACCACTCTTCAGCCTGTCCGCTCTTGCAGGCAGACACATACTGTGGCCCTGTACTCCCTGCTCCCACCAGCGATGAGCACTGGGAGCGGGGATGGTGGGCCACCCAACGGATTGCGGCGGCACTCCTCCATCCTTTCTGCTGCTGCGGGAGCCCAGGGATGGTTCCTGCCCTCTGCCTCCATTGGGATCTTCATGGTTAGTGCAACAGTGCTCCCTGGCTTCACCTTTTGGGCAGGGCTCTGGGTTGGGGTCCGAGGCCCCCCTGGGCCGTCTTCACAGGGGTGTGACGGCACACCCTGGATTAATCTTTGGTCACCGGTACCTCCCACAGCTGGCAGCCATCTTCTCCGGGAATGCGGCAGCATCCCCTAGCTTCCTTTCCTTGCAGAACCCCGGGAAGGTGTCCGGGGCCCTCGTGGTCATTTTTACGAGAAACGCAACAGAGCTTCCCAGCTTTCGTTCGGGGTGACGGCTACATGCTTAGTTTCACAGGGAGCTTGACTGCGCCTCCCGGCTCTGCTTCGGCCGCATGGGGCCCCGGGATGGCGTCCAGGGCCCCTCCTTCTGCAAGAAGGGGGGTGCGATGGCATTCCCCCAATTCCTCTTCATGTTGGGGGCAGCCCCCCGGGCCCTGGCCCACCCTGGAGCACAGTCTGGAGCAGCTGTGGATTCCTCCACGCTTCGCCACTTGCTCAGGAAAAGGTCAAAGGTCACAGACCTTCTTCTCCTTATATCTCAGGCCCCCAAAGGCCATTTTTGATGATCTTGGTGTCATTCTTCTCCTGGTGGTGGGTCCTTTCCACCAGGAGCTCTTTCATTAGGCCTCCTGACCTAGAATGTTCCCACAGTGGTAGGGAGCCCATCCCACTGACTCCCTGTGCCAGCCTTTCATGCGGGGGGCTTCCTTTTCTTCTGGGCAGCACGCTCTCCTTACACCAGCCCAGCCTTTCCCCCAACTGGTCCTCAGGGGTGGGGGTAAGGGGCCAGCTTACCTGGCCCTGCATGTGCCTTGCTGGGTCTGAAGTCCTAATGGGGCAGAGTCCCTGCCCCAGTGGGCAGTCAGGGGGTTCTTGCCACATGTGCACTGCATGTCGCCCCTTCTCCCTGACATTCCTTGCAGGGCCTCTCCACTCATTTCCTGCCATTGGATGACAGCTGGCTGACTCATGCAAGGCTCTGGTCAGGCAGCTGGACAGAACAGTAATTTGCCCTAATTCTGAGCTGAGTCACAGAAAGATGACATTCGTTGATGATACATATATTGTACAACTATGCCTTTGCAACCTACTGCATTATTCTTTTCATACAGGTTACAGTGTACATTGGTGTGACCCTGGTCTTTGTGGACCCTAGTGGACTGGAGTTGTGCCCTAGGCCATATTTCCCTGTTGACATTTAATGGAATGTTCCCACAATGAAATGGCAGTAAGCACACTGACGTTGGCATTTAATGGACTGTCCCTACAGTGAAAAGATAATAAGCACATTGACTATCCCTGACATGTGTACATCCATCTCATTATGCCTACTCCAGGTTACTATCCACTCTGCATATTTCCTTCTTCGCCAGGCTACCTAAGCACAGTTCTAGGGCTGTGCACGCCAGGAATACTCCCTGTGCAGCTCTCACACAGTTGCACATGTGTACGCACACGGGATCATGTGTAGCCAACCCTGGGCCTCCTACTCATTCTGCACCCCAACAGCCTGTCTTTAGCAAGGCAGCCCCGGTGGTAAACACGCACAGTCCATTTAACCATGAGTTTACTGTGGGTGAGTCCTCAACTATGAGGCTCCATCACAGTGAAAAGGTAAAAAAAAACAGGTGATCTAAAGGTGATAAATCAGGGCGGATCAGATAGTCAGAACTGCCCTCTCACACTAACCCAACCCACAGGTGTGCCTAACCTTTCCCTACACTCCCCTTCCAGCCCCTCTGCTAATCTAATTAGAGAGACTCCCTTTTGGCTCGGAGTGCAAGAAGTGGGGGTGGGCCTGGGTCCTGCACTATCTGTCTTTATCCTTTTGAAGACATGTTTTGCTACCCAGCCCCCTTCTCTTCCTGCATCTGCAGCAGCAGATCTCCTCCGACCAGATGGTCCCTTTGTTTCAGCCCGGGCCACTTCATGCCTCATCAAAGCAGCTTGGCTCAGTCTGTCAAAGGCTGACTAATCAGAAGAGGCTGCTACAAGGCTGTTTTAGGTAACTTTAGAAAAGCAGTTCTAAAACAACTTTCCTACAATAGTTATAATAAATCTCACATTGGCAAGTCATTGGATTTATTGAAACTATTATTTTGACATTTTGAATGACTATTCTAGCTCAGTCCTGTCAAACGTTAGACTTTATTAAAGTTTGATAAATCCTTGCCATGTTAGCCTATAGAGCTAGCAGTCTTACACTGGGAAAAAACTAAATGGGCAGGTTTTCCCTCATGAGAGCATATAAAACATATTTTTATAATATCCCTGCTCTTAATTACAAGGCAAACCTTAGGGGTGACCTTAGGGGTGACCCATATGTAATGAAAAGGTGGTTTTAGACTTTGGAAGTACTTTTAATTCCAATGTTGAATTTGGATGTAGTTGTATTTTTAAAGTAGCCTGCCAGGCAGGGCTGGCTTTAAAATGACAATAGCCACCACAGCAGTGCACACCGAAGTGCATTAAATCCACTGGGGTCTGTAAACCTACATGCCATACCATATACTAAGGCCTTAAAGGTAGGTTGTCATACACACTTGTAATTACACCTAATTGCCATATACCTTTTAGCCAGAGCACTGGCCCCAGGACTGGGACTGGTTAGAAGGGCCTGAGGCACATGCAGAGTCAGAAAACCAGCATCTAGCAGTCCAAATGTTGAGCAAGGAGTCAGGGAGCATCAGCAAAAAGCCCTGTTTTCTTACACAAGCCCCCCCCCCCCCCAGCCAACATGCCCAGGAGACAGCCAAACACTGTGAGAGTTTTCCTGGATTTTCAGGCGAGGAAGAAAGTAAACAAAACAGGCTGCACAATTGCAGGGCCTGCTCTGCCTTACATCCTCCTGCCAGGGTCACTCCCTCTGCATTTTGCAGCACACTTAGAGAGAGGAAAATGCCTATGAGGATTGTTTTTGTGCAGGAAAGTGTCCCCTTCTGCACAAAAACAATACTGTTTACAATGCGACATCCTTGCACCACAATGTAAGAGTGCCTGCACTGGCGATAGGCAGCCAAAAGGGGGTCAGCATAAGAAAAGGACAGGAATGCACTGTATAAAGTTGAATACAGAGCATTCCTGCCCTTTCACACAGTACAGCGCAGTAAGGTCTCTTGCTGTGTTGCAGTGCATGAAAGTTTGATAAATCTGCCCCTGTGTCTCGTTTATTTCCGTAGTAATCAGAAATGAACTTGAAAAGAAAGGCACTTTTATAGTAAGCCCCATTCAAGAGTGGCCAGCCCTATTCCAAATTCTTTTAGAACACTGTAGATAAAGATTTTCAAAGCTAATGAAATGAACTCTAATGCAGTGCTTCCCAAACATTTTAGAACCACAACCCAAGTTTTAAAATGACAAACTTTCGCAATCAACTTGACTTTAATTAATGGACATGAAGCAGATTTTTTTAATGTTACTAAAGCATCATGTGGTAGTGCGCTGTCATTTACAGACAGCACATTTCCCGTTGAAATTTACTCTAAATTTGCAGACATACAGTTTTACTGATACAACTGTATTGCAAACAAAAGATAATGTGTGGAAATCATGTTTCATTTGTGCATCACCAAGTGTCTTGATTTGTTTTGATCCTGTTAAAATCTTTGTTTTCATTACACTTCAGAATAACAAGCAAATTGCTTAATTTTTCCTTTTCTAACTGCTGTATGTGTACCGTCCTTTAAAGGTATTTACGTTTTGTTGTGTGTTACAAAAAATGACATCATATAGCCTTTCCTTTCACTCCTTGTACCCCAGCAAGATTGTCACATAATTCACTTCACTTTTCTTTCTCTGACTGCAAAGTGAGTGTGTAAACCACAGTACTCATGTGTGAGAAGGTAGCCTCTTTCTAGCCTTGTTACCCCCACTTTTGGCCTGTTTGTGAGTGTATGTCAGGGTGTTTGTCACTGTTTTCACTGTCTCACTGGGATCCTGATAGCCAGGCCTCAGTGCTCATAGTGAAAACACCATGTTTTCAGTATGGTTGTTATGTGTCACTGGGATCCTGCTAGTCAGGACCCCAGTGCTCATAGGTTTGTGGCCTATATGTATGTGTCACTGGGACCCTGTCACACAGGGCCCCAGTGCTCATAGGTGTGCATGTATATGTTCCCTGTGTGGTGCCTAACTGTCTCACTGAGGCTCTGCTAACCAGAACCTCAGTGGTTATGCTCTCTCATTACTTTCAAATTGTCACTAACAGGCTAGTGACCAATTTTACCAATTTACATTGGCTTACTGGAACACCCTTATAATTCCCTAGTATATGGTACTGAGGTACCCAGGATATTGGGGTTCCAGGAGATCCCTATGGGCTGCAGCATTTCTTTTGCCACCCATAGGGAGCTCTGACAATTCTTACACAGGCCTGCCACTGCAGCCTGAGTGAAATAACGTCCACGCTATTTCACAGCCATTTTACACTGCACTTAAGTAACTTATAAGTCACCTATATGTCTAACCTTTACCTGGTAAAGGTTAGGTGCAAAGTTACTTAGTGTGAGGGCACCCTGGCACTAGCCAAGGTGCCCCCACATTGTTCAGAGCCAATTCACTGAACTTTGTGAGTGCGGGGACACCATTACACGCGTGCACTACATATAGGTCACTACCTATATGTAGCTTCACCATGGTAACTCCGAATATGGCCATGTAACATGTCTATGATCATGGAATTGCCCCCTCTATGCCATCCTGGCATTGTTGGTACAATTCCATGATCCCAGTGGTCTGTAGCACAGACCCTGGTACTGCCAGACTGCCCTTCCTGGGGTTTCTCTGCAGCTGCTGCTGCTGCCAACCCCTCAGACAGGCAGCTGCCCTCCTGGGGTCCAGCCAGGCCTGGCCCAGGATGGCAGAACAAAGAACTTCCTCTGAGAGAGGGTGTGACACCCTCTCCCTTTGGAAAATGGTGTGAAGGCAGGGGAGGAGTAGCCTCCCCCAGCCTCTGGAAATGCTTTGTTGGGCACAGATGTGCCCAATTCTGCATAAGCCAGTCTACACCGGTTCAGGGACCCCTTAGCCCCTGCTCTGGCGCGAAACTGGACAAAGGAAAGGGGAGTGACCACTCCCCTGACCTGCACCTCCCCTGGGAGGTGTCCAGAGCTCCTCCAGTGTGCTCCAGACCTCTGCCATCTTGGAAACAGAGGTGCTGCTGGCACACTGGACTGCTCTGAGTGGCCAGTGCCACCAGGTGACGTCAGAGACTCCTGCTGATAGGCTCCTTCAGGTGTTAGTAGCCTATCCTCTCTCCTAGGTAGCCAAACCCTCTTTTCTGGCTATTTAGGGTCTCTGTCTCTGGGGAAACTTTAGATAACGAATGCATGAGCTCAGCCGAGTTCCTCTGCATCTCCCTCTTCACCTTCTGATAAGGAATCGACCGCTGACCGCGCTGGAAGCCTGCAAACCTGCAACATAGTAGCAAAGACGACTACTGCAACTCTGTAACGCTGATCCTGCCGCCTTCTCGACTGTTTTCCTGCTTGTGCATGCTGTGGGGGTAGTCTGCCTCCTCTCTGCACCAGAAGCTCCGAAGAAATCTCCCGTGGGTCGACGGAATCTTCCCCCTGCAACCGCAGGCACCAAAAAGCTGCATCTCCGGTCCCTTGGGTCTCCTCTCAGCACGACGAGCGAGGTCCCTCGAATCCAGCGACACCGTCCAAGTGACCCCCACAGTCCAGTGACTCTTCAGCCCAAGTTTGGTGGAGGTAAGTCCTTGCCTCACCTCGCTGGGCTGCATTGCTGGGAACCGCGACTTTGCAAGCTTCTCCGGCCCCTGTGCACTTCCGGCGGAAATCCTGTGTGCACAGCCAAGCCTGGGTCCACGGCACTCTAACCTGCATTGCACGACTTTCTAAGTTGGTCTCCGGCGACGTGGGACTCCTTTGTGCAACTTCGGCGAGCACCGTTTCACGCATCCTCGTAGTGCCTGTTTCTGGCACTTCTCCGGGTGCTACCTGCTTCAGTGAGGGCTCTTTGTCTTGCCCGACGTCCCTTCTCTCTGCAGGTTCAATTTGCGACCTCCTGGTCCCTCCTGGGCCCCAGCAGCGTCCAAAAACGCCAAACGCACGATTTGCGTGTAGCAAGGCTTGTTGGCGTCCATCCGGCGGGAAAACACTTCTGCACGACTCTCCAAGGCGTGGGGGATCCATCCTCCAAAGGGGAAGTCTCTAGCCCTTGTCGTTCCTGCAGTATTCACAGTTCTTCAGCCTAGTAAGAGCTTCTTTGCACCAACCGCTGGCATTTCTTGGGCATCTGCCCATCTCCGAGCTGCTTGTGACTTTTGGACTTGGTCCCCTTGTTCCACAGGTACCTTCAGACAGGAATCCATCGTTGTTGCATTGCTGATTTGTGTTTTCCTTGCATTCTCCCTCTAACACGACTATTTTGTCCTTAGGGGAACTTTAGTGCACTTTGCACTCACTTTTCAGGGTCTTGGGGAGGGTTATTTTTCTAACTCTCACTATTTTCTAATAGTCCCAGCGACCCTCTACAAGGTCACATAGGTTTGGGGTCCATTCGTGGTTCGCATTCCACTTTTGGAGTATATGGTTTGTGTTGCCCCTATCCCTATGTTTCCCCATTGCATCCTATTGTAACTATACATTGTTTGCACTGTTTTCTAAGACTATACTGCATATTTTTGCTATTGTGTATATATATCTTGTGTATATTTCCTATCCTCTCACTGAGGGTACACTCTAAGATACTTTGGCATATTGTCATAAAAATAAAGTACCTTTATTTTTAGTATAACTGTGTATTGTGTTTTCTTATGATATTGTGCATATGACACTAAGTGGTACTGTAGTAGCTTCACACGTCTCCTAGTTCAGCCTAAGCTGCTCTGCTAAGCTACCATTATCTATCAGCCTAAGCTGCTAGACACCCTATACACTAATAAGGGATAACTGGGCCTGGTGCAAGGTGCAAGTACCCCTTGGTACTCACTACAAGCCAGTCCAGCCTCCTACATTGGTTGTGCAGTGGTGGGATAAGTGCTTGAGACTACTTACCACTCTTGTCATTGTACTTTTCATAAGAGAAAAATATACAAAACAAGGTCAGTGTATATACACATAGCCAAAAAGTTTTGCATTTCCTCTTTTCACTCTTTTCTAAGTGCTGAAAAGTACTTCTAAACTTTCAAAAAGTTCTTAAAAGTTTAAAAAGTTTTTTTCTGTCTTTCCAAAAAGTTCTGAAAACTTTTTTCTCTTTGTCTATCACTTTAACTCTCTCTAAAAAATGTCTGGCACAGGCCAAAAAGTTGAACTGTCCAAACTTGCATATGATCACCTTAGCTGGAAAGGAGCAAGGAGTCTCTGCATAGAGAGAGGTTTGAGTGTAGGGAAGAATCCTTCCTTAGAACTGTTAATTAATATGCTTAGAGTACAGGATAAGGCCATAAGTGCCCAATCTGTAGAAAAAGTAGCTAATGGTTCTCAATCTGATCCAGGGACTCCCCCAGGAAAAGGTTCAGGAAAGAAACTTCTCAGCCTGCCCATTACTAGACAGTCTAGCATAGTTGGTACAGAGGTTGAATCACATCATACTGATGATGTGCTCTCACATTATACTGGTAGCCAAGCTGTTAGGGTGCCCTCTGTAAGGGACAGGTCTCCTTCTGTTCATTCCCATCACACCTCTGTATCTAGAAATGTCCCTCCCACCCACCCTGATGACAGATTGTTGGAAAGGGAGCTCAATAGATTGAGAGTGGAGCAAACCAGACTGAAGCTCAAGAAGCAACAGCTGGATTTGGATAGACAGTCTTTAGAAATAGAGAGGGAAAGACAGAAAATGGGTTTAGATACCCATGGTGGCAGCAGCAGTATTCCCCATAGTCATCCTGCAAAAGAGCATGATTCCAGGAATCTGCATAAGATAGTTCCCCCTTACAAGGAGGGGGATGACATTAACAAGTGGTTTGCTGCACTTGAGAGGGCCTGTGCTGTACAGGATGTCCCTCAAAGGCAGTGGGCTGCTATCCTATGGCTATCATTTACTGGAAAAGGTAGGGATAGGCTCCTTACTGTAAAAGAAAATGATGCTAACAATTTCCAAGTTCTTAAGAATGCACTCCTGGATGGTTATGGCTTAACCACTGAACAGTACAGGATCAAGTTCAGAGATACCAAAAAGGAGTCTTCACAAGACTGGGTTGATTTCATTGACCAGGCAGTGAAGGCCTTGGAGGGGTGGTTACATGGCAGTAAAGTTACTGATTATGACAGCCTGTATAACTTAATCCTGAGAGAGCATATTCTTAATAATTGTGTGTCTGATTTGTTGCACCAGTACCTGGTAGACTCTGATCTGACCTCTCCCCAAGAATTGGGAAAGAAGGCAGACAAATGGGTCAGAACAAGGGTGAACAGAAAAGTTCATACAGGGGGTGACAAAGATGGCAATAAGAAGAAAGATGGTGAAAAATCTCAAGATAAGCATGGGGATAAGGGTAAAACCAAAGATCCCACTTCAAATCTTAAACACTCTTCAGAGGGTGGGGATAAAACAAATTCTTCCTCTTCTTCCCAACCTGCACACATTAAAAAGCCTTGGTGCTTTGTGTGTAAGAACAGAGGCCATAGGCCAGGGGATAAGTCCTGTCCAGGTAAACCCCCTGAGCCTACCACCACTAATACATCAAGCTCTAGTGCCCCTAGCAGTAGTGGTACTAGTGGTGGGACTGCTGGCAACAGTCAAGCAAAGGGTGTAGTTGGGTTCACTTATGGGTCCATAGTGGAAACTGATGTAATCAGTCCCAAGACAGTTTCTGTCACACCTAGTGGCACTGGCCTTGCCACACTGGCTGCTTGTCCCCTTACAATGGATAAGTACAGGCAGACAGTTTCAATAAATGGTGTTGAGGCCTTGGCCTACAGGGACACAGGTGCCAGTTTCACTTTGGTGACTGAAAACCTAGTGCCTCCTGAACAACACATCATTGGACAACAGTATAAGATTATTGATGTCCATAACTCCACTAAGTTTCTTCCCTTAGCTATAATTCAGTTTAGTTGGGGTGGAGTTACTGGCCCTAAGCAGGTGGTGGTATCACCTAGCTTACCTGTAGACTGTCTCTTAGGTAATGACCTAGAGGCCTCAGGTTGGGCTGATGTAGAGTTTTATGCCCATGCAGCCATGCTGGGCATCCCTGAGGAATTGTTCCCTCTCATTTCAAGTGAAATGAAAAAGCAAAGGAGAGAAGGCCTGAAAACTCAGGATCCCTCTCCATCAACAGGTAAAAAGGGTATCACAGTATCCCCTAACCACCCTACCATTCAGGATACTATTCCTGTGGTGGGAGAAACCTCTCCTGGGGTGGCACCTGTTCCAAGGGAATCATCAGCTGGCAAAGCTGGACTCCCTGAGGTGGAAGTACCTCTCTGTGGGATAACTAACATTGGTGACAAAAAGAACACCATTTTAGTTAACATGGAGCATCCCTCCAACCCTCCCAGAGAAACTTTAGTGCAGAAACCCTGTACTGCCTCACAACACTTAGGACAGCATCCCTGCCCTAGTGTGGAGCTCATAGGACAGCATCCCTGCCCTGCTCCAGCTCAAGAGAAACAGCATCCCTGTTCTCTCTTCCAGCCAAATGGACAAAGTTTTTGCCCAGCCATGGCTTTTCTGAGACAGCATCCCTGTCTGGCATTTCCATCACTACAAATAGGTTCAGTGGACAATTCCCACTGCTCTAAACTAAAACTTACTGATAGAAACTCTGAAAATACATCTTCACATTGTTGCTTAGCTAAAAAACTTCAAACAGGGTGGTTTACATCCCCACAGGGAAGTAACCATATAGTGGATGATAAAGGGAGTAACCAGTCTATTGCAGAGCTACTCTCTACTTATCACCACTTAGACAATAAAGTCTCAACTGGCCAAGGTTAGCCTTATTGTCCTTCGTTTGGGGGGGGGTTGTGTGAGAAGGTAGCCTCTTTCTAGCCTTGTTACCCCCACTTTTGGCCTGTTTGTGAGTGTATGTCAGGGTGTTTGTCACTGTTTTCACTGTCTCACTGGGATCCTGATAGCCAGGCCTCAGTGCTCATAGTGAAAACACCATGTTTTCAGTATGGTTGTTATGTGTCACTGGGATCCTGCTAGTCAGGACCCCAGTGCTCATAGGTTTGTGGCCTATATGTATGTGTCACTGGGACCCTGTCACACAGGGCCCCAGTGCTCATAGGTGTGCATGTATATGTTCCCTGTGTGGTGCCTAACTGTCTCACTGAGGCTCTGCTAACCAGAACCTCAGTGGTTATGCTCTCTCATTACTTTCAAATTGTCACTAACAGGCTAGTGACCAATTTTACCAATTTACATTGGCTTACTGGAACACCCTTATAATTCCCTAGTATATGGTACTGAGGTACCCAGGATATTGGGGTTCCAGGAGATCCCTATGGGCTGCAGCATTTCTTTTGCCACCCATAGGGAGCTCTGACAATTCTTACACAGGCCTGCCACTGCAGCCTGAGTGAAATAACGTCCACGCTATTTCACAGCCATTTTACACTGCACTTAAGTAACTTATAAGTCACCTATATGTCTAACCTTTACCTGGTAAAGGTTAGGTGCAAAGTTACTTAGTGTGAGGGCACCCTGGCACTAGCCAAGGTGCCCCCACATTGTTCAGAGCCAATTCACTGAACTTTGTGAGTGCGGGGACACCATTACACGCGTGCACTACATATAGGTCACTACCTATATGTAGCTTCACCATGGTAACTCCGAATATGGCCATGTAACATGTCTATGATCATGGAATTGCCCCCTCTATGCCATCCTGGCATTGTTGGTACAATTCCATGATCCCAGTGGTCTGTAGCACAGACCCTGGTACTGCCAGACTGCCCTTCCTGGGGTTTCTCTGCAGCTGCTGCTGCTGCCAACCCCTCAGACAGGCAGCTGCCCTCCTGGGGTCCAGCCAGGCCTGGCCCAGGATGGCAGAACAAAGAACTTCCTCTGAGAGAGGGTGTGACACCCTCTCCCTTTGGAAAATGGTGTGAAGGCAGGGGAGGAGTAGCCTCCCCCAGCCTCTGGAAATGCTTTGTTGGGCACAGATGTGCCCAATTCTGCATAAGCCAGTCTACACCGGTTCAGGGACCCCTTAGCCCCTGCTCTGGCGCGAAACTGGACAAAGGAAAGGGGAGTGACCACTCCCCTGACCTGCACCTCCCCTGGGAGGTGTCCAGAGCTCCTCCAGTGTGCTCCAGACCTCTGCCATCTTGGAAACAGAGGTGCTGCTGGCACACTGGACTGCTCTGAGTGGCCAGTGCCACCAGGTGACGTCAGAGACTCCTGCTGATAGGCTCCTTCAGGTGTTAGTAGCCTATCCTCTCTCCTAGGTAGCCAAACCCTCTTTTCTGGCTATTTAGGGTCTCTGTCTCTGGGGAAACTTTAGATAACGAATGCATGAGCTCAGCCGAGTTCCTCTGCATCTCCCTCTTCACCTTCTGATAAGGAATCGACCGCTGACCGCGCTGGAAGCCTGCAAACCTGCAACATAGTAGCAAAGACGACTACTGCAACTCTGTAACGCTGATCCTGCCGCCTTCTCGACTGTTTTCCTGCTTGTGCATGCTGTGGGGGTAGTCTGCCTCCTCTCTGCACCAGAAGCTCCGAAGAAATCTCCCGTGGGTCGACGGAATCTTCCCCCTGCAACCGCAGGCACCAAAAAGCTGCATCTCCGGTCCCTTGGGTCTCCTCTCAGCACGACGAGCGAGGTCCCTCGAATCCAGCGACACCGTCCAAGTGACCCCCACAGTCCAGTGACTCTTCAGCCCAAGTTTGGTGGAGGTAAGTCCTTGCCTCACCTCGCTGGGCTGCATTGCTGGGAACCGCGACTTTGCAAGCTTCTCCGGCCCCTGTGCACTTCCGGCGGAAATCCTGTGTGCACAGCCAAGCCTGGGTCCACGGCACTCTAACCTGCATTGCACGACTTTCTAAGTTGGTCTCCGGCGACGTGGGACTCCTTTGTGCAACTTCGGCGAGCACCGTTTCACGCATCCTCGTAGTGCCTGTTTCTGGCACTTCTCCGGGTGCTACCTGCTTCAGTGAGGGCTCTTTGTCTTGCCCGACGTCCCTTCTCTCTGCAGGTCCAATTTGCGACCTCCTGGTCCCTCCTGGGCCCCAGCAGCGTCCAAAAACGCCAAACGCACGATTTGCGTGTAGCAAGGCTTGTTGGCGTCCATCCGGCGGGAAAACACTTCTGCACGACTCTCCAAGGCGTGGGGGATCCATCCTCCAAAGGGGAAGTCTCTAGCCCTTGTCGTTCCTGCAGTATTCACAGTTCTTCAGCCTAGTAAGAGCTTCTTTGCACCAACCGCTGGCATTTCTTGGGCATCTGCCCATCTCCGAGCTGCTTGTGACTTTTGGACTTGGTCCCCTTGTTCCACAGGTACCTTCAGACAGGAATCCATCGTTGTTGCATTGCTGATTTGTGTTTTCCTTGCATTCTCCCTCTAACACGACTATTTTGTCCTTAGGGGAACTTTAGTGCACTTTGCACTCACTTTTCAGGGTCTTGGGGAGGGTTATTTTTCTAACTCTCACTATTTTCTAATAGTCCCAGCGACCCTCTACAAGGTCACATAGGTTTGGGGTCCATTCGTGGTTCGCATTCCACTTTTGGAGTATATGGTTTGTGTTGCCCCTATCCCTATGTTTCCCCATTGCATCCTATTGTAACTATACATTGTTTGCACTGTTTTCTAAGACTATACTGCATATTTTTGCTATTGTGTATATATATCTTGTGTATATTTCCTATCCTCTCACTGAGGGTACACTCTAAGATACTTTGGCATATTGTCATAAAAATAAAGTACCTTTATTTTTAGTATAACTGTGTATTGTGTTTTCTTATGATATTGTGCATATGACACTAAGTGGTACTGTAGTAGCTTCACACGTCTCCTAGTTCAGCCTAAGCTGCTCTGCTAAGCTACCATTATCTATCAGCCTAAGCTGCTAGACACCCTATACACTAATAAGGGATAACTGGGCCTGGTGCAAGGTGCAAGTACCCCTTGGTACTCACTACAAGCCAGTCCAGCCTCCTACATCATGTCAAAAAATATGCAGCAATTTGTCAAAAGACATAGCTTGACATCTGACCTCTGCTTTTGAAACACACAAAATGTGACGAGGTACCCACCAAAAATCGACTTGAGACTTGAGACAAACCCGTGAGTCGTGACCTATAGTTTGTGAATCACTGCTCCAATGGGCAGATATAGGAAACTATTTACCAGTCACAAACCCCGAGACTCTCTAAATCACAGGGTTTTTACATATACTAAACCAATTTTGTGAATCAGTAACAGGTTATCGAGTTGCAAAATGGATTTAGAAATGATTTCCGAATTGCATTTTGGAAGAGGAGTATTTGGGGCATCTCTTTCAAATTCCAATTCAGAATATTATGTAACACTGGTTTGCAATCATAATTTCAGTTGCAAACCATTGGTAGGTCACTGTCTCCTCAAAGGGGTTGTAACCCATTTGCAATGGCTAGGTGGGGCCGTGTGGTAATGTTCTAGACCAGTTGTTCTCAACCTTTTGAGTTCTGTTGACCTCCAATTTATTACTACTGGAACCAAAGGACCCCCAATGAATCGTTATTGGAATAAGGGGACCCCACCACTGAGCCATTCGTGGAAGCCGGGGACCTCGGTCTAAACACTGTCGATGATCTGAACCACAAAACAATACAGAAAAAAAATTCATTTTCAGCCTCCAATTTCGAATTCCTTGACATTTACAGTATTTTTTCAAATTTTCTATTGTATATTTAGCCACTTAATTTTTATATACTTTATTAATCTGTTAATGTTATTTAATTTTCAAAGTAGTCGTGAAGCCCCTGAGGAGGCTTTGCGGACCACCTGGGGTCGCGGACCACAGGTTGGGAACCACTGTTCTAGACAAAGAAAAAACGAATTGTTTTGAGAGTTATAATAAAATGGTTGAATGAAGGCAGACCTTTCATTCTGAAGTCTTAGCCCCATGACAAGGAAAGCCAATGTCTGTATATTTAGGTTGGGGACTCTACAGGGAGTACACCCCTTGAGAGTCAGCAGACCATAATTGCCCATCATTCGATAAAGAATTATTGCCACACTTTAGACTAGGTAGGGCTGCGCGTTTCAGAGCTTTAACTATTGGAGAAAATGCTTTGTAAAGATTTGTTGTTAAAAGTATATTGTGTCCTCTTGCTGTGAATAACCACAGGGAGCAACACAAGTCTGCCCCCCATCCAGAGATATTATGTTTAGTTTACCTTGTGTTTCATTATTGTACTGTGGTTTTGCTTTTCTATGAAAAATCACGACTATAAATAATAAAATCCATTAAAAAACAGGTAGAATGAGTTGACTGCCCTTGAAATTGGACCTCCGAGAGGGTGACATCATTTGTTGTGAAATTTTGCAAAATATGATTTTGTGAAGAAAATCTTGCTGCTATCTTTCATGAAAATGTAAAGAGGGAAGTTACTTCACATCCACATTTCACACAAGGTACCGACAGATGATATGTTCGAGGAGCACATGCCCCTGCCATGGTTTTACGGTTCCTGCTACGCATGTTCTGCTCAAACCCAAGGTAAAAACCATGAACATTTTCATAGTCATAATTCTCAAAAGAATTCACGAACGTACAAAAAATTCTCCTTGGCCAACTAGGACTGTATGATTGAGGAATATGTTAAAAAGCATATTATTTTAGCTGCATCAGTTTATCTTTGCAACAATACAAATTATCATTTTGCAAACCCGTTAAAGACTGTGAAAAAAATAATGTATTAAGTTCGTATCTGTCAAAAATGAGAATACACGGGCTCGTTTGTCTTCTAAGCAGCCACATCCATAAATAGTTAAATCCAGGACGCGCCTCCAGCTGGGTTCAGTAACTGTCCTACGACCTTCACCCTTTGTTAGCAGCGCAGTGCCAGAGAAACACAGGGAAACGTATTCCTTTTTGTAGACCAGAGCGAGCTTTGAAGGTCAGGTATTCAACGAGGACAAGCGGGAAACAAATGCTTGCTAGTAATCAACGTGCATCAAGATCAGCTTGTCCCCACGGAAAAGCCTGAAATGTAGAAAAAACTGAACAACAAACCTGTACCTGGCATGTAGACGCACAGGTCATGGATAAAACTCATTCATTACCAAAAATCGAAGGGTTGATGTCATTGTGTGTTGTGCTTTTGTGCTTTGTGTGTGTATGTCTACTGGAATGTGTGCAAAATGCCGGCATTGTTGCGAACTGAGGTAACGATTGATGGTTTGAATCACAAGCACGTCGAAAGATAGTTCGCCTGAATGTCACAATCTTATCTGCTAATGGTTGATAAAGAACAAACTGCCATTCAAATTCTTAAGTACAGTTCATGGAGAATCAATGGGAAATCTTAGATTATTAATCAAACTCACTGCTGGCAACTGGAGTAAGCAAATAAGGAGGTGTTTAACGAGTAACCGGTTTTCTCCGTAGGGAGATAACGAAGGTTAAATTTACGACAACGGGCCGTATCTACCGTGCGATAACAAGGGTATAAATTGTTTCCCCAAAAATGGGAAATAACCCCCACTTGTAGGGCTATCGGTTTCAGTCCTGCATAGTTACCCTTTTCTGTGGGAAACAAGGGCCCAACTTAACAAATATTTACCACCTGTTTTAGCAGGTGGTAAATGCTGCACGGACTTTTTATCTTGGCTGTGTATAAGTGGAAGAGGGATGATGTGGCTGGAAGGAAGGTATTCTTTTTAGGTCAAACTTACCACACACAGCAGCTGTATGGTTTGCTAACAACATCTTGGGGACATTCGGAAATATTCCCTAGGAATACGTTGCAGCCATTGCTTAGCATTGGCTTTCTATTTGCTGTCTCTATTTGTTTTAGGCTGTTCAGCATAAGGTTGTCCCTTCCGTTGCCCAAACCCTGTTTATTGTATTCATCCACTAGTACTGGACGTATGTAAGCAGGCCTTTAAATCTTGTTATGTTCTTGTCACCTTTGCTTTGCATTGAAAGACAGAGGTCAAATGTCAGGCTCTGTCTTCCAGGAAGCTTGGCGTTTACTTTTCTTTCACTGACATTAATGTGAACGGATCTATGTGACAATCATGCCGACTACTGGAGAAGTGCCTATGGTGTGTGAGAAAGACTGTACAATGCTATTTGTTTTGGCACACAACAGCATTGTCTGAACTATTTATATACATGTCTGTAAATGAACTCTGCAGATATTTCAGAATACATCAGATTTGAAAAAGCACAAATAAAGCCGATTTTTTGGTAATTCTGAAGTGTACTGGATACAAATATTTTAATAGATCAAGGCAAATCAATACACTAGGCGATGACATTCCCACACATTATTGTTTGTGCGCTGTATCAGTAAAACTGCATGTCTGTGCAAATTCAATGGTCATTTCAATTGAAGATGTGTTGTTAGTAATGGCAGTATGGTACCATACCATACATACTTCCCTTTACTTCCCTTTACCCCACTCCACACACCTGCAGCCTACTCTGCACCACTCCACACTATAACACTCCCCTATACGTCACTCCACAGTGCCTCACTTCACTTTACTTGGCACCACTCCACTCTATGCTACTTCACTCTGTGCTCTATCCCACTGTACTCTATGCCAATGCACTCTACCCCACACTACTCTACTATGCATCACTGCATTCTTCACCACTGCACTCTACATCACTCCACTGTGCACCACTCCACTGTGCAACATGGCACTATGTGCCACTGCACTCTACGCTATATACTCTAGTCTGTACAACTCCACTTTGTCAGTGCACTCTATGCCAATCCACTCTACGTCACTCCAATCTACTCTACACGCTATGCCACTCTACACTACACCACTGTACTCTTCTATGCACAACTCCACTCTTCTCTGGAACAATCTACTCTATGTCACTGCTCTCAGCGCAACTCCACTCAGTGCCAATCCACTCTGGGCCTCTTCACTCTGGGCCACTCTACTTGGCAACCCTTCATTCTTCCCCACTCCATTCTACTCTGTGCCACTCCACTCTACATGCATCTCTGCACTCTATGCCATTGTGTTCTACACCACTTTACTCAAAATCAGTGCACTCTAAGACAATCTACTCAGCACCAGTGCACTCTGCACCACTCTACTCTGCAACACATTTACACCACTGGCCTGTACCTCACTGCACTTTATGCTACTCTATTATGCTCTGCACCAGTATACACTATGCCACTCTACTCAACACCACTCTATGCAGCTGCACTCCACGCCAATGCACTTTTTGCCACTCTACTGTACACCACTGCACTCTACAACAGTCAACTCTACAACAATACACTCTCTGCCACTGAATTCTACGTCACTCTACTGTATGTCACTACACTCTTTGCCACTCCACTATACTCTGCACCACTCTCCTATACGGCACTCTATGCCAATGCACACTATGCCTCTACACTCTATGCCACTACACTCTACCATGCACCACTCCACTCTGCTCTGCACCACTCCATTCTAACCACTCTACTCTGCAACACTGCACTCTCTGCCACTGAACTCTATGCCACTCCTGTCTGCACCACTGCACTCTACTCTGCACCACTGTACCCCATTCCACTTCGCTCTATGCCAGTGTACTCTATGCCACTCTACTTTGCATTGCTCTATTCTATGCCACTGCAGTCTAGACCAGTCCACTCCAAGGCACTCTAATCTATGCTGCAGCACTGCACTCTATGATACTGCACTCTACAACACTGCACTCAGTGCCACTGCACACTATGTCACTGAACTCTACTCTGAAACAATCTACTCTATACCACTGTACTCTACGCCACTCTTTTCCACTCTGCTCCATTCCACTCTCTGTCACTCCACTATACACCACTGCAACCTACCCTGCACCGCTCCACACCACTCTATTCTATGCCACTACACTCCAGACCACTGCACTCACTGCCAATGCACTCTACACCAGTTTACTCAAAACCAATACACTCTATGCCACTGCACTCTACATCACACTAGTCTGCAGCACTGCTTTGTATGCCACTATACTCTACTCTGCAGCACTCCATTGCAGTCTACGCCACTCTATTCTACACCATTACACTCAATGTCATTTTACTCTGCACCACTCTATGCCAATGCACTCTACGCCAGTGCAGTCTGTCATGCTACACTACATCACTGCACTCTACAGCACTCTGCTACATTGTACTGTTCACCACTGAACTCCACCCCAATCTACTATGCACCACTGCACTCCATGCCACTGCACTCTACTCTACTCTATGCCACTCTACTGCACTCTATGCAAATGTACTCTACACCATTACACTCTACGTCACTACATTCTATGTCACTCTAATATACTCTGCACCACTGCTGTCTCTGACAATGCACTCTATGCCACTTCACTCTACACCTCTCTACTCTGCAGCACTCATCTCTACATCAGTGCACTCTACTATGCTTCCTTACACTTTTCACCACTGCACTCTACACCATTGCAGTCTAGGCTACTCCACTCTACTCTGCACCACTCCACCCTATTCCACTTCTCTCTGTGGCACTCTACTCTTCAACACTGCACTCTACGTCACTGTACTCTATGCCACTAGTCTATATCACTCAACTGTCCCCTGAAGCACTCCACTGCCCCCTGCAGCACCCCACTCTACACCACTTCACTCTACTCATAAACAATCTACTCTACACCCATGCACTCTACACCACTGTTCTCCACTCTGCACCACACAATTTTATGCCACTGTACTTTGTGCCACTCAACTCCGTACCTCTCTACTCTAGGCCAGTGAAATCTACACCACTGCACTCTGCAGCACTCCATGCCAGTCTAATCTTTTTTCACCACTGCACTGTAGACCACAGTTCTAAGCCACTGTACTCTACGCCACTCTGATCTACACCTCTGCACTCTACCCTGCACCACTCCACTCTTTGCCACTTAACTCTAATCTGAACAATCTACTCTATGCCACTGCACTCCAAGCCACTGCAATCTACTCTGCACCACTTTACTCCACTGCATTCTATGGAACTCCACTCTATGTCACTGCACTCTACGCTGATGCACTGTCCATCACTTTACCCAAAACAAATGCACTCTACACCACTGCACTCTATGCCAAGCTACTCTGCAACACTGTACTTTATCCACTTCACTCTAGGCTACTCTACTCCATTCTCACAACACTCCTCTGTATGATATTCCTCCCTATAACACCCTACTCAACTCTATGTCACTCGAAAACACTACTCCACTCTACAAACTCTACGCAACTCCCACTATGCCACTCCATGCCACTTTACTCCACTCTGTTCTACAACACACTATTCCACTCTACTCCACTCCGCTACTCCACTACATGCCACTCCACTCTATGACACCCTATGCCACTCCACTCTGTGCCACTCAACTCTACAAGAGTCTGCTCCACTCTATGCCATTCCCCTCTCCTACACTACTGCAATCTATGCCATTTTACTCTACAACACTCTGCTGGACTCCGTGCAACAGCCTCTATGCCACTCCACTCTGCTCTACACCACTCCATGGCATTCTATGACACTCCACTCAATGCCACTCTACTCCTCTGACACTACTCCACTTTATACCACTCAAGTCTACTTCACTGTATACCCTTCCACTCCACGGCACTCTGCTCCCTCCACAACACTTTATATCCCTTCACATCACATCACCTCACCCCACATCACTTCACTCCACTTCATGCCACTCAACTCTACACCACTCTATGGCACTCCATGACACTCCACAATACTTCCCTTTACCCCACTAACCTGTAGCCTTGCTGAACAGCAGCCATACTGGTGTACAACATGGCTAAAACATATTGGCAAAGCCAATAGCTCTCACATAGGCGATACCTGTTGGCTTTGGCAATGTTTGTTTTATTTTAGCTCTGATGAGCCTCTTCTGCTCCCCCCCATGCTAAAATATGGGGGTGGTTGGAGTTTGGGCAAAATCTCTGCAGTTATTGCAGCTCCTGCAGATGGTCCTGGTCCAACGTTTCTTGCGTTAGAGGGCCAGAGAATTATGGGCCTGGAGACACATGAAAACTTACAGTTGCTGGGAGTGGTACCTCTGATGCGAATACTGCTATTTAGAGCCCATAATGGGCTCATAAATGGCAAAAAAGAAAACACTCTGGGTCTTATTTACAAGTGACTTGCGCCGCCGGTGCATCACTTTTTGTAACAGACTGGCAGCGCAGGCGTGTGTGACTTTTTGTGGCCTTGTAGTTATGGAGTAAGGCAACTTAGCGCAAGCTGCTGCATTTCCTTACTTTGCATCAAAAAGGCATTCCATTGGTGTTGCGGTGGGTGTTCCCACACAACACCAATGGATTTTGATGCATTCCCAGATTTACAAGATTTCTTAAACCTGGGAATGTGTCAAAAGGCCTACTCTTCCCCACTGTAGGTGTAAGGGAGGTGCAAGGAGGAGAAATACCCTATTTCTCCTTGTTTTTCCCCTTTCTATGTGTGCTGCAGTCTGAAGCACACATAAGAGGAAATGGCTTCCAATGAATGTTTTTGTGCAGGAAGGTGTACCTTCCTGCACAAAAACAATCATTCCTACAATGCAGACACCCTTGCACCATGATGCAAGAGTGCCTCCATTGGCACATTGCAGCCAATTGCGTGCCAGCACAGAGAGAAAGGACAGGAATGTGCCGTATCTCATAGATATGGCACATTCCTGGCCTTTTCATTTGACGTAGGGCAGTACAGCAAAAATCCTTGCGGTGCTGCCCTGTGCCAAAACCTTGTTAAATGAGGCCCTGTATCTGTCCCCAAAATAGCCTCCTTATGGCCTCTGCATGGTAGTATGGTAGCAGAGTATTGTTCCACATAATAATTTGATCCTAAATATAGTCTAAAAAATATCGGCCCATTGGAAACAAGAATAGAAAATCTATACCCAATGGGCCATAATTTATGCAAAGGATGTTTAGGACTCAGTATTTAAGCCAGACAATATCCATACACTATGTACTGACAAACATGCTTTGTGGCACATTATTCTGTACAGGTATTTCTATCTGGCGGTGTTTTTAAATGTTTATATGGGAGTAGCAAGATTTACTATTGTTTTGTGTGCACTTGTGTGACGCAAAGCGTTGCTATGAGGCACAAGTTAAGGCACTGATCAACTTTGGCACGCAAAAGGATCCTTGCATCAATATTACGTCTTGCAGCACACAACCCTTAAATATTCATGCACCGAGGGCGTACCGTGCGTTAACAGAGTAAACAACCGTGAGAGCCCATGCAAAGCCATGTCAACTGGACTCACGCAACACAGTGCCGCCAAGCTTGGTATGGTATATTAACCAAATTGAGAACAGACAAAAAAAGGCAAAAGGAAATTACGTTATATTTCCATGTGCATGGTATGTGATTTTTGCAACAATTACACGTATGATGTGATGCACGTTTGGACGATCACCTTTCGGCTCGGGCCTTTAACGCATGAGCGTTCCTTTAATAGCTGGTAGAGCCAGCTTCGGCGGGTTCTAAGGCTATATTAGAACATTGGAATGTTGGGAGCTCCATTGCAGACAATGGAGTGCTCCGGGCTTTTACTAGCCGGTAAAAGCCCAGAGCCATCATTCCATTTTAATCCCCCGGGCTTCTTGAGGAATTTGTTTTATTTAGTAGAACAGTCTGCCCCCGAGTGGCAGAATGTTCTAATAGCCTTAGAACCCGCCATAGCGGGCTCTACCGGCCATTAAAGGCCCTCTCCTTTGTTAAAGGCCCTCTCCTAGAGCTTGCTACAGTGGGTTCTAAGGCTATATTACAAACCCCATTGACATGAGGCATAAACAAAATGAGGATGTTATGGCCTGGAAGCCTACAGCTCATTCGGTAGACTATCTGTGTTTCTCTATTGGTATCTCCTGTCCTTCCCCTTTAATGTTATGAGAAATGTCTGGTAGAACAGAGTAGCATCTGTCGCTATTGGAGTTTGTTTCTGAAATAACAAAGAACTGATGACTGATGTACCCTGGGAGATTTTTCCCAGGGATGGGGGTGGTCGTTATTGTTTTTTTCTGTCCCTCCAGAAAGAAAAAGAAACATAGCATTGTCTGCTGTGAATAGAGCAAGTTGTGTGATGACTAAACCCCAATGGACATCATTCTGTTGGACTGTCGAAGTAAGCTTTCAGCTGATAGAGTCAATGGGGGTCCTCTTATAGAAAGCGTATGGTCTGCCAATCTATGAAGGGAGTGGGCAGACAGTGTACTTGATTGCTTTTACGACACTCCACCATGTCTGCCAAACTCTAAATCCGCCCCTTGATCTTATTGTGCTCTACTGAAATCTTGACTCTACTCTTGCGGGTGTCAGTATCAGTAATGTGATTCAAAATATCATTAGTACGTGATTGAATAATCAAAGCCAGATCAAATAAAAACCAATATCATTTTGAATTAAATGTCTCTTAAAAAGGTGCATGCAATCTGGATTGTAAAATGCAGTGCACATAATTGTAGAAAATAACACAATATAATTTGATTGTTACTGGGAAAATTATTGCAGTTATAGAATTTAAAACTAGTACCCAGCTTTGCCTTCAAAGATTCATTTTTATATGTACAATATTGAGAATAGTGTTTTTTATTATTTGTTACGAGTACATTTCAACACACATAGGGGCATATTTATAATGCCCTAGCGCCAACTTGCGCCACATTAACGTAATTATTTTTGACGTTAATGGAGCGCCAGGCATAATGTATGCACAGGGGGCGTTTCCCCGTTAGGAGACCTGGAAAAATGGTGCAAGAAAATCCCTGGGATTTCCTTGCACCATTTTTTATGGCGCTTTTAACGCCTGCTCAAGAGCAGACGTTAAAAGGAGGCTTTCATTCTTTAGAATGAGCTCTATGTACTCTGCAGGAGTAGCGCCAATATTTTGGCGCTACTCCTGCAGAGTACATCAATAGCGTCATGAGAAATGACGCTATTGCCCCTATCCTGTGCCATGGTTACCATATTTTAAATACAGCGCACACATGGTGGCAGTAGGGGGGTGCTAACGGACTCAGGGAAAGAGTGCAGCACCACTTTCCATAAATATGTCCCATAATTTACAAAATAATTATGTTGAAAGGTATGTTCCATTGCAAATCTGAATTAGCAAACAGGTAGAGTAACGTAAATGTGCACTGTATCGTCATTTTAATGTAATAAGAGCATAACATTTAATAATGGGAGATTGACGGCAGTAATGTAAATGATAATTCAATATTTTATATCACCAAAATCCTTGTTTCTTCTGTGGCTCAGGATATCCAATTTATAAACTCATAATCAGAGATAATTATGAAACAGTATAACAGAATCAATTAAAATGAATATGTGGTGGGACTAAAATGTGATTAATCCAGTGATTCAGTTTTTTTTACTCAAACACTTTAATCCTGTGCTCTATTTGCCAACAAATGTGAATCATCACTCTGCCCTAAGGTAACTATAACTCGTGCCCATGCCATGCAAAGTATTTTCATCAAAAATGTTACTGCTAATATTACATTCATATTATCAATGATGTTATCAAAGATGCCATGAGTGCCGTTATTTGTGGGGTAATTAGCTGTGCCTGGCCAAGTTGTGAGTTATAGTTACCTGAGGGCACGAGGTATAGTTTCAGTGAATTTCTATGTTTTTTTAAAGTATAGTAATTTTCACTACTATACGTTAATCCAACCACCGCCACGCACAGCCATGTGCATCGGTGGTCAGGCCCTGCAGCCAACTCCCTATAAGCACCCAACCTTGCACCGTGCACAGCCTCCCTGTGTGTAGGAGGGGTTGCCCACAAGGCCTGACCTGCAGTCAGTCCCTGTGGCCAACCCCAAACCCCTAACCACCCAAACCTACTCTGCACACAGCCTTTTGGCAGTGCGCAGTGGGAGTTGGTCGCAGCCTATCTCTCTGGGTGTGAGAATAGGTGTAAAAGGGTGTATCTGGGGGTGAGAGTGGCTGTGAGAGTCTCTGTCTGGGTGTGAGAGTGCGTGGATCAGTGTCTTAGTGGGTGTGTCAGTGTCATCACAGGTCTGTGAGTGGCTGCATAAGGGTGTCAGTGGGTCTGTGAGTCGGTGCGTGAGGGTCTGAGTGGGGCTGTGAATGGGTGCACAAGGATGTGAGTGTGTGTGTGAGTGGGAGAAAGAGTATAAAAAATAAAGAGAGAGAGAGAGAGAGAGAGAGAGAGTGAGTGAGAGGGAGATAGAGAAATGTTTAGGCTTTGATGGATAATATACTTAGAATGAGATATTTCTGCATAAATTGAAAAGAAAAATGTATTTGTTAATTAAAAACAGTAAGGTCACCTTTCAGTATGAGCTTTAAACATTTGTAGTTGAAAAAAAGGATGTAAATTACCAGGGATACACCTGGACTTAAATCCTCAACGCTCAATGTGAAGATCTGTGACCTTCACACTTGAGCTATTCTATTTGTAATATATTTTTAAGCTATCTGGGACCGTGGGGGGAGCCTCAAGGCCTCCCCCAGGGCCCTGACCATTTTTTAAATGTATTTTATTATATGCCTTTTATGGCCTCTCTGGGACAGCGGGGGAAGCCTCAAGGCCTCCCCTGCAGTCCTATTAATCCAGAAAGCCGCTCCGCGGTCGCTGGAGCAGTGCTTTCATTTCTGTTCCCTACATGCATATCTGCGTGCAGTGAACAGACATGAAAACTCTGCTTTCTGACAGCGAGACCTGTTTGGCAGGTCCTGCTGTCAAAAACCGAAGTGTTTGCTGTGAATTGACTGCAGTTGTCAAAGCTGCAGCCAAGCCACAGCAAACAGCTATGCCCCGGGGTGGGCACCCCGGTACATACCAGGAGCCAGCCCTGGGGGTTGGTGGTCCCAAGGGGTATCAGTGGCTTCCTGACGGGTGCCTTGCGGGCCCAGCCTAATGACATGATAGCCTGGGGGCGGAGGCGGTCCTCGGGGCTACAGGGTCCGAAACTAACCCCCTTCGCTTTTTTTACTCATTGCCCCTGGGAAGTGGCGGTCCCTGGAGCATTTCATGAAGATTTGTCAACAGGTGCCAAAGTAAAAAAAGTAAAAAAACACTTTTTTAATAGAAACTAGGTCCTAACTACTGACTGCCACTAGGTAATATATATATATATATATATATATATATATATATATATATATATATATATATATATATATATAAATATATATATATATATAACTTTTCCGGCAATGTCGAGACACACGAAGCGTGGTTGCCTGTGTGGGGCACTGGCAGCCCAGTTATACATAAGAACCAGACCTTATAAAAAGGACAAGCACAGAGGCCAGTGTGCAGGGTGTATGGTGCACAAAATGGGGTTTATTAACAAAGCTTCACCAATGCATTTCGGCCGTAGCCTTGATCATGGTTGGTGTTTGCAGTTAAGGCAACAATATTTAAATGTGTAAACAACAAAACAGTGAGAAAGAACTTCCGATGGAAGCATAAACATGGAAAAATACAATCCAAGCCCACCCAAATGTTACAAAACTGGGAAAACCTGAGATAACAACATTTGATCAGTTGCTCATAAATATTTCACAGCCATTTCTGCAAAACAATTTTTTAAGAATACAAAAAATGTAATATAATTCGTACATTTTCTGGTGTGCGTAAAATCTTATTAATACCCCAATGAGCATGACAGTGCACTTGCCCAAGTATGAAATAGACAATTACTGTACAACACAATGTGAATACACTGTAATTGTGAGGTATTGTATATGCCAAATGCACATAAAGACATAAGCGCCGTCTTGAAATGTGTCCATTACAAATACCATTACTGTCCAATTTACTGTTAAAATACACTTAAATTGCATGTAAAGACATGAGCGCCGTCTTGAAATGTGTCCATTACAAATACCATTACTTTCCAAAATACACATACATCGCAACAGTGAAACTCATACAAATGCACATGAAAAATGTGTCATTTTAAATTATGTCCATAGCACCAAAACTCATTCTAAAAAGTACCCCCATTAGGATGGTTGATTTGGGGCACCATTGTGACCAAATGCAATATAACTGCATACCCTGCAACAATGTCCATGCCCAGGTGAAAAAAAAACAAATATGTGAAATATCAACATAAACACTATGTTGACTTAAAAAAGCTCAGTTTACTCGTGAGGGTCAAGTAATTCCTCAGAATAATCTGTTACCCTGCTCTGGTATAAGGTGCTTAATAAGTTATAAAGAAGAATGACTTACTAACAGCAGGCTCCATGTACTATACTGTTATATCTTGCCCATGTGGGCATTTCAAGGGCATTACCATACTGTGTACATTGTTAAAGGATATCAAACCATATTGACACTGTTAGCTCTGAGCAATATATAAGCCAATAAACCAAGGTCTCAGATGAGTCCTATTACCGATCATGCTGAGTGCCTAATTACACTATGCTTCCTGATGGTTCAAGAGGAGCTGATACTTGAATGTAAACGCAGAACAAACATATTAAGTTTAAAACCTCAACTTTCTACAATAAACCAAAAATATATTTTACAGCCTTCAAAGAAGAAACTCTGACTACCTAAAAAGTTGAAAAACTCACACACACACACACACACACACACATATCCCAAAAGGCAACTTTATATTGCACAAATTGTCAAGCTCCACTTAAGTTGTACTGATAATTCTTCACTTGAGTTGAGCCCATAAGGGGAAACCACGTCAAAATTAATAATGTATCTGGACTCTAAGATGCATAGATATTTCTCTCTAGCACCCCCACAGATATTGAGAGGTACATCATCAGTCACTGGAAACCTAACAGTATAGCATTACTGCCATGTGATTCAGCGAAATGTCTGGTTGCAGGATATGCCTTGTTCCTATTTTTGATGGCTCTCACATGTTCCAAGACTTTTTGTCTTAGCTTTGTGAAGGGTACTATCCACACATAATTTGTCACAAGGACAAATCAAGCAGCCACCAACTCTCGGGTGGGCCCGGTCCCTGGGGGTATGTTACAATAAAGGAGGAGGGCACACGGGCCCCGTTCTTGGGCTTATTTATGCCCCGGGGACCACCTCCTCCCGGGGTAAAATAGTTTAAATATGATAGAGAGGCCCTACAGCCCCCTGTGCCCCTGGGATCACCATCTCCCAGGGGCTGTTTTGATTATATGTGATGGGCGAAACACTGAATTAAATGTAGGGTGGCCCCACAGACCGACTCGCAGGGCAAACATTTAATTGCATTGGAGGGGGGCCACATACCCCCCCGCTGCCCCGGGGACCACCACCTCCCCAGGGCAAATATTGAATTACATGCGGGGAGTCATGCAACCCCCCTGCAGCCCTAGAGACCACCACCTCCCCAGAACTAAAATAAAAGAATGAAGATGGTCCGTTGCGGAACACTGGCCCCAAGAACCACCACCTCCCAGGGCAAATACAACACTGGTGAGGGGCTGCGTGGCCTCCCCTTGTGGAGCCAAAGATGGCCCTGGAGACCACCACCCCAGAGGGCCAACTCCTGCTATGGCCTGGGGTGTCCAACCCTAGGACATAGCTGCTTGCTATGACTTGGCGGGAGCTTCGACAGCTCCCATCAAGTCACAGCAAACTTTCCGGTTCCAGCAAGTGAGAGCTGTCAAACAGCTCTTGATTCCTAGAAACTGAGGTTTCCTCTGTTTTCCTTCCTGCAGAGATGCAGGCAGGGAACCAGAGGAAAAAATTGCTTTCACAGACAGGGAGCCGCATCTTCAGCAGCTCCCTGTCTGTGTCTGCAATTCTGGCTCCCGGAAGAGACAGGGAGCTGGCTGGGACCGCGAAGGCATCAGGCTCTGACTGTGGTCCCAATGCACACTGGTTGCACAGGACACCCAGGAGAGATGGCGCTCGGGTATGTGATCCCCAGGGCCATAACTAGTCAGGGAGGGGGGCCACATGGGCCCTCCTCTCCAAAAATATAAAAAATGTAAAAGGCTGGGCCCTGGGATATGGGAATACCCAGGACTGAAATCGGCCAGGGGAGGTGGGGCGCATGGACCCCCCTCCCCCACACTGCACATTTACCCAACGAGGTAGCTCATACTAACTAACCAGTAGAAAGTGCTCCAGTTGGGTAGATATTTTGTGCACACTCTGGACTCACGTTGGATAAAGGAGCAGGTGAGCTTCTGTTCTTCCCATGACGCTCATTTAACAGAAATTAAACATCTGCAGGAAGCACTTACAAATATAAAAGTAGCAGGTCCCCCAGTTGAAGCTCCACTTCTGGAAAGTACAAATGATCCTAACTCCTGGGCTTTGCAAAGGCAAAGTAAGTGATTGCTCCACAATTCAATGTTGAACAACGATCTGAAATCCTTCCCGGAGGGGAAGGCATCTTTCATCATTTGGAGCGCAATCAGACATTCTCACATCCACACTCACACCCACATAGGCCCTCTCACACTCACTGTCACACCCAGACAGACACTCTAATAGCCACTCTCACACCTAGAGACACCCTCTCACACCTATTCTCATACCGAGACAGATAGGCCCTGCGCATGGCAGAGTCGAAAGTTATACTTAGCTTAGCCTGCGAGTTATAGTTACTTGAAATAACTCTTAACTATAACTTCTGAATTTCTATGTTTTTGTACAAATAAATTCAGAACCTAACTATAACATCTCTGTAACCTTTGTTTTTTTAAGTTACTATATCTACCTATCTATCTTTGACTTTTGACTTGTCAATATCTTTGGCACTGTTTGATGAACCTTCAATAAATCTTCAAAATCTCTAGGGTCATGTTTTGGTATGATCTGTCAAGTGGGAGCCGAGAAAAAGGGGGAGTCAAAAAAAGTACGTTTACCATGTCAGTTCCCATAGACTCTCTATACATGCCTGCAGCCCATTGGACGGAATTTAAACAAATGTGGCAAAAAGGTAGCTCTTAGTCCGAAAATTGCCCTTTTTTTTTCATTTGGTGCAAATTCGTTCAGTAGTTTTTAAGATATTAAGGGGAAAATAAATTTGTATATCTAGGGGCGTGAATCCAGGGAGACCTTCTTCTGTAACAAGAAATGTTGGCAGCCATTTTGGGACTCGGTTGAGGTAAAGTCTCCGCCAAAAAAAGAAAAAAAGAAAAGGGGACAGGATATATATAATCCTTAGCCTTGGTCCAGGGGTCCTCCTGTGACCACTGAAGGCTTAAAAACATTTGTTTTTAAATCATGGAGAAATCTGCAGCTGGATTCACAAAGTTAATTGTGATTTAAAAAACAACACGGTCTCTCACGTTTAAAAGTGCTTTTGCCAACGGGTAGGCCAGGTACCAGGGGAATTGCACGTTAAAATGGGAGGGGGTACACAGGGCCCCCTTGGTAGGGCTTACTAAAGGCCCGGGGACCACCACCACCTATTCGGGGTGTAACGTGTAATATATTCCAGGGGCAACCGCGTCCACCCCACACCCCAGGGACCACAAACCTCCCCCCCCCAGGGCAATCCAGTAAGAATCTATGTGGAAGGACGCACTACACTCCCTTGGGGACGCCACCTCCCCAGAGCACCTTGGTTAGAAAGTATGCAGGGGGACACGCGGTAACCCTGCGCCCCGAGGACCACCTCCCCAGGGCATTATACATACAAAGTATGCAGGGGGTCTGTGTGGCACCCTGAGCCCCAGGGACCACCACCTTCCTGGGGCAATACAGTAGGGAAGTATGTGGGGGCCTTTGCGGCACCCGTGTGCCCTAGGGACTGCCACCTCTCTAGGGCAATCCAGTGTGATTGTATGTTGGGGGCTGCACGGCACCCCCTGTATCCCAGGGACCACCACCTCCTTGGGGCAATCCAGTATGAAAGTATGTGTTGCACTCTCCACTCCCCATGGCTTGCCACCTCACCAGGGCAATCTAGTAAGAAAGGATTTGGGGGCAGTGCTGCACCCTGTGCTTCAGAACCACTACCACACCCCCGGGGCAATATACATAAAAAGTATGCAGGACCATGCAGCACCCCCCCACCTCCAGGGGACCGTGACCTCCCCAGGGCAATACAGTAAGAAAGGTTACGGCACCCCCCACACACTAGGGACTGCCACCTCCCTGGGGCAATATACATACAAAGTATGCAGGGGTGGCAACCACCCATGATGCTATGGCAGTGCTAAGGTGGTGTTAGGGATCTTGAATATGCCCAATAGCGTCTTAATGCACTGCCCAGAATAAAGCTGCTGCCCAGAATAAAGACATTTCGGTCTAAAGGTTGTCCAGTGGTAGTGACTCGCCTCAGTCTAGTTGCCAACACATTAGCAAGAAATTTGGCTTCATGGTTAATGAGGAAGATCAGATAAATGGATGCTCAGAGGTTTGCAACACTCTTCGGTTTCAGCAGCACTGATATGGTGCCATCTGAAGATCTTTAGACAGACAGCCCTTCTGCCACATCTCCTTAAGTCTGTGCAACTCTGTGGTGTTAGGGTAAATGACATTCTTTTTACAGAATTCAACCGCTAGCCCATTGAGGCCAAGTGTCTTTCCTATCTGAATTCCTGTAACTGCTTTAGCAGCATTTGTTTTGAAAGTCAACAGAAGATCTAACTCATCATGAACATAATCACTGACTGAGGTACTTGGTAACTTTCAAATTAGAGGGTTTTCTAATTCTCGTTTTGAAAAGGGACTTGTGGAATACAGGTTAGTATTTAATGAAGAATACAGCCATATCAAGTACCTCTGATACTGACTAACCATTGAGAGATCGGTGAGACAAAACAACTCTAGATGCATCTTCTTGGCTAGCAAGCCAAAAGGGTAAATTGCCAGCCTTGTTCTCTGTGTAATACACCCCTTTCTAAGTTGCCATCCAGGCTGTACAGGCCATGCTCAAGATTAGCTGATGGAGAGTTAAACTGGTAGATTCTATTTGTTAGAGCAAAGCTGTGTCTCTGTAGAGGTGTCTTTTTTCTAACATCAGTTTCTCAGTTCCTTTTTCCTTACTTATTGGTGTAGACATTCTATGTTTCTTTCTCAAATTACTGCCTTGTATAAATCCTGCAAGACACTGGTGGCTCTGCCCGAGAGTAAATTCAATTTAAAGTAAAGTACAGTTTTGATTTAGTCAGGGATACCCTTGTGTACCAACCACCATACATTCAAATGCCTGCCACATCTGACGCTATGAGTGTTATTCAGACACATTTCAATTGGGTAATAATCTAAGAAACCTCTAAGAATTATGTGTCCACAGAGACCTAGATCATGTTCTTCACTGTGAGAAAAAACAATATAAGCAAGAGAATGACCTGTGTGCCATAGAAGTCTTGTCCATACTTGTGCCAGCACTGCTATATATCATAAAGACCCTGGGTAGCAATTCACTCAAAAAGATTTGTGTCCCCAATGAGGCTCCGGCACGCTCTGTCCATAAGTGTCAAACTTTTTATCTCTTGTGACGTTTAAGCCACCCCCTGTGATGCAGAGTCCTGCAGGACCATCTGCCAGTAAGACCCTTCCTCTTGCAGAGTGTTCTGTACACATGTAGATGGTGTATATACATTAATACGTTTCCACCGGTGCCTGAGATCAGGGTAAACTGTCCTTGCTTGTCAAACCTGGTAGTGGTCAAAACATGTAGAAAGGGTTTTCACATGAGTATTGCCACTTCCTATATAGTTTATTGAAGCTTGCGTTAAAGACTCTGTGGTATGCATAACATTCCAAGAAGGCAGAATGTCAGCCTAGAGGTGAGTCTCCTGCAACATGAGTGTATCTAGTGAATGTTTCTTTGTAAACTGAAGTACCATTCCCTCTCTTAATCCTACCATTTAGACCTTTCACGTTCCATGATAGTAAGTGCTGCCCCTACCTTAATCCGGCCATTTAGACCATTCATGTTCCATAATAGTATACAATATTTTCCTTGTACCTTTAAGGTTAATGTACTGGGCATTTCTGCATTAATTGCTATGAAATATGTTTTGCCTAATCTTGTCATAAATGAGGCGAACGCAAGTAGAAGCAAGCCACATCACAAATAATCTCACACAATTTAGGTGATCTGCCTATTCTCCACTTCAAAATGTTACAACGTCAGCTAATTTGTGCAACATTAACCTGATTTTGTAGTTCACAATATATAGGGTGTGGGTGACTGTCTGATATTTAGTGCCATGGTTAGCCATCTAGTCATTATGGCATTAAGGAGCAGTAGATGCCAGTGGAATGGGTTTGAGATCTATCCTCTCTGCTGGAGGGCTTGAAGATGTAATTATCCGCATTATCTCTTCTAGGTGAATTTTAGCCCTGACATCTCCACCGATGAAGATCCTCGGTCTGAATCACCATTGTGAGAGTCCAATTCATGTAACAGATCTTTAATTTGTTATGGTAGCTGTTAGACCTGACAGCCTTAGGATGGTCACCCCTAACTTTTTGTCTGCCTCCCCCCACTCTTTAGATACTGTTTGTGCTGGGTTTTAGACTCTGCACACTTTATCACTGCTAACCAGTGCTAAAGTGCATATGCTCTCTCCCTTTAAACATGGTAACATTGGATCTTACCCAATTGAACTATTTAATTTTCTAATAAGTCTCTAGTAGAGAGCGCAATATGTGCCCAGGGCCTGTAGATTAAATGCTACTAGTGGGCCTGCTGCACTGATTGTGCCACCCACTTAAGTAGCCCCTTAACCTTGTCTCAGGCCTGCCATTGCAAGGCCCGTGTGTGCAGTTTCACTGCCAATTCAACTTTGCATTGTAAAGTATTTGTCAACCTAAAACTCCCCTTTTTCTACATATAAGACACCCCTAAGGTATGCTCCCATGGGGCAGGGTGCTGTGTAGACAAAAGGCAGGACATGTACCTATGTAGTTTACATGTCCTGGTTGTGAAAAACTCCTAAATTTGCTTTTACACAGCTGTGAGACCTGCTCTCTTCATAGGCTAACATTGGGGCTGCCCTCATACATTGTTTGAGTGGTAGCTGCTGATCTGAAAGGTGTAGGAAGGTCATATTTAGTATGGTCAGAATGGTGATATAAAATCCTGCTGACTGGTGAAGTTGGATTTAATATTACTATTTTAGAAATGCCACTTTTAGAAAGTGAGCATTTCTCTGCACTTAACTCTTTCTGTGCCTTACAATCCAAGTCTGGCTGGGTTTAGTTGACAGCTCCTTGTGCATTCACTCAGATACACCCCAAACACAGGATACTCAGCCTCACTGCCTACATCTGCATTTTGAATGTGTCTTCCTGGGCTGGGAGGGTAGAGGGCCTGCCCTCACACAAAGGACTGCCACGCCCCCTACTGGGACCCTGGCAGACAGGATTGAACTGAAAGGGGACCTGGTGCACTTCCAAGCCACTCTTTGAAGTCTCCCCCACTTCAAAGGCACATTTGGGTATATAAACATGGCCACTGCCCCTGCCAACTCAGACACTTCCTGGAGAAGAAACTTGTAACCAGAAGCTGCATCCTGCCCAGAAGAACTGCCTGGCTGCCCAAAGGACTCACCTTACTCCTTTCTGTGAAGGACCGCTGTCTTGCTGTTGCCAAGCTACATTGCTGCTCTCTGGCTGTGGTGAAGAAGTGCTCTCCAAGGGCTTGGATAGAGCATGCCTCCTGTTCCCTGAAGTCTCAGGACCAAAAAGACTTCATCTCTTCAAGAAGGACTCCTTGTGTGGCGCAATTCGACGCACAGCCTGCCAGAAACAACACACAGCCTGCCCCATGGTGAAAATGTCACCACACGCCGAGCCGGATCGACGCAACCCGACTTTGCAAGGAGAAGATCGATGCAACGCCTGCGTTGCAACCGGGACTTCGACGCACGGCCGACGCACAGCCGACCCAGGACGACGCAGCCAGACTTCCAGAGAGGAATTGACACAGCACCTGCTGTGTGGTAGAAAATTCGACGTAACGCCCACCGGATCAACACAGCTCCTGTGACTTCGTCCTGCCAGCGCAGGAAATCCACACACGATCCCCGGGGCATCTGAGAACCCCGCAACCCAAAAAGGATCCACGACCGAGCGTCCGAAACTGATGCACCGCTGTCCTTGCGTGAAAACTAAATGACACATCACCGTGTGCGGCCCAAGAAATCAACGCACACCCCTTTGTTTCCACGCTTCCCCTCCTCTGCGGTTCCTTGTGGAGATTTTTCAAGCGAACCAGATACTTTGTGCTTGAAAGAGACTTTGTTTGCTTTTAAAAGACTTAAGACACTTTATATCACTTTTCAGTGATATCCCTACATTTACTTATTGCATCTTTGATCGTTTTGACCTGCATTTATCCAGATAAATATATATTCTATATTTTTCTAAACATTGTATGGTGTATTTTTGTTGTGCTATATTGTGTTATTGTATGATTTATTGCACAAATACTTTACACATTGCCTTCTAAGTTAAGCCTGACTGCTCAGTGCCAAGCTACCAGAGGGTGGGCACAGGATAATTTGGATTGTGTGGGACTTACCTTGACTAGAGTGAGGGTCCTTGCTTGGATAGGGGGTAACCTGGCTGCCAACCAAAGACCCCATTTTTAACAGTAGCCCCTTGTTGCAGCTTTTTGTCTGCTCTTGTGTTAGCTCAGCCATGTTCTGGCTTGGTTAGTGTAACCCTGGGCCACTCAGAGTGTGTCAGGTCTCTACCATAGTTTTTCTTTTCTGTCACCAAGTGCAGTGCTGCCTCGATTGTGTTAAAAAAAATAAGATTTTGAAGTCATAGATCACCTTTAGTTTGGCCAATTATAGGAGCACGTAGTACAGGTTCATGGCTAGGAGTTTCTAATTGACTCCATCAAATTGCTTGCGTTGTTACGGCACAATGACAATACATTATGGAAATATTGTGATGCAGGAAACTTCGGATTGTATCTAGGCCATCTATTGTACAGCCTTCAAGATTTCTTCATGATTTCTGTGAATAGAGGAGCCTGGCAACGGGCTCAGGTGAGGTTTCTGGGTAAGCCCCCCATGCACACTCTCAACAACAAAGCAGGAGGAGTTGTTCTTTGTGGAGTCTAGAGAGCACATTTCTCCATTCACATTTTTATGGTTTGTTCTATCTATCCCTACCGGGAATCCTATCCTCTGTCCGTGCGGGGAGTGAGGAAGTGACATCACTAGATTTCTCATCATTCAGCTGAACAAGAAAGAGCATCTCTGGTTTCCCACCAAAACCATCTTTAAAAGAACTTAATTTCCCCTCACCCGCCTTACACAAAGTGACATTACTGGATTTCCCATTATCCATCTGCACAGGAAGTGACATCAGTGGTTTTCCCACGGCACCCAGTGCTCCTCCCCTCTCCCAAGACCTACTTAATGGTGGGTGCAGTGCAGACATGTGCACCTCTTGCGCCGATGACATGCCAAAGGTCTGCCAGTCTGCGCCCATCTGTGCCCCTCTGTGCCAGGACTGCTCCCAGCACCAAGAACCCTGCTTCTCCCCCTACCCACTGCTACCTTGTCACGCTCCTTTGTGATCTCAACAACAGCTGCTGGCTGTTGCAAACTGCACCACACAACACCGAAAGAGCGTTTATAAGTGCCTCCTGCAAGTTCTCCTGAACTCTCCCACACCCTATACTTACCACTCATGCATCAATCACACCCAGCACCCTACTTGCTCACACTCACATCAACCAGCCACCCACTCACACTCACACTCACACAGACGAAACACCACCCACACAACATGCCACACTCGCATGCATGCTCCTCAACACCTGCTCACTCACCAAATATGTCATAGAGTTAGGGGATCTACTGCACAACCATGTTACGGACCTGCTCTTCCTCAAGGCAACATGGCTAAACTCAACCTCTGAACCAGGCATCGCTACAGCAATTCACACCAGCTACAAGGTCAACAGGCAAATCCGTAAGCCCCAACTTGAGGTGGAGTCGCCATCATAGTCAAAGATACCATTGGCTGTAACACCTACATGAATACCCCAGCAGGAACATGGAACACCTTATGTTCAAGATATGTATCCCAGTCAACATTTCCCTGGGTGGGATCTCATATACTGACCACCAAGACCCCACACCAATTTTGCCGGTGACATCACAGACTTTGTTGCACCCCTCATCATGAACGCCAGCACCTTGATCACCCTTGAAAACCTTAACCTTCACCGAAAAGCCTGCACTCACTCAAATCTATGGCTCTTCTAGAAAACCTCAGAAACCTTGCCTCACCCAGCACGTTACCAAACCCACCCATATAGCTGGACATCTTTTGGACCTGATTCTTTCCTCAGTCTGCAACATCACAGTCAACAAGCCACAACTATGATCTGGGCAGACTATATCCTCATCAGTTTCAGCAAACACATCCCGAACCATCACAGACCTACTACCACTGAAACCTCCTTCCACACCTGGAAAATCATTTAAAGAAGTGGAATTCCATCCTCTCCTAACACTGGCCCAAACATGCCAGCAATTTGGAGAAAGCTATCAAGAACCTCAATAGCTGGATGACAGCATATGCCGACACCATAGCAAAACTCTAGTGCAAACCAACAGCAAGAGCCCGACCACATGCCAGCTGGTACATAGAGTAACTTAATCTGATGAAATTCTACTGGAAGCAATTGGAGCTCAAATGGAGAACAAGTCAAGACACCAAAGATAAAGACATCTTCAAATCAGCTCTAAGATGCTACCACCAGCAGATACGGAACACCAAGTAGCTCTTGCAGATTGTATCAATTACAACACTAACAACAGCAAGCATATCATCATCAAAGATTGCCCCTCTTACTGCCTTCATCAACATCAACCCACTCACAAGACCTTTGCAACAAGCTCTCAGAAATCTTCTGTAATGGAATTACCTCCAAATGTAGCAACTTTGACCCTTAACCGGACCCCTTCACTGTTGCAACTCAACTTCCCATCATGGCTCATGAACGAAACCTGACTTTGTGGCCCATCATCGCCACCTTGAAATCATGGCTACTATGAAGACCATTCACTCTGGAGCCCGATCTCAACCTTGTCCCCACCACACCATCACTAAATGGCTTCTACCGATCAGCAGAGCACTGACACCCAACCTCAATGCCTGCATCGACTCAGGCACATGCCTGGACACCTGGAAATATGCCACCATCATGCCCCTGCTCAAGAAACCATCCACAGACACAGCCACGCTTTCCAACTACAGACCCATCTCCCTCTTACCATACCTGGCAAAAGTCCTAGAGAAACTAATCAACCAACTCAGCAATGACCACCCCCCTACACCACGCAGTTTGGATTCAAGCCCTACCACAGTACAGAAATAGCACTCATCTCCTCCATAGATGACATCCGCATGATCCTTGAGAGAGGGGACACAGCAGCGCTCCTTCCCCAAGACCACTTTGCAGCATTTGACAGTGTCTCACACCCTATCTTCATCAGGCATCTGCATCAGATTGGCATTCAAGAACCCGCTCTCTTCTTGATCTGCTCCTCCTTAATAGATAGAACACAAGCTGTCAGACTGGCACCTTACTCCCCTGAAGCCCGCAAACTCATCTGTAGAGTACATCCAGGTTCATCGCTCAGCCCCAACCTATTCAATGCATACATGATTCCTCTGGCCATGTCATCCATGCACATGATTTCAACATCATCTCCTACACTGACAAAGCCCAACCCAACAGAAAAAACAAGTTCACCTCCTGCAGGACCTAATTCGCTAATTGGATAAAAGTCAACTGTCCCAAGCTCAACACTGCCACAACAGAAGTTGTGGTCTACCCACCACAGGACTCCAACGGGTGTCCTGCCATACTGAAATCCACACCCAGCACTCAGAAACTGAACCTGTGACTTATCAGCTACTACATACTGGACATGACAACGCAAGTCACTGCCGTCACTGTATCCTGCTTTTGCTCCCTGAAGACGCTTTTTCAGCCAGCTCCTCTAATGTTTTAATGTCACCTGTAAGGTCAGAGGTTTTGGCTTTTAAATCTGTTGAGTCTGCAAGAGTGGAGAGTGTGTCTTCTGTCTATGTCACCCTATCAGTGACATTGCAAAGGTTGTGGTGTAACAGTACAACATCTACTTCTTTCTCTCCGATCTTCACTTCCAGTGTCTCTTGTGAGGTAGGAATGGCTTGAAGGATAATCTTTGTTGAGGAAGCACAGAGAGGTTCATCAGCCACCACTGCTGCTTGTTGTGTTAGAGGGGCCCTCAGCCACAGCCATCAGCAAAGGTTTGTCAAATCCATCCAGGTTCCCCTTGCTATGGGGAGCCGCACAGCTCACCCTCACCATTGTGTTTGCTCTTTGCCCAACTCAGCCACTTTGGTCACCAATTCTGGCTGAAATAAAAATGATCACCTCATATAGTGAGGTCACCACTAGTTTCTACTAAAAGAAAATCCGGGAGCTAGTGCAGTAGGAGGGGAAAGACCCACGTTATCCCCAGGCGAAACACGTTGTATATTGCTAATAAAGACTGTACACATGTGAATGCTTCTTACTAGGCAAATATAAGCTGGTGAGCTGTCGGTTCTGACTGACCCGGTCATCACTTATTTGATCAGTTCTCTCTATACACTTTACAGGAGCCTGCTTGGCCTGCTTTAGATGGATTTCTGTCCAGTGAGTTCCGTTTCTAGCCTCAAAGAAGTCAGGCCAGCCAAGTGCCACCCTTTGGTGCCACAGTACACCTGAGGCATATCAGTATATATTTCTCCCAGCTACACTCTTTCTCCACTCCCGACTTAAGTCCTGCTGTTGTCACCAGAATTCAGGGGCATATTTATACTCCGTTTGCGCCGAATGTGCGTCAAAAATGTTGACGCACATTCAGCGCAAACGTTGCCCCATATTTAAACACTGACGCCCGAGCCGGCGCAAAGGAAAATTCAGCTATGTGCGTCAGTTTCTGGATGAGGCAACCCGCCCTGCGTTAATGACATGCAGGGTAGGCGTTCCCGTCCAAAAAACGACGCACACAGCCGTGAGTCGTATTTATGCTTCCGGGCAAAAATGACTCCCGGCCGGTAGGCGGAGCAAAAAAATTACGCAAAGCACGAATAGCGTCAAAATTTAACGCCTGGGTCAGGGCAGGAGTTAAAATGGGACAAACCCACCTGTATTTAATCAGAACTCACAGAACAAACAACAGAGCAGCAGAGCAGCAGAGCAGCAACAGGGAGACATGGAGGTGATTTTCATTCAGCGTGCACGTAGACGCAGAGCCCTGCAGCAACAACAGCAGCTACAACAACAACAGCAGGGACCCCAAAGGCAGCGCAGAAGGCAGGAGAGGATATTCCGCCCAAGAACAACCCTGCATGGCCTCAGGGAACGGGACATCATCCAGAGGTACCGGTTGAACTGGCAGGCCATTCCGCAGCTGCTGAGAAATACTGAACAGCAGTTGGCCCCCACTTTAGTGACTTCCCGCACTATCCCAACAGAAACAAAGCTGCTTGCCGTACTTCACCTGCTGGCAAGTGGCTCGTTTCAGACAACTGGTGCCCTGGTTGGTGGAATATCCCAACCATCATTCTCTGCATTCCTGCCAAAAGTACTGGATGCCATCATTTGCCTGACACCCCTCCACATCTGCTTCCCTAACACACTGCAGAAGCAGCAGGAAACTAAACAGGGGTTCTACGCCATCAGTGGCTTCCCGCACGTCCTTGGTGCAATCGACTGCACACACGTACGCCTTGTGCCACCTGCTGCGACTGAACACCTCTACCGCAACAGGAAGCACACACATTCCATCAACGTGCAGGCCATAGTCGATCACCAAGGATTGATCAGCAACATTGTGGCTAAATATCCTGGGAGTGTACATGACGCATTCATCTTCCGTCACAGCACCATCAACCAACACTTCCAGGATGGACGGTATGGCAATGGACTACTTGTTGGTAAGGACAAAAATCCTACTTATATACACACTGCACAGCAACCCTCTAGGACAAACAACACATACACCACAATAGCAACACCTAGCCAGGAACACACTGAGGTACTCACATCACTAGCCATGTTTCAGAAGTCACCATTGAACCTGTCACACATTTTATTTTACTCTACAGCTTAATGTGAAGACCTTAATGAGTGTAGTTGCCTAAATGTCACCTTGCAAATTGGAAGTCTCACAATAACCTGTACACTAATACATTGCATAAGTTTTAAGGTATGGGATGGCCTGGGTACTTTCACATGAACGTGTTAACTACACTTTCATGTTTCAACTCTGCATGGAACTATCATCTCACCCCCAGTGAAGACACACGGACACCTGTAAGTCACAATGCTAGGGAGGGCACACTGTACTGAAAAAACAAATACATACTGCTGACAAACGGTTAGCCAACAAACACTTGCTCAGCCAAGGAAAAAAACTCAATGCAAAAGTTTTCACCAACAACTATAGGTTGTCACATTAGTACACAAAAGAGTCACAGACAACACAAGACAACTACTGCCATCAAAGATCTGTACAACAGTGCCTCCTACATCTAATTGATCCCATTCTGTGTTTTTCTTTCAGCTGATCAGGGGTATGGCATCCAGCCTTGGATAATGACACCATTTGTGAACCCAAATACTGCTGCAGAGCGGGCATACAATGACACCCACAAGAGGACACGCAGCATTGTGGAGCGGACCTTTGGGATCCTAAAGTCAAGGTTCCGCTGCCTTGACATAACTGGCGGTAGCCTACTCTATTCCCCAGAGATGGTCTGTAAGATCATACTCAGTTGTGCCATATTGCACAATATTTTTGTAAAAAGGAACATTCCCCTCCTTGAACCGGACCCAGACATGCCTGAGGATGACGAAGAGGAGGAGGCTGGCCTGCAACAGGAGGGGGAACAACCTAACACGGCAGCAGGAGTGCGTAGGCGCCAACAGCTTGTCAATAATTTGTTTTCATAATTTCTTATAACAACTCTTATTGCACAATTGTAAATAAACACAGATAACAAACACCACATCATGCTTTGGCCTATGCATTTCTGACCACCTTTAGTTTGAAATTGGTGAAGAAGAATGTCGTCTCATTGAGCAAGAATGCTATAACAATCATCACACCAAAAATAAACATCACAAATGTATGCACAGAGGGTAGGATGTGACATGATACATTACCATCCACAGAGGCCAACAGGAGTACAAATGTGGCAATTACACATGCATGATCCAGACACCTGAGACAGTCTCTCACCCAGCCCAAAAATGTAGATCATTTGAAAGTCTCATCACACGTGTTCAGAGACAGGGTGGGACCATCCATGTGTACGTGACCATGTCCTCAATGGCTTCTCTCAAGTGTTTGATATGAGCAATACCCAATTGGAACAACATTAGCTGCCACTAACTCATGAGGAGACCTTGAAGTTACAGTGACAACATACACCCAGACAGGTGATAGTGGATCCACATTCCCACACACATATACACATGTCATCCAATCAACCAAATATTTGAAAGCAGCCCATCACAGTAGTGTCCCAGTTTGAACCTAGCAGGAAGAATGTAACATGCCACTAAACCAGGTAATGCAGAAAGGGCCACAGACATCAACAAAATATTTGTCATCAGCACATGAGGAACGCTGAGATTTTGCAAACATATTCATTGGAAAATGGTATGCCAGATTGCTCCAAATCATCAATAGTGCAAACGTCAAATGGGCTAATGAGATGAATGAATGGTTAACAGTGATTCATACCATATGGCCTTACATTAGCCTGCTGCTGCAGGTTTTGCATAACAGAATAAATAAAAGCCATGGATACATTAGCTAATCTGGATGGGCAAACCCTAGGGTGCTGGGGGCCTAAGTTCACCTCTACCGCCCCACAAATATACAAGAATCTTGTACTTGTGAACTAAACACATGCATAAGGCACATGTGTGGGCTACATGTCAAAAGTAAAACAAAAATCAGAAACACAAATTCATAATGGGACATGGTTAGCCCCATGAAAACTGTAAGTGACTATTGCACTCCCTGTTCGGACTATAGATAAAAGCATCACCATCATAATTGTGGACACATTTTGGAGAAGGAATACATCATGGTATCCCATCCATCATTTCAAAATAGCCATCAGCAATTACCCAAAATATGTGGACAAATATGGTTAATACATTATTTAACGGATCATAAATATTACAGTGTGAATGCCTTCTATACGTACAACAACGGACATGTGTCGTAGCTAACCACAAATGTGTATCACATAGCACCGTTTGGCCATGACAAATCTCCTTCCCCAAGTTTAAAAAATGAAGACATAATTTAAAAATTGCTCAAATTTCCACGCATACAGCATGGGCGTCATGATTTTTTCACGTACAGGAGTGCACAGAATGCAGAGTCAAATATAAATTTTCATAAATGTTTCTCATATTTAGCCATGAAATTATAATTTTCATATCATATTTTTTGACTCTGCATTGTGTGCACTCCTGTACGTGGAAAAAATATGACGCCCATGCTGTATGCGTGGTAAATTTGACGCAACATGGACAATATGTTGGACATCTCATGTACCTTATTAAGTTATTAATTTTCATATCATATTTTTTGACTCTGCATTATGTGCACTCCTGTACGTGGAAAAAATATGACGCCCATGATGTATGCGTGGTAAATTTGACGCAACATGGACAATATGTTGGACATCTCATGTACCTTATTAAGTTATTAATTTTCATATCATATTTTTTGACTCTGCATTATGTGCACTCCTGTACGTGGAAAAAATATTACGCCCATGATGTATGCGTGGTAAATTTGACGCAACATGGACAATATGTTGGACATCTCATGTACCTTATTAAGTTATTAATTTTCATATCATATTTTTTGACTCTGCATTATGCACTCCTGTATGTGGAAAAAATATGACGCCCATGATGTATGCGTGGTAAATTTGACGCAACATGGACAATATGTTGGACATCTCATGTACCTTATTAAGTTATTAATTTTCATATCATATTTTTTGACTCTGCATTATGTGCACTCCTGTACGTGGAAAAAATATGACGCCCATGATGTATGCGTGGTAAATTTGACGCAACATGGACAATATGTTGGACATCTCATGTACCTTATTAAGTTATTAATTTTCATATCATATTTTTTGACTCTGCATTATGTGCACTCCTGTACGTGGAAAAAATATGACGCCCATGATGTATGCGTGGTAAATTTGACGCAACATGGACAATATGTTGGACATGTCATGTACCTTATTGTTATTAATTTTCATATCAAAATTTTTGACTCTGCATCATGTTCAATGTTATGCGTCAAAAAAAATGACGCACATTGTGTATGCGTGAAAATATGATGCATAACGGGAAAATAAAAACGGCGGCCATTTTATGCAGGAAGTGATGTAATAGGATATCCTGTTTACTAAATCTGTACTGGGAGTTAACTTTCACTTTCACTTTGCAGTCTCAGATTTATCTAGACTGTGTGGTTGTGTGAAAGGTGTTGTCCTGTGTTTAACTGCTTTTGTGTCCTGTGTACCTTGTATTTTGTCTTTTTGTGATCCTAGTCTTGTTGCCTAATATTGTCTCAGTCTGTTTAGTCTAGTTTTGTCCAATCCTGTTTTTGTTTGTATTGTCTGTGGGAGTCTGTTCTGGGTAGTATAACTTTGGGGTTAGTTGGGCTATTTTTCTCATTTTTCTTTTTCCTTCACTACTCTACCTTTCCCCATTTCCCACTTTTACTTGTTTATTTCATTTTTCTAATTTTTTCTATTAATATGTCAGGTAGGCCTTGCCTTTCCAGGATGGGTGAGGATGAATTGGGGGGATTCATTTGGCTAGTTTGCCATTTCCTCCCACTGATGCTGGAGGCTGGGGGCTGTGTGATACAGGGGTATCACACGGAGGCACGGAAAGTCCGGTGGGGGAAGGTGCGCCATCACCTGGTCCGGGTGTATTGGAGCATGCGGAATGACTATCAATTAAAGCACCGCTGGGCAGATCTGATATCCAGGGAACAGGACCTGCTGGACCACCTGGGAATCAGGATTGGTAAACCATGTTTGTGAGAACAAATCAATTACATGTGAATAATAGAAATCTGTGTGGGGACATGTGATGATAGTTACCCAATCTGCTAGATAAGTAGCTGACTGTGTGTAATGCTAGGGAAACCTAGGCCCATGTTTATACATTTCTATCCCCGATTTTGCGCCACATTTTCACGCAAAAACGGCGCCAACTTATTAAATATAATTGTATTTTGCTAGTTTGCGCCGTCTCTGCGTCAAAAAATGATGAAAATGCTGCGCTACAAAAGTGTAAATATGTGCCCTAATTTGTATTTGTTGCACAATGTGTAGGAAGACCAATGCTAGCAGTCAGATGGCTCATGTTTTCAACACATACCAGATGCCTGTAGCTGTATGTAATGTAGTGTTGCATTTGTGTCAGACAAGCGACACGTTAATGCCTCTATTTGAACTCTACAGGTCATATTGGCCAGTGAGTAAGTCATGTAGAAACAACATACCTACATATGTTGACGCCATAGCTAGACAGAAAATTTGAAACCCATGATGATGCTATAAATGTGTGTTGCCTTCACGTCACATGAAGTTAGATATGTTGTCCACACATATGTCACATGTGTGTCTGGTTGCTGTGTGTTGAACATGTCCACCTAGCCTGTTTGATTGTGAGGGGTCATGCAGTCCTCAAGTAACCAGCTTTTGGATGTCTCTCTGGGATGCACATGCTGAGATGTATGGAAGACATTATTGTTGGGGCATACTAATGGAGGGGTATCTTTGACAACACCTGACTGTCCTGGCCACTGCATGTGTGTAGTAGGGTGTGTAACTGTAGCAGGAGACTCATCCAATGTTAATGTTGGATAAAAATTCATCCATGCAGTATGAGCATGTGGGAAAGTGTATCATTACCATGTCATATTCACACAGTGTCATAGTAACTGCAATTATTTGTCAGTGCACCGAGTCTGAGTATATTCTTCCTTTCATGCTTTACAGGTGGACCAGCACCGTACACCGTGGGAGAGGTGGCACATTTTGAGGACCCCGATACCAACAGTGAGTGTGGCCTGAGTGCTATTTTTATTGTTTACTAGTGATGCATGATGGACTACTGTGTGTTCAACAGAATTCATGATTTGATGCGCTGGCCGTTCATTGGCATTGTTGCTTTAGTGGGATATTAAATAGCACTTCTGTTTCTGTAAACCAATACTTAGCCATCTCTCAGATTTAGGGGCTGTAGGTCATTCCAGTTGGGCCGCAATGGGGAATGGGATGAGTCATTTGGAATACACTGGTCAATGTAAGACTTGCTCGGGGCCTTGGCATGAACTGAGTCTGCATATCAGACTGACATTCTCCCATATAGCTTTGGCAAATGGCTTTGATGAAAAGTGCATCTTCCTAGTTGAGGATGGACTGTGTACACTGTAGGTTGGATCTTCCAGGGGCATGTACTTCCACAAGGTGAACTAGAAGTGTGTGTGACTTGAGTGCAATGGCCTAGGTGTTCTGTCGACTCATGATAATGGGTGTTCTTGGAATCATTTACAAAACAGCCAGTGGTCCAAGGGACCACTACCTGCCCTGAAATATTCCAAGATTGAAGATTTTGTATTTTTTTCTAGGTGCAGCTCGTTTTCCTTTCAGGCTTTATTTAAAAGCAGTCACGGCCATGGAGGTCTGCTGTTCCCAGCAGGCCTCCATCCCTGTGAGTGCCCATAGTCGCTAAGGGGGCGCAACTTGGGACCCACCTCATTGATGTTAATGAGGTGGGTCTTAGCGACCCCATAGCGACTCGCAGACGGTGTCGGAGACACCGTTCTGCATAGCAAATTGCAAGTCGCAATTTTCCATCTTCCTACAACTGGCCCCTAGTGTACACATTCGGTTATGGCCCATGGGTTCAATATTAGCACACAACTAATTACAAATGGCATTGAGTGAGGATTGTGATAGTTATCACATAGAGTGACATATGTAGTGAAGTCAGTATGCGGAAGAGGTGCAGCCATAATGTCAGATGACTTAGGTATAATTTGGAGGAGTAGTTTAGGGTGATGTCATCCATCATGTAGAGACATGGATATGCTAGGTGTGATATGCCCTTATGTATGCATGCTTCACATGTACTTCCTCTGAGCCTTTCAGTGAACTATGTTGTGACAATTGCTGAAACCAATACATTTCTAGTAATGTACAAATAACCCATTGTGCTATTCCACCCAATGCAATTCCAAAGGTAAATATTTGCCTTTTCTCTTCACAGCTGCAAACATGAGTGCCGCAGATCGACACCATTTTGAGAGGCGTGCCATGAGATACAGGCACATCCTGCAGGTGCAGTGTGGGTACCGGAGGATGACCCGCAAATATCATTCGGATCGGGCCTCCGGGGCGTGGTGGGCCACACCACAGGCTCCGCCTACATTGCCAACAACAGCCACCAACACCACATCCACCAGGTCTCACCAAGTGGCCCCAGCAACGTCGGGAACAATAGACCCTGGCTCTTCCTCCAGACCTGGACCCAGCCGTGTTGTGATACCAGGACAGTCCAGTGGGCAACCAACTCCTGGCACAACCTCAACCTCCGCCGGCACACAAACAACCTCAGCCCCTCCTGTGGACCCAGCCGCCTTCCTGGCATTAAGTAGAAAAATGGACAAGCTTGTCAAGAAGGTGGACAACCTGAGCCAGGATGTGGCCTATATTAAAAAAAGGGTCCGCTCCATCAGGCGGACACTACGGAGGGCGAACCTGTAGGACATTTGCCCTGTAGAACATTTACCCCTCCCCTCTCTCCTCTTTCCTATTTTCTACTGATAGTTGGGTTTTGGGGATTAGTATTAGGTAAGTATAGGTAATTAGCTTAGTTAGTGTTAGGGAAGAGGGTGGGGGGTCCTTAATCTTTCTATCTTTATTTTTTGTGTGGGTGGGTGGGTGGGGGGCAATGTTGGGATTCCTGTTTAAAAAAAAAAAAATTACAAAAAATTACAAAAAAATATATGTTTGTTTAGGATAGTATAGTATGTGTGTAGGTTAGTAAGTGTTGTCCTGCATGTGTCCTGTCTCATAATGGTGGGTGGGGGGTTGATGTTTAGATCATTTCGTTACATGTGTAGAGTAAGTTTAGCTTAAGTTAGTTAGGGACAGTTGTGGGTTAGTAGTAGTCAGGTTAGATTAGTGTAGGTTTACCTTTCCCTTAGTTGCCTCTTGTGTTACTCAATAGAAATAAATATATAGTTAACCCTTTACATGATGCGTTAGGTGCTACTTTATCATGGCCTTGACATCAGTGTAGCTGAATGTTTTAGTATGACATCTGTGTCCTATGCTCGCCATCCCCAGGAAATTGAGGTTTAACATGCCAGCTACCCGTGTGCTAACTTGGTAAGTATCCACCATTTGGGAGAACCACCATTGGTAGTGTGCATTGATCACCAAGGTTTTGTGTTGGTATGTATCCTACTTCACAAAGAGTGCTTCCAGACTTGTTATTGTGGGTAAACTGATTGGTCGGACAGCAGTGTGAAGTTCAGGGAGATCTTTGTAGATGAGGAGTTGTTCACACTCTTGTCTTGTTGCTTTCATTGCTGACCTACATCATGTGTGTACTGATTCTGCATGACTTTCCTTCATGGAAGTATACTCCGAAAGGGTGATTGATGCAGTGTAATTTGTTAATGTTTCCTTACATTTTGCGGCATAATTTCTTATTTTAGTATTGCATGGTGCCTACATTTCTCAGCCACCATTAGTTGTGTAGAATAGCTATAGATGGTGCATCATTCTGTCCAACACAGCATGATTGTGTGTGCTTAGTCCCTTCATCAGTTATTTTCCTCAATATGGTAAGGCTATGATGCAATCCTGGCCACTGCACAGATGTTTCAGAATACATGAAATCAGGACAGTAGTATTGAGAATCTACATGGTTGCCACACAGGCACTTTGGAGTTAGGTACTGCACAGTTGAAGTGTGAAATAACACAGAGACATAATAGGTGTGCAAGTGCTATTTATTTATAGGTGCTGTAGTGCAAAATGTCCATTCACCATGTTTGCTGTGTCCGTTCTGGTGCATTCTTACATGATGATCCTACAGAAGGGGTGTGGATGATGCTCCTGACATGCTAGGGTGATGTCACAGACAGTGCAGAGGGACAGGAATTGGCAAATAGTAGGAGAGAGACATTCACTGGCAATGGGGACAAGTCATACAGTGGATTGCCGAACAGTCATTGAGTGTAGTTGTAGTGAGACTGGCATTTGACAAAACGTAGGACCTTGGTCAAAGTAGGCCATGGTGCAGGGACTAGTGCTTCCGGGTACTCTTCCATGAGAATGTTATCTGTTCCATGTCTTCTTCTTCTGATGTGTGTGTTGCCTGGTTTGTCCTTGTTGTTGTTGGTTGTGAAGGGGCAACACACACCTCAGTGTTAGAAGACATGGAGGCAGACATCCCGGGGGCTGCTCCCTGTGGAGTTATGAAGGGCAGTACTGCAGCAAGGAGGGCATGCTGGTTTTTGAGAATGGCAGCCACATCACGATGGTAGGCAGCCAGGTCGGCCCTGAGGGGTTCTATGTTGCATTCGTGCACACGTTGACTGGATTGCAGTTGTAGGTGTTGTGTCAACTGGATGACAGCTGTGCAGATTTCCTTCTGTGTTTTGGCAAGTTCATGCAAGAGAGATGTTCAGGCTTGCATAGCAGCTGCCTGATCAGCAGAAGACATCATGCACGAACGCACCCCCTCAAGGCTGGCTGCCATAGTTTGCATCCCCACCCGCACCTCCTTGGCCAGCTCCTGCTGTACCCCAACGACGGTTCTTTCGAAGCTGGTGCCAGTGTCGTCAGAGTCCTCAGCTGTGTTGGAGCTGGCAGGTCTTACAATTGGGGTGGCGGGTGGTTCTCCTGTGGTAGCTGCTTCTTCTGTGCTCCTCCTTGTGACTGAAGGTGGGGTTTGGAGGCTTTCAAGGACCATTTGGATGGTCTCCTGTGGAATGTTTATGGGCTCGTCATCCATGTCATCAGGGAAATCAGGGACAGGCATATCGGCAGGAGATCCATGTGCCTCTGCAATGAAACAGGGTACAATTAGTGTGTCTGTGTTGTGACAATTTTGCACTAAGATACAAGCCTTTGGATGCCTTAACTTTGTGCTCTGTTTTTGTCTTGGTATCTGCTGTCCTTCATATGGGCATTGTTGTAGGCCTATGGCCCACCTGTGTGTCACATGTATGATATGGAGCTATCAGACTTGTCTGCCTGATCGCCTCTAGGTGTTGCTTTGTAAAAATTTAGGAATAGGCATATTTTTGTCCTACTCCTCCCTCCGTGTTTAACTATTCTTATGGAGGGACATTTTGTTGGGTGGGCTCTCATTATCCTACATGAGATTACTGGCTTTCTAGGCAGCAGGATAGCTAATGGTGTGGGGGACTAAGTCTGACACACTTGTAATTAACTCTGTCACCCTGATTCTTTCTTTTTGCTCTGGCTAACTAGCAGTGCCTCTGGTCTCCCACAGCAAAGGAATGTTTAGACATCTGAGCGCATGACATCTTTGGAACTTCTCAGGGAAGTCGTGATCACTCAGATCCTACACAATTCTCTCTTTTCCAGTATGTTCTCATACACAAATGACAAAGACAGTATTTGTTTAATATGATGATTTCATTGTACAACTGACTTGTAGATATTTAGGTGTGAGCCACAATAACCCAAACAATACAAACTGTTAGAATTGAAATAGTCAGCAGGAGAGTAAAACATTAGTACAAAGCTATCATGCAGCCTAACTGTTTCTACTATCCCTCTGCTTGTTCTATTTATAGCACAGCATGTTAAGCTTGGAGCTTGCCTGTCTGAATCACTGGGGAGACATAATCCCTCATATCAGAGCAATGGCCTGTGATCTGGTTCTGCATCTTCAGCAAGGCAGGCAGCGTCTAGTTGTGGTTCTCTGTTTGGAAACTCCCTCTTGCGTGTCTTGGGACAAGGAAGTGATTTTATAAGTCATATGTCATCGTGACGACAAAGTGTCCCTACCCAGGAATGCCAAATCTTAACCCCTACCATGTCTATCGGCAATGTACCAGACTGTATCCTTGACTGGGGCACAGAGTGAATATGTTCTGGCAAACTCCAGTGCTGAAGTAGGCAAAACAGTGTGATTTGACTAATTAACAACACCGTAGGACTGGCTATTTGCTAAATTAACTGATAGGAAGGCCAATAAAAAGCATTTAGTGCAAAGTGCTCTGAGGCTCTTAGATGTGAGCAAATGCGTTAAAGTACATTCAGGGCAAGGTGCACAAAGGCCTAAAGCCTGAAGCTAATGCGCAAAGTATACGTTACACTTACAACACTACACTTTGACTGACTGTGGGTGTTGTGAATGCCCTGGCAGCACACTTGCCTCTCAGGACCTGCCACAAACACATTTTATTCACATTGCTCGAAATGTACATGTGACGTGGCATATCCTATGCATGTCAATGTTAGGATGTGGTATGGATGTAAACATTGTTGATGTTTGAAGATGATGTTGGGTCATGTGTGTTTAATTGGATTAGCCTGTTTATCGTATGAAGACTGTGCAGGTGTGTTTCAGTGACCAGTTGCCTGTGTCCCCTCCTCAATGTTGTTGTCTGAGCAGTATGACATTAGTGATGTAGCCTTGTTAGCCAGACACGTGAGGGACCCTGACGTATGCAGCATGTGTGTGTCCTTAGTGCTGTGTGGCTCCTATTGCTGTTTACTTTGGCTTATGTATGTGTCAAGTATGGACATTCGGCATTTGAGTGTACTGGTGCCTTTGTCTTATTTCTATGAATAGTTGCAGATGTCATCCTCACCCCCTAATTTAGGTATGTATGTTCCATGGGGAGGTTCCTGCCATTTGGTACTATAGCTGCACAGAGATGAGAGGTGTTATTTTCAACTGTTGTGGCAGTTACATTGCAGTTGCTGTTTTGGCTACTGCATTACTGATAGGGACCTAGTTGATGTAGAATAGATTTTGCAAGACAAGTGCCTGGATGTGAGTTTGACGTAGTGGCCTTCACACCTGTCGCTGCTTTCCCTTGGCTTTATTGTTGTACTTACAGGATGGCCCCATGGGACTGTTGTTGGTGCTGTATTTTGTCGTGCCCTAGATTCAGTCTGTGCTGGGCATGCCCCCCTGCCGTGCCCCTTTACCCATGCCACTTCATATATGTGCTGACTTACATGCATTGTGTAGTAGGTATCCCCCCCCTGCTTACAGTCCCCATTATTGCATTTTTATTCCCCATGCAACTTACCCTGCATGTGCGTTGTGTCGTGGTAGTCTGCGCTGTCCTGTCCTTGAATCCCTGTGACGATCTCCTCAGGGATGACGGCTGCGACCATCTCCTCCATGTGGTCCAGGGCCTCCTGTTGTGCTGGACTCCCCCCTCCAGTCTGCATTGCTGCCTTCCTGTTCCTGGCCATTTTTTCTTTTGTCCTACGTTTGCAGTCATGCCAGCGTTTCTTACACTCGATGACTGTCCGGCGTTCTTCAGCCACACTGTTGATCTTGTCCACAATTTGTTTCCATATGGCCTATCTCCTACTGATAGGCAATTTAGAGGTGATGAACAATTGGTGCTGGTGTTCCGTCACCTCTTTCACCAGGATTTCCTGCTCCTCTGCACTGAAGCGACACTTTCTTTTTTTTCTAAAAATGTCCTGGTTCCGGTATGGATCCTCCTGGCTGGTTCCTGGTCTGCGGTCATCCTCCTGGGGTCTGTAGTGGCATCTGGGATCCATTTTGGCTCTCCTCTGCTGAAAGGGCAGTTTTCGCGGTTAAATTTGACGCAATAGCGTAAAAAAAAACAACGCTTTCTGGGTTGCGCTGTCGTAAATCGACCCACAGTGATTTGCGTCGCGTTAACGTTGGTTTCCTTTACGACGTAACGCCGCTGTGTGCGTCACGAAATAATGACTCCCACCTGTTGGTTGCGCCGCCGTGCGTCAAAGTATAAATTTGACGCCCGCACGGTGCTTCGAAATGGCGTTTGCGCAGTTTTGCGTCAAAAAGTATAAATATGGCCCTCAGTCTCCTGGAGGCCAGGTGGTTCCATTGATTGTACGAGCTGCTATTTTCACATTCATGCTGGTGAAAAATGGCTCTAGAGGTGGCCTGAAGAGTGTGTCTTCTTCTCAACTCATCAGCATTCCAATGGATCAGCTTACATTTTAATTTGATCTGGTCCCTCTCTCAGGATGCAGTCCAAGGACCACCGACAGGCCATAAAAGTTCTGGGTCATCATCTTGCACCACAGTGCCCACTGCTTTAATTGCCCCCAGAGCTGTAAGAGCCCTTTAACAAGACCGTGTGGCCAGTATATGGTTATGTCTCATTTAGACTGGGCCCTAGTCAGGTCCGTTACACTTCTTTTCCAGTAGTCCCTTTCAGGCCTTGCTGTCCTGGCTTCCTCATTGCATCAGGAAGGAGTCTGGATTGCCCAGCCTCACGGTGTGCACCATCCTGTGTTTCTGACTTATCAGTCTTGTCCTGCAGCAGCCCACGATGACAGGCTGGTAAGTATCCTCTTTGCGTACGGGAAGTTATTCTGGCCTACTTTCCTCTTATTCCACCAGAATTGAGCTCATCAGTGCAGGTCCTTGGTCCAATCACCGGCTGCAGCTTGTGCCATCTTGTTCTCCTCTTGAACATATGCAACTGGGCTTCCTGGAGCAGAAAAAAGAACAATGCAGGGAGTCACCACAGTCATTGAAGACTAGGAGGGGTTTTCAGGCTTGGGTGGATCACAAGCTGGATGGACAGGATGAAAGTTAAGTGTAGGAATATCTGGAGCAAACCAAAGTCTCAGCAAAATGTTGCCACCGTGCTGACTGATCATGCTACCAAGTTCTTTATTTCTCAATTCCTGCAAAGTTCACAAGGTTTCGCATCTGTCCACCTTGCTGCTCAGGCCATGCTACCACGGGTAAGCCTACCTTGCCCTAATTGCAACATGATTAGCTCTGCTGGTTCTTCTTTTGAGCAGTCTTGGGGATCAGTCACATCTCATCATAACTGTGACATGTTTCTTCTATAGGCTAGCAATCTGATTCACTACAAGCCCACATAGAAATGTAGAATTTGATGGCAACTAAGGACCACCGGGTCCTTCCAGTATCTCCTTTTCTGCCTGTTATGATAGCACAAACCCATTCAGTGTTCATCCTAGCACTGTTTGTATAAAATACTATGCGTGGGGCTACTCACTGTGACCACTGAATGTGATTTTGTTAATTTAGTTTTTGAAAGTCTTGTAACATTGTTCATGCATATTTCTTTCTAATTAGAGCCATAATTAATCTTTTTATAGGTTTTATACCGACTGGAATGAATTAATTAGTGAGGATCTGAGCTGTGATACGTAAAATGAATATGTGAACAAAAGCCTTCTAGGTTTCATCTTGCAGTGCAGGGCAATTGCAGACGTAGTATTCCAAAGGCTGTTACATTCTCACGCGTTTGTAATCGCATAGAAAGAAAAAAAACGGAAAAATACGTGTATTTATGTCCATGCTTAGATGAGCTATTTATTTTTGCGCGTGCCCCAGCGCGTAGACTACAAACAGTTTGGATGTCTGCCACTCTAAGAAAGAGTTTATATACACAACAATTTACTGTAGGATATAGAGGATTCCATCCTTCATATTTTTTATCCATGGAACTATTATTAAAAAAATTGCATTTTTATCATTTCATACTCTTGGTTTATTGGAATGTACGTGCTTTGCCAAACACAAAGTGGGGACTCTTTGCATGAACAACTCTGAACATAGATTGTTCAATCAGCTTGTTCACTCGACCTTGGATTTTTCGAAGTTATTTTGCTTCATACTTCAGTTTATTTTTCTTGGTATTCTCATACTGCAGTGGAGCCAAAATCTGCTAGAAGGGCCACAATCGTTTTTATAGTGATAAAAGGTTTACGGTTCTAAGAGGGTGTGTACCATAAATAATTTGTCTTAATTGGTAAACGAAACCGAGACCATCCGTTATTGATCTCGATCTCCTTCTTGCTCATAGTGACATAAGGTGGGAAGAAGTGGAAGGAAAACCTTAAGGCCCGTATTTATACTCCGTTTGCGCCGAATTTGCGTCGTTTTTTTCGACGCAAATTCGACGCTAAACTAACGCCAACTAACGCCATATTTATACTATGGCGTTAGACGCTTCGGGCGCCAAAGTGCCCGGAGAGTGCGTCATTTTTTAGCGTGAACCCCTTCCTTGCGTTAATGATATGCAAGGGAGGCGTTCCCGTCTTAAAAAATGACTCCCAGGCCTTTACGTGGTATTTATACTCCCGGGCAAAAATGACGCCCGGGAGTGGGCGTGGCCAAAAACGGCGCTTTTGCGCCGCTTTTTAACGCCTGGGTCAGGCATGGCGTTAAGGGACAAGTGGGCTCAAAATGAGCCCAGAGTGCCCTCCCCTGCCCCCAGGGACCCCCCCTGCCACCCTTGCCCACCCCAGGAGGACACCCAAGGACGGAGGGACCCATCCCATGGACATTAAGGTAAGTTCAGGTAAGTATTTTTTTTTAATTTTTTTGTGGCATAGGGGGGCCTGATTTGTGCCCCCCTACATGCCACTATGCCCAATGACCATGCCCAGGGGACAGAAGTCCCCTGGGCATGGCCATTGGGCAAGGGGGCATGACTCCTATCTTTACAATGATAGGAGTCATGTTGATGGGGGATGGGCGTCGAAAAAACATGGCGCAAGTCGGGTTACGACGATTTTTTCGACGTAACCTGACTTGCCCCATTTTAAGACACCCATACGCCATTTTCCCCCTACGCCGGCGCTGTCTGGTGTACGTGGTTTTTTTCCACGCACACCAGGCAGCGCCGGTCCGCTTGCGCCGGCTAACGCCATTCCATAAATACGGCGCCCGCATGGCGCTTCAGAATGGCGTTAGACGGCGCAAAATCTTTTGACGCTAAACTGCGTTAGCGCAGTTTAGCGTCAAAAAGTATAAATATGGGCCTAAGTGCATAAAAAAGGGGCATGCATAACTGGAGGGAACCATGCTCTTTCCACCTACTTTTACCCGGAATAACAATCAGTCCAGGTCCCTGGTTTACACTGTACGGACTGCCAAAGTACATGTTGGAATCTTAAAGAACAGAGTTCTGCACAACTTTTTCTGCAGTTTCCCAGTCCATAAGTCCTTCGGTGGCCTAGATTATTAAAAAGCCATATTACTTGTTGTGAATGAGTTAATTTGTAAACTTACATTTTATGACCTTTGTTTTTTTCAAGTGCCCCTCTAAACCTGTCTGAAAACACGTTCATTTAGAACTTCTAAAGCTACCCAGTTCTTGTTCTTATTGAATATAATTCAGCCCATAGAAATATATATATCACTATTCAAAAGGCAATATTGGTCCCTTTGGCAAAGAAGCAAGCCACAGAAAGACGCATTTTAATGTCACAGTTTTTGGAATACAAAAGTATCACTGTCCACAAAGTTTAGGACAGGAACGCTGCTGGTCATGACCTATACCAAAATGATCCAGCACAAAATCATGTAATAATGCCTGCATTTGCACGCAAGGGGAAGATGAAACTGTTCTGCCCTTTATTTTACTTTGCAACAAATCACTGCCTTAAAGGAGACTATGGCCCTCATTATGAGTTTCACGGTCTCTGAGCGAGACCGCCAAAGCCACGGGCGCCAGAAGACTGCCAATGCTGGAGGTCTTCCGCCCGCCATGTAATGGGTACTGCTGGATTTCCGCCACACATTGGACTGATATCCGGCAGTAGCCATGCTGGCGGGCGGTGGCGCACTGGCATTGCTACCACCTGCACCACCCCACCAGAAGGATGCCGCCAGCCGTATAAGACCATTAATACGGCCTGGCGGTGTCCTGATGGCAGGCCACTGCTGGCGGTAGCAGTGCCCCTTCCAGTTCCCTGCCGGACGACCTCCTCGCCGGACAAGGTAAGTCGGGCATCTGACAGGGGAGGGGGTGGGAGGGTGGGAGGGTGGGGGGTGTTGTGTGTGCGTGTCTGAGTGTGTGGTGTCTGCGTGTGTGTATGCATGTATGTGTGCGTGTGTGAATGCAACTGTGTGTGTTGTGGTGTATGCGTGGTTGTATGCCTGTGAGTGAATGCATGTATGAATGTTGAAGTGTGCGTGTCTGCATGTCTGTGTGTATGCGTATGAGGATGCATGTTTGGATGTTTGTGAGTATGTATGTCTGAATACTTTTGAGTATGTGTAAGTGAATATGTGGATGGATGAGTGTGAGTGGATGCATGTCTGGAAGTGTAGGTGAGTGGGTGTATGCATTGCGTGTGTGGGTGTCTGTGTGCATGTATGTGGAGAGGGGGTTTGGGAGGCCCTATGTGAGTAGGGGGTGCGTGGCACTATGTGAGTAGGGGGTGCTGTGACTGTAGGGGGAGTGAGGGTGCTATGTGAGCAGGGGGGTGGGGGATGCTGTGACTGTAGGGGTTGGGGGCGCTATGTGAGTAGTGGGGGCGCTGTGATTGTAGGGGGGTGGGTAGGTCAGGTGCTTGCTGGGGGGTTAGCTGCCTAAAGGTGACAGGGAAGGAATTCCCTGTCACCAGTAGCCCTACCGCCATGGTTTTGACAGTGGGCCGGCTGATAATAGCGCTGATGGTCCTCTGTGGACCACCGGGTCGGAGATGAAAACCTCCCGCCCTGCGGTTCATAACACCATGGCGGTATGGGTGGAGATGTGGCGTGTTGGCAGATGCCAACACGCCACACTCATAATGTGGCAGTCCTCTCCTCCATCCTGTTGGCTGTGATACCGCCACATTAACCCCGGTGGTCGTAAGACCGCCAGGGTCAAAATGAACATCAGAAGCTGCAAGGATTCAATGTCATTGCTACTGAACGGAGTCTGAAGCCTTCTTGATTCCGTTAATCTCACAGATCTTTCAACCTTGTTGTTTATAGGACCAGCTCTACCTCTAGATTGTGGGCCTTGCAGGGACTGAACTCGTTATGAGTTTGGTGTTATTTTGTTTTGATTGTAGTACTTTTATGTAAAATTACTTGTGTATTTTCACAGCAGGGTGAGAGGGAGCACTTTATGCTACTTTGCATAAACCCACCAAAACCCACCATAGACTGTATTCTCACAGTATTCCCATTATCTTTCCATATAATATACCATTAGACTTTGTAGGGATGTAAGGCCTTTCTGCCACTAAAAGGACTGGCTTTTTACACCTCCTTTATCTAGACTATTGGTACCTTTTAGATTGTAAGAAATTAGGTTATTGGTTGAGAGAGGCAGGAGCCCCACTCAAACACAATCCTTGACATGGTGACCCACAAAAGTCACTAAATCAACCTGTGCTTTACATTCTGATAACTTGGCACAAAAACAGTCAGGTTTAACTTAGAAGCAATGTTTAAAGAGTTTATGCAGATCTCAAACACTAATAAAGTGAAAACAGAAAAAAAGAAAAACACCAAGCTAATCTAGAAAAATAGAGTACGTTTTAATAAATAAAATGATGTAAAAATGACAAAAAACAATCAGTAGAACTGAATATATACCTTTTTAAAGAGTTAGGTGAAAACGGGTCCATAAAGCAGAATGTACCACTTGTGGTTTCCTGGTCGGCCTAGACTGCGGGAAAGTCACAAATTCAGGCCAACAGTATAGAGTGCGGGTCAGATAGAGGGACCAAGTTAGCCCTGCTGAAGAGTTGCCTTCTCAAGTCTTGAACGAAGAGTACCATTGGCAGGGGCTCTGAGGAGATTGTTTTTGGCATGAGGAGCAGACTGAGCGTCGTGGATGGTCCCTTTGGTAGCGCAAAGATCTGGTCTTCACTGGAACTTCGCATTGGTGGTCATTCCGGGCTGTCCCTATTTGGCATGAAGAGCAGGTCTTGCACTGCAGGCCATCATAGGCAGTCGATGTTGGCATGTATAGCAGGTCGAGCCAATGCTTTTCACTGGTTGGCAGTATATTTTTGGTGAGAGGATATCTCTTTGTGGTCCCAAGGAGCCCAAAACATCTGTATCATCCCTTTTCTTCAGTGGGAGTTCACTCTGATGCCAGCCAAGGGACCGAGACTTGGTGGGCACCTCTTGGGGATCAGGACTCACTCAAGCAGAGGCCAGCTGCAGGGCTCAGGCAGGTCCACTTTGTGCTGGTCAGCTGGCAGTTGCGGTAGGCCTCTGGAAGCTTGTTGTGTCCCTGTAGCTCACACAAGAAGTCAGACAACTGAACCTTGGAGTCACTCAGGATAGCCTAGGTTCATGGCAAGCAGGTTCAATCTTCTTTTTTCAGTCAGCTATGCAGTTCCTCTTCCTCAGACAGAAGGACATCCCTTCTTCTGAATCAACCACAGGCCCAGAAGTGGTCTGATGAGAGTTTCTGAAGTCCTCTCTTATAACTTATGTCAGCCTTTGTGTGGGGAAATTCCCAGACCTACCCCTTAAACTGGTTCTGGTCAGTCCTCCCTTTCCCTGGTACTAGCTCCAAACTGTCTAGGGTTTCAAATGCAGGGGCAGGCCTGGTGTCACGTCCCATTGGGTGTGCTGCAGGCAGGACCTTTGAAGTATAATCAGGGATGGGAACAACTCTTTTCCTGCCATCCTCTCTTGAAGAACCCCTCAATTCACACCTAGGTCTCATTTGTCTTAATGTTTGGAAGTTATACACAATACCCAACAGGAAAGCCAGTCACAGTCATGTGACTCAGGACACTGGCAGAAAGGCACAGTTGGTTTAGACCCTAGAGTCTACCCTAGGGCTGCCTTATAAGCATTAAAAAGGAAAGTTTAGGCCTGGCAAAAGGTGGCAGAATGAGTGCTGCTGCCCACTAATAGCATTTAACTTACAGGCCAGGGATATGTGTATTACCACATACTATGCACTTGCAAATAAATGAAATATGGCAATTGGGTGTAGACCAATTTTACCATTGTTAAAAGAGAGAGCACAAGCACTTTTCTACTGGTTAGCATGGGGAAAGAGCTAGAGTCTTAATGCCACATCAAATGAGTTCAGCAAAACAGGGAAGTGAAGAAAAAACGTCTGGGTGAATACAATGCCAAGGATGTCAGTTCGAATGTAGATCAAGTTCTATGTTAGACTTTGGGCCTAGTTACGATCTTGGTGGGTGGAAAACTCTGTCGCAAATGTGACAGATATTCTGTCAGCCATATTATGAATTCAATAGAATATAATGGTATTGTAATATGGCAGCCTGGATATCCATCACGTTTGTGGCAGAGTAACCCCGTCTGCCAAGATCGTAATCAGGCTCTATGTGTTTACAACTGATATAGAAATTCATGATGAAGATTTTATATTGCATCAAACTCAGCACTTATATGGCATGATCTGATCTGATCTGATGTATCTGTTTAACAGGGGAAGGGGGGATTTTTTTTTGCCATGCTCCTTCTCAAATTATTGTATTGACAGATTTACACACTTGTCTACCGCTGAAGGCATACATGCTACCAGACCTGATTCATGTAGGAGACTCCAAATTTTTGGGAAAAGTGCTTTATTTTAGCTGTCTCCCACCTAAACTCCCTCTGCTTTAGCAGAAGTATATGATAAAAAATACATTCCCCTGATTTATTTTCAAAATCTCCCATTTTTCTATTCTAAAATGTTGTTATTTATATGAACGCTACTAGATTTATCTCCTTACAAGTCTAAGCTCTATCTTGGACAGGGAAGCTGAAAAGATTGAAAACTTTTGTTACTATTTTATATTGCTTTGAATGTAGCATTTTATATGACATGATCTGCACATGCTGATGTGGTTCATTGAATTTTAAGTGATCAACATTTTTTGTTCCTAGAAATTGATTCTCAAATTGTAAGCTTTTATTTGTGAAGCTGAAACAATAACGATTGATATCAAGTATGTGGGCTCATGAAGGAAAGTGCAAATACATGGAAAGAAGTTGCAGACCCTCTGTTTTGCCACATGGGAATGCAGGAAAAGTTTAAGACTATTCCAACTATGTGGGTTTGGTAGGGTACTTGTAAATTGACTGTTTCATAGGCGCATGATGCATAAATAACAAGCATTTACAATGCAACGGGTCTCGCGTTTGCTCATGTTATTGCTGATCGCGTTGTAAACTCCTAACCCGACTTTTCACCTATTGGGCAAAAGTGCATTTATGTACATAACCCGAAAAAGTGAAATTAACTATGTAAAGTGCTCGACTTCTGCCAAGCGAGATCGCGCTTGTAAATTAGAGAAAAAGAAGTCCACAAGCCTGATGGAAAACAGCGAGCCTCGCATGTTTTCTGTACTTGGTTGCTGCGCTCGAGGAGGGCTAGCCACTGGAAAAGGCATGACGTATGCGTGCCTTCGACTAATGAAAGCAAGAAGATTTTATTAGGCAAGCCCATGAACCAATAAAAAACGCTGACGTGAAGTTGACAGGGCTCCGAGCCCTTTTCTAAATACAAAAGCGTCTCGCTGCGATATGCATGCGCAAGCGCATGCAACACAGGCTCGACCCTAAAAAGGAGGGACATTGAGTGAAAATTAAGGAAGTTATAGTGACCTAATAAACATATTGCGAGTTTGAAGAGGACTACTACCTCGAGTACACAAAGGCAGGGCTGAGAACATAGCAAAGCTAGAGCAGCCAGATTAAATATCTTAATAAGCAAAAAAATGAATTAGAAGCACATAACTCGGGTAGCAAAATCGATAAGAAAAGAATGCGTATACAAAAGGTCACCAAATGGAACAGTGGGAAACTAATCAGGTCGTATCCTGACTTCTCGAACAAACTCATTAAAATGGTGGCTACCACCAACCTTTTATCCCAAAACCGTGCAGATTCCATGTCTGAGTTTTACAGTGGTGAGTAACGAGGGTGGCTGGCATTAATGGTCGAGATGGGCGTTGCCCTCTCACCTTATGGGAAAAAGAAGAACGGGGTGAAAAATAACACTGGGCATTTGTGAACAAAAAGCATTTGCGTTTGAAAACTACTTGATGATTTGCTCTTCTGGGGGGTGGGAGGGACGAGGGGTTGAACGAATGGCCTACATTGTGTTGGCCGGGCAAAGTCTTGCCATAGTGGTGGTGGTGATTGCTCATTTCCAGTTGCAGAATTCCCTTTGGGCATTCTTTGAAATGGCCCAGGACGTGTCTAGAGCAGTGACATGAAAGTAAATGGTCGGAGGCGAGCTGGTCTATGCAGATAATGAAAGATTGGGCGTGTCACCGGTCTTTGCAAGTGCTGTTGATCATTGTGATTGTTGGCCTGGGGGGAGCAACAGCGTGGGAGTGTGCAGCGTGCTTTTACTTTTGCGTTTGGAATCTAAAATCAACAGAACCCAGCAGCAGTATTTTACCAATGGCCCAGAACAGCAAGCTAGTCGCCTCCTCTTGAGTCAAGCATTGTGCATTGCTGTGTTCTCTCGGTCCTGCCAGACTCCACCTGAAGTGCCAGCCTGAAGCACACTCCCACTGCAGCCCCACGGACTGCGGAGTAACGGACCCTCCGAGTTCAAACAAGGGAGGCAACGCAGCTACAACGCACCTCTAACCGACCGCTCCGACTCATCCTGCAAATGAAAGTAGTTTTAATCCCGTTTATTGTGCTACATACATTTTCTGAAACAAAGGAGTGTGTAGGGCTTGACTGAATTAAGACTGTGAATGTGTATGTTACTTGTAGAACAGTCTGAGCTCGACTACGATGGTCACAGTTTCGAAAATAAAATGCACAGAGCTTTTCAATAGAAACTGAAACTGCTAACACAAACAAGGCCCGCTGTAGAGAGTTGGGCGAGCCTCTGTGCTATTGCTCAGTGACTGAATCTGTTGTCTTGACCGTCTAACATTGATCCACCAGGTTCCAATCATGGCTTCAACTGGGCTTCCTGTTATTCCTGGCAACTCTCCCTTTGGTATGTGAGTGTTGTGCAGCGCTGTTATGTTGTTCCACAAGGTTTGCGCTATATATAGCTGCAAAAAAGTGCATTCAACCTGTCACCCATGCTATAAACTGTTCCTTCAATAATTATTGGCAAAACATTAATTAACTAGTAGCTGAATTGCACAGTGTGAAACAGGAAAATCTGGGATTAATCTCGGCTCCTCTGCTTCACAAAATGGTGTGATCCTGGACAAATAGTTATTTCACCAGGCCATCTTTTTGTTTTTTTTATCAGTTATGATAAGCTCTTCGAAATAGTTCAGTATGTGCACTTTACAAAACCTTCTGTTTGATTTACTGGCTGGTGGGTCAGAAAATACTCTGCATATTCATTCTCTGCCTTCTAGGGCTATTCTCGCATGGAAAACAATTCAGGCAAATATATATCTTTTTGCATGGGGGTCGAGTATATATAAGGCTCTGCTGTGCCTCACTGGGCCAGGTCAGTCTGAGACATGACGCCCAAATGGACAACCAGCATAGTTCCATGCAATTTTCCAGCCTTGCTGTGACTCCTGAGGTTTGTTCTGCATAGTCTCTAGTGGCCTACCCCTTCCTGACTTGACCAGGAGTGGACATTTGTCTCCGAAGTCAGGTCATCGGGAGTGCTGTAAAATCCCCCATTTGGATCCCAATGCTGTAAAATCTATCAATGGAATCCCCTAGTTTTTTGTGGATAAAAATACCAACCACACACACTGCTCACACACCGCCACCCTTTTCAGCACAGGTTCTCTTGCTCTACTCACTCACACATTAGATTTAGGCATACACATTAAGATCCTCCACTTTTAAAATTTACTAGCCCCGCTGGCAAGCAAACAGTTGTGCCCTTTGAGCAAAGGACTAGTTGTTCATCCCTGTAAGGAAACTGAAGTAGATAAAGAAATGTTGGTAAGCCAGTTCTAACTGTGCTAGTTTGTATCTTCTGCGTTGGAACCCTGACATCAATCGGTTAGCTAAACATATTTCACTTATACTTCTTCCTATTAAAACATTCAGGATCATTTAGACCCTGGCACGTGGAAGCCCCACAATCCCAGCAGGTCAGAGGAAGCCATTCCATCTGCTCTCCTGGCAGAGGAATTCATGCCTGGCAGGCACTTCTAAGCCTTTAGAGAGTTCTGAAGTCTAAATTACTTGGTGAGCATGTGCCATTTTTGTCATGCTTATTTGGCAAACTCTTTATTCCAAAAATAAATATCGAGAGCAGGGGTTTATTCTTGAGTACATAAAATCAATGCCTGCTATTTTGAGAGACATTTTTCCATGGGGACTATCAACTCTTTTGCCTACCTTGGTCCACCATGGCTTGAGTCACAGTCCCAGCAGGGAAATCTTGTGACGGTCAACCAGCCCTTAATAGTCAGCCCTGTAACAGATAGTTCAAAGGTTCCTGAAGGCAGAGTCAGTTTCGGCTTTCTTGTCAGAAACCCTGCGGTACCCCACCTATTAATGAGGCGTGGAAACACAAGTTTGGTGAGACGGAAGCACCACAAATTTGCATTAGTGTTTCCAAGCCTCCAAATTCTAAATGACTCACATTGTTATGAGGGAAGGAAAAAGACTACAGGAATAACCCATAAACCCAGTTGAGACCTGGGTATAAAGGAAATATCTACAACAATGTCTCAACAGGTATCATTTCAAACCAGGATGTACTATAAATGAATAACAAAACCAACCACGGGGGGCACTCATAATATCTCTCCAAAAAATATATTATCATTTATCTTAATGGCAATAAGAAATATGGTAGCGTCATCATTTCACAGAATTAAGTGAAGTGTATCATATAATGTGAACACAAAGTGCTTATGCAACAGTGCTTGTGAACGGCCAAGTGAAACACAACCAAGGACAAAAAATAATGATAAACTGCATATAGGCTAAACCAGAAAATAGATCAAATCCTAATTAGATCTTGGAGAGTTCAGCCGACCACAGGGAGGTCTCCCCCGGGAGGTTTGAGGAAGTGGTGCAGTCCATGACTGCCACAGGCCTCATTTGGGCTATTTGGGGCTACGTTATAGCCTGGGTATTTAAACAGACATTTTGTCCCCAAGGTCACCATTTTGTGGTGACACAGCGGCTGGGTGATAGTTTAGGTCCTTTTTCTTCCCTCCCTCCCAGCCCAGTATCTGGGGTAGTTTAAGGGTTTCCCATTGGGGTAGATCAAGTCCTAGTGGGGTTACCTTGTTGGCAAGAGGTGCACAAGGGGAACTGCTTGTTTAGGATTGTCACTTTGAGCAGTGCAGCGAGGTGGGGGCATGGCAAGTTGCCATGGTGCACAGAAAGGTATTGTTGTTCAAACTGGCAGTCCAGGTTAATAGTGAGCGGGTAGGCAACAGCATGCATGGATGAGCCAAGAAGTTAATAGCTGCTCAAGAAGTTATATTAGTTACAGTTGCAGGCTTATGATAATATAGAAGGCAGTTTAAAGATAGGAAGCAGAATGAATATTTAAGGAAATACAGGATTACAAGGTCAGGGGACAAAGGGAGGGTGTGGTTAGGGAAGGGGACTGACTTATGCATAGTTGAATTGTATAGTTAGGCCCTTAGTTTTGTAAGGCAAAAGACAAGGTTCGTAATGTAAGTGCACCTGTTTTCCAATAAACAGCCTTTTTCACACCTTACGCCTGTGTCTGTGGTTGGTAATGCCCCCTCTTCCTCAGTGCATGGGATGAAAGTTTGATAAGTCAATTACTAAACCACATGTAATTGATCAAAGAAGGCCCAATTCAGCTGTATCAGATACTAAATGGTAAGTTGGCCAGTCGCCGGCCACAGCCCATTTGAATGGACCGCTATTCTTATGAGGCCTGGAAAGAATGGTGGGAAGAAAGATTATTTTGAGGAATAGAGATGATGCTTTACAGTAAATTATTGTATGTGTTTCTATAATTGTAAAACGCCTCACTCCTTCTGCGACTGTGCATGTCTCTATGTCAGAGAATGACACCTGGTTGCCCCATGCTTCTTTCAAATACGACCTAGCTTCTTTTCAGTCACAGTGCATATTACTGACGATTGGATCGATTCTTGAGAACTATGCAGCATCGGGGTTTGGAAGAGGAAACACTAGAGGTTGCTTCTAAAGGACAATTTGAAGGAGCTCTGATATCAGAGACACTCGAGCAATTTAGACACTGTCATCTGCGCATGGGATGCATTTCCCCAGAGCGGAGGAATGATATTAATGTTATTGATTGTGAATGCCTCTTCCCTGAGAATGTGAGTCACCGAAGGATATTTCGATATTATGCGCTACAGAGAGAAGAAGCAAACCTATTCAATGAGATCCGAGGAGAGAGAAAACATCGTTTGCAAACGCGATGGCCTAGTATTTTTTAAACATGGTGCGAGAAAACAACCATCTTTTCAACAGACTGAAAGTACATTGCTGGAGTAAAGATAAAGGCGCCAGAATGTGTGTGATTTCCAATGGAATATGTTACAGACGACCGATAGGGCTGCTCTTCACTCTGGTTGCACCTCTCCCTTCCATTCGAATGCATTGTCTTATTTCTGCCAGAGGTGGCGTAGTTATAAAACAACAAAGGTCGGGAGTGACGTCCCGGTATGCATCAGAAATGCTGGAACCTGCTCAAATTAAGGAAAGAGTGGTAGACATAACTGTTCTTAAACAACATTACAACACAACGCAGTACCAGCTCACTTCCCCTCTCAGAACAAGGCCCGGGGAAAATGTCTGTTGCGGCAGCGTACTCGTGCATAATTTCGTGTTACTTGAAATTCCTGGAAATATTCCACGCAGCATTATTACTTCACGTGTGCAGTACAGTTTTAGTGTGGGGACACAGGGAAAGAGTTGATGGCCAGAAACCGAGTGGCTGTTGCTTGCCACACTTATATTTTTGGCACTTTTTTTAGCGCAAAATTAATCAAATGCATTTTTGTTCTATAATATACCACTAAACAGGGTTTCCCATTTTACGCAATTTTATGTAATTTAGAGTAATTTCCATGGAATTTTGTGAAATTCTGCAGAAGGAAATTATGTGAATTTCACTCACTGCCATTCAGAACCCAGTTACTCCTCAAAGTACTCTTTGGAAATATCTTTGCCATGGATACTTGCTGAAGGTCAATTTGTCTTTGAGACTCTTCCTTTCATTTTCGATAGGTTCATGCTACTTAAAATAACATATATATACATCCATACATGTTGTGCCTTTTTCAATATCTCACTGTACTTTACTCCTCTCTCTCCCTTTCAATTGTTCAACCCCAACTTCACATGCTAAATACATGCATTTCTGTAGAATAAAATAAGTGCACCTTATATTTTTGAGATACCACTATTGAGCAACATGCAACCAAGAGAAAAGACCCTTGTAAATCCAGCTGATGATATGCAATGCTGAATAAAAAAAAAATGATTTTACTAGAAGTCCATCCGTCTCTCCATCCATCCATCCATCAGTGCTTAATTTGAGCCAGTCGTTTTCCGGTGCTTGGCACCGGCACTTAATTGTTAACACCAGCTCTTATGGCAGTCTGTCACCTGGTGGCACTGTTTGCCTAATTTAGGTATCAGCACAATTACAGTTGTTTATCGATTAAATATACATTGAAAATAACTAATAACTACTGTTCAAGCCATTCTTATAGCTTTGAGGGTCTGAAATAGTCTCAATTTGACACTCTTGTAGGAATGTGATGGTTAGCAGCTGTGTTGGTACTGGCATTGGCAGTGGTGGCAGGGGCAGTGGGTGGTGCAAGCTGCGGCAGCCTCATGACGAGAGCCCTAGCACTTGTTTTTTATACACATAAAGCACTGCAGTCCACCCACCCATCTTTATTAATTCATTCCTATGTTAGATTAACAGCATTTGTTACTAGTGTGTCTTGTAGCGCTGCTGACTGTAAAGAAAGGGGCATATTTATACTTTTTGGTGCAAAACAGCACTAACGTAGTTTTGCATCAAAACGTTTTGCACCGGCTTGCAACATTCCAGAGCGCCAGCCGGGCACCATATTTATGGAATGGTGCAAGCCGGTGCGAACTGTGGGCTAACGTAAAAAAAAAAAATGACTTTAACCGGGAGGGGGTGGCGGTATGGGAGAAGGGGGTTTTGCACTAAAAAATTACGCTAGGCAGGTTAGAGTAAAAAAATTACTCTAACCAGCCTAGTGTCATTTTCTGATGCAAAACCGTCTATACCACATGACTCCTGTCTTAGAAAAGACAGGAGTCATGCCCACCACCCCAATGGCCAGCACATGGGACCAGTGTCCCCTGGGCATGGCCATTGCACACAGTGCCATGTAGGGGGGCCCTATCAGGGTCCCCAATGGCACGTTAAAAGATAAAATTAAATACTTACCTGTACTTACATATACTTACCTGGGATGGGGTCCCCCATTCTCCGCTGTTCCTCTGGTGTGGGTGGAGGTGTCCCGTTGGCCTGGGAAGGGCACCTGTGAGCTTATTCATAGGCCCACGGGTCCCCTAATGCCTGCCCTGACCCAGGCGTTAAATAATGGTGCAAAGCAAGCTTTGCACCATTATTTGACCCCTCCCCCCCGTGCGTGATTTTAGCTTGGGGAGATAAATATAGCGCCAAAGCCATAGAGTAATTTTTTGCACTGGAACGCCTACCTTGCATCTCATTGACGCAATGTAGGTTTCCACGTTCAAAAAATGACTTTAACTCCATAACTTTGGCGCTAGACGGGTCTAGCGCCAAAGTATAAATATAGAGTTAGTTTTGCACCGAATTTGCGTTAAAAAAACGACGCAAATTCGGCACAAAACAAGTATAAAATTGCCCCCAAGGGTTTCTGAGCTTTCTTACTGACTTGAATCAGTATGACGCAATGAAAATCTGGTAGCCTTGCATCTTTTTTCAGTTAGTTCTCAAAATGTCTGAATTCTGTTGCTTGGATTTCAAAAGATAGGAAGGTCCAACTCATACCCCAAAGGCAGGGTTGGAACAGTAGGGACAGGTAAGAGTGGGGAACAGAATGACAACTTTTCGATGGACTGTTCACTTTTGCACAGATACTATTCAACCTTTGCACCCTCTGCAATCTGGCTCTATAAGGTGGTCATGTTTGCCGTCTGCCAAGCCAGGTCCACAACCTGACGCATGGCTCAGTGAGCTAAATGCTTGCTGTCCAAGATTTTGAATCCTGCCAAGACAGACATCTCCCTTTCAAGGTACCCGTTATAAATAGGGTAATGGTAACATTTATTATTTGCAACACGTAACAACAGCAGAAGTGCATTTTTAATGCTATATTAAAAAGTTGTTATAGTTTTATGATGCTGCTGTTGATATAGTATACTAAGGCCTAGTTGACAGTGGAGCTAATATTAGTTGGAACCAGTTTAAAAGCTTGTGTGTCATGTTTATCGATTGTTCGATGATTTAGCACCATTCCTTTGTGTCATTTAATTGCACTCTAGAGCACACGGCTAACAGAAACTCTCTGAAAGGTGGGCATTGTCTCAAGAATACAGAATATTCGCAGATCAATATATAGGATATATAAATATTCACCGTGAGACAGTCACTGACCCATTATATACACAAGTTACTGTCTCACTCAAATGTCCTCGCATTTGTGGTCCCCTTCCGAACGAGATTTTTTTTTTACTTTAACTGTTGCTCTTCCTAGTTTTTTGTGTTTTCCGAGAAGAGATGCACCATAGGATAGCTCGAAGAGGGAGGGGGCTGTCACCAGAAAGCCAGGACTGGCTTCAGCAGCGGGCTTCCTGTCCTCTTGAGGTGCATGTCTTTTTTGTATATTGTGCCCCTCATGGCTCTTTTCCTTTTTTATGACTGTTTATGGTGGTAGGAAATTTATAATCTTCCCATTTTCTGTGGCTTCCAAGTTCTCCACGTGCACCTGCCACGGCATGTTATCACGCGGAAAGTGCAGGCAAGGATCGCAAGGAAGAGTCCACAGGCAAGTAGGCAGTGCAATTAGCCCAACCATTCCATTGTATAACAATCACCTTTCGATTGGCTAGGCTCAGTGAAAAGCGCCTAAGAATATGTCACCCGCCCGATTCTTTACCGATTATCACGGTTCAATGGAGCCCTGGCCATGTTCTCCTTGATTTCTGGCCACCATCTTTGATTGGCCATTAATATCTGACAATTCTTAATCATGGAATCTTCTTCTGTTCTTTCAGTCGCAAATCATTTGGAAAAAAGAAGGTGAGCTACAGTTTGTGACACTTCATCGTTTCTCAGGGAATTAAAAAACTGCAGCGGGCCATTTTGAGGCCACGAAACATTAATTTAAAGACTTTGAGATTTTATCTGCAATTTGGCAATACCCATAAATTGTTGTTGAAAATTCCTGATAAGGAACGATGAGGGTATTATTGGAATGACCATAAATTGCTCTAGTCGTTAGCTCAACTGCATGGACAATTCTTCTGTTTCTGGGAACAAAGCCCCTTTTTGATCTGATTTACACTAACAGGCACCCTTTTTTTATTGGTGACCTCTGCAATTCATTTAATATTTTTATGACCTGCAGAGCATCTCCTCATGCCAATGAGTGCCACAGGGCAGACCTTCTTTTGATTTACAGTGATTGGCGTTTTTCTTTTATGATTTCACATACATATAAACTATGGTCTTGGTCCCTTTTTTATGATTCGATTGATCATCAGCAGCTGCAGGATATGTCACTGGAAATTGTGCAGGTTTATGAAGAAGTGTTCTTGTACAGAATGACACAGTCAGAAGGTCTGCAGTACAGGTGAATTTAGGTTAGGATAATAATGTGCCTGCTTTTTGAAGGAGGCACAGAAAACAATAATGTAATAATCCAAACGTTTAAAAACCCGAGATTCAATTATCTTCAGAATTTGGGAAATGTCTTTACAAAGGGGATACTATTGCAGCATTTGAAAGATGCAATTTCTGATAAGTACCAGCTAAGTACATGCTTTTGGTTAAAGACTGTATTGTCAAGAGTGGAATGAACAATACAACAAACAACACATAACAATGATAGCAATCCAATAAAAAAATCTAATAACATATGACTAAAGAAGGATTGATGACATTCTCAGTTATAACATGTGAATAAGAGGACAGCCCAAACAAAATGAAATGTAAGTTTAATAAATTATGTGACTAAAACCTAATAACGACAGAGTGTAAATGTTTAGGACCCTGTGAAAATACGTCCCTTTTATTTTCATCACCCCAATTTTCACAGAATTTTATTGGCTGGTTTATAAGCTATGCACAGTCGTACAGTATTGTTCGATGCTAGTGTGTGTGCTCTGACTCCTACAAAATATTGCAACATGTACACATTGGCTAATCCATGATTGGCATATTCAACTCTCCTGTGTGGCCATAGTGTAGGGCAGGGGTTCTTAACCTGTGGTCTGCTGCCCCCTTGGGGACCACTGAGCCTACAGAGGGTGTCTGCAAGTGCCTGGAAAACTATATACTATTAGCATATTAATAAAGTGTGTTGGACTTGTTCCTTTCTGCAGGGTCATCCCTAGACCCTCGGCCTGCTCTTCATGCCACGATGATCAACGCTTGCAATACTTTCCCTGCAACCCTCCCCAAAGCGAATGGGACTCTTAGCACAAAACTTGAGAGGGTAAACCTTGAGGTTGGCCTGATCTTTGACCTGGCCCACTGTGACTAGATAGCCACAGTTGGCGCTTTAAGCTTATAAGTGCTTTTTCACAGTAAAAAAAAAGATTAATAACTAATGTTCTACTGATTGGATTTTTGTCATTTTGGTCCTGTTTTAATTATTACATTTTGCGTCGCATTAATTACTTGGTGTGAGATACTTTTTGGGTGTTTTTTTTCACCGTTTTACTTCTTGAAGTGTTGCACAAACACTTTAACATTGCCTCTATGTTAAGCCTGACTGCTCTGTGTCAACCTACCAGGGGTTTGCACACAGGTTAATTTGGGGTTTGCTTGCGCTTTACCCTAACAATGACTGTGGTTGCTGCTTGACCAGGGCTTGCACTCTAGTCATCCAACAAACCAATTTCTTACACTGGTGTTCAGTGGTGAGGATGGGGTTTGTGTTTGTGCAGTGCCATACAGTGATTTGGTGTACACTAACATCCCATATATCACACCAATTCGAGTATAAATGCTCCTTGAGTGGCTCTTTTTGCTTTTCCAAATATATTCTCACACTACTAGCCTGTCTGTGACCATATTTGTAGAAATGGAAGTCAAGCTCATCAAAATGGAGTGCTACATGGTGGCCGAGTTCATGGAGTTTTGTAAGAAATGGAGACTTCCAACCAAAGAGGGCATCAGGAAACTGGAGCTCCAGCAAGCCCTGAGGGCCTTGGGGGAGATTCTCCAGTCACTGGCAACAAGGGACCAGGATGATGAGGATCTGGAAGCAGGTCCTGAGATGCAGCACACTGGGAAGGGGGAATCTTGCCTCCAGAATTGGAGAACCCTTCCAGAGCAGAAAGCAGTGTGTCTTTCCAAGGTCTGTCCCCAGAGACGCAGGCAGACAGGAAAGCTGATAGGGAGTTTAGGCTGCAGATGTCCAAACTGGAGATGGAGAAAAATAAACTGTCAATAAAGGCTGAGGTATACAGTAGAGAGCACTGAAAGAGAGAACAATCTTGTTGGCTCACAAACTGATTCTTAAAGAGCTGGACTTGAAGGCCACACAACTGTTTGAATCCAGAAGAAATGGAGGCAGCGAAAATACAGTGACCAGTGTTGAAGGAAGGGATCACATATCCAGTTTTTTTTTGGCTGACTTTAAGGTGGAAGATGACATAGACAGGTGTTTTGAGGCATATGAAGTAGTTCTAGAGATGCACAGGATCCCTGAGGGGGGCAGAGGGGCTGGCCCCTGTAGGCATATAGCTAGTGATGTGTGCCGTAGAGAAGAAGGACAGGATGAAATATTCCTTCTTAAAGGAGATCCTTGTCAAGAAATATGGGTTCAAGGGTACAGGTTCAGGGACAGTCAAAAACTGTCTCACCAGTCCTGGAGAAATGTTGTGTGTTATGAGTGTAAGGCACTGGATGGTTGGGTGAAGGGTAGTGTGATAAACACCTATAAGGGGCTGCACAATTTGATCGTCAGAGAGCACATGTTCAGTCACTGTTTCCAGAGCTACGCCAGCACCTGGTTGACTGCAAGCTTACTGACCCCAGGGAGCTGGCAAAGGAGGCAGACCTCTGCATTAGTACCACAGTGTCTGGGAAGGCATTGGAGAGTGATCCTAAGGAGGGTGGTTCACGTTCCTCCCGAAAAAGTGTGTGTGTGGGTGGGGTACAAAGTGATCCAGACAGGTCCCAGTATAGTGTGGGGGGAAAGGGGTCCCATGTCACTTCTAAATGTAGGTGGGGAGGTTTTGGAAGGCAGAGGCCCAGGGTGCCCCATTTCGAACCCCAGTGCTTTGATTTCTCCCAGTTGGGGCACAGGCAGGGGCACCTAGTCTGTACCAAGAGACTATCCGCTGGTAGGGGCTCCACAGTGTCAAGAGTGGGGCGGCTGCCCAAGGCACCATACTAGTTCTGTTTTCAGGGGGTACCACTCCCAAGCAGAGGGTACAGGAGCTAAGATGGAGGGGAAGGGTGAGGGAGGACTCGCCCCTGTCCCCTGTTCAGCCTCAGTGTACAGCCCTGGGTTGGTTGGCCTGTGTCAGGATACCACCCCTTAACAAGTAGGAGGCAGAGTGTAATTAGGGTGCAAAACTCCTGGGGCTACAGTGCCCCACTCTGAGACACCTGAGAGGTCAGAGAAAACTCAGGAGCCCATAGGGAAATCCATTAGGCATAGAGGCCTGCCTAATATCGCCGCTTAGAGCCTCAACCTAGCAATGGATGGCCCGGGGCTTAGCTCCTGACATGGACAGCTATCAGTGGCCTTAGTTGGTTGCTGTCCTTACAGACAAAGGTTTCCTTGGATAGGGGAAAGAAGTTTGTTCCAAGGGGTGGAACGGGCCATGTTAGACCTGGTATCCTTGGCGTGGTCACCCATGCCTTTTTTGCCTCTGCTTCCCACTTTTTGACTGTGTGGTGGACTCTGTTTTTGCTGTTTTTGGTACTCTGGGCACTTTGCCACTGCTGACCAGTGCTAAAGTGCAAGTTCTCCTGTGTAAACTATATGTGTAATTAGCTTATCCCTGATTGGCATATTTGATTTACTAGTAAGTCCCTAGTAAAGTGCACTAGAGGTGCCCAGGGCCTGTAAATCAAATGCTACTGTTGGGTCTGCATCACTGGCTGTGCCACCCACATGAGTAGCCCTGTAAACATGGCTCAGACCTGCCACTGCAGTGTCTGTGTGAGCAGTTTTAAACTGACAATTCGACCTGCCAAGCTTACCCACTTGCCAGGCCTGAACCTTCCCTTTTTCTACATGTAAGGCACCCCTAAGGTAAGCCCTAGGTAGCCCCATGGGCAGGGTGCAGTGTATGTTAAAGGTGGGACATGTATTGGCGTGTTTTACATGTCCTAATACTAATAAACTCAGCTTTCACTGTTGCAAGGCCTGTCTCTCTCATGGGATAACATGGGGGCTGCCTTTAAATATCTTTAAAGTGCAGTTTCCCTTTGGGAGCAGTTAGAGATCTGGTTTTTGGGGTCTCTGAACTCATAATTTAAAAATACATCTTTTAGTGAAGTTGTTTTTTAGATTGTTAGTTTGAAAGTTCCACTTTTGGAAAGTGGGCATTTTCTTGCTTAAATCTTTCTGTGACTCTGCCTGTTTGTGGAATCCCTGTCTTGGTAAGACTGACAGATGGGCTGTTATGAATTCCCTCTAGACAGTGACACAAAGGGAGCTGGGATGTAGCCTGCATATCCTGATGGACCATCTGAGCTAGAGTGGAGGGAGGAGTGGTCACTTACACCTGAATGGGCTGTGCCTGCCTCACACAATGCAGTCTCCAATCCCCTGGTGTGAGTCTGGAGCCAGGCCTGGGCAAGGCAGGATCCTGTAAACAAAAGAGACTTTCCTTTTTCGAAGTTTGCCTACTTCAAAGACAGAAAGGGGTATAAGTAGTGGACCCAAAACCCCAGACTTTAGATTACTTCTGGGATCAAGAGGAACCTCTGCGAAGGAGAAGAGCTGAAGAGCTGAGGAGAAGTGCTGCCCCTGCCTGTGACTGTGCCTTGTTGGGCTATCCTGCAGTTGCTGCTTCTGCATGTGAAAGGGGGCAAAGAATGGACTTTGTTGTGTATTCCTACTTGAGAAGAATCTCCAAATTCCTGAACTGAGCCTGTTGTTGAAGTCTCAGGGCCATCAAACACTTTCTCTGCCAGCACCTGGACTCTGTGGTGAGACTCCTGCCCTGCCAAGTGGTGCCCCATCCAGTACCTGGGCCCTTGAAAGGTGAAGTTGGTAGAAAAGGACAGAAATCCACACACAGACCGCCGTGCAGGGTAATTTTCGACGCACCACCTACAACACATCTGATAAATGATGCGCCACCCGCTTTGCGGCTAAAATTGACACATTGCGGCTGGAGCTACGATGCAAAACACCTGCTTGCGGCTGCTGATAATGACTAAAACCCCCACACAGCAGTTTTGTGACACCGTGCGATCGGATTTCGACTGCATCATCGCTGGGCGTCAAGAATCAATGCAAGCCTACACGGATCTGAGGTGCCCGTCCGGAAATCGACACATCGCTCTCTTGCGGGAGATAAAAATAACAGATCGCCGACCCGTGAAGAATCGACACAGGGCCTCACTTCTGAGTAAGGACTCAGCGATTCGCTGACTTTTTCAACGCACGCTCACCCGTGCGGCTTCATTTTTTACGCAAACCAGGTACTTTGTTGTAACAACAACATTTCCATTGTTTTCTATGGAGTCAGACTCTTATTTTTTTTAAACTCATATCTTGACTTGTGTATGTTGGAATTTTGTCATTTTGGCCTTGTTTGAGTTAGATAAATATTACCTATTTTTCTAAACTGGTGTGTTGTCCATTTTGTAGTGCTTTCACTGTATTACTGTGTGTGTTCGTACACATACTTTACACATTGCTTCTGAGTTAAGCCTGCCTGCTCGTGCCAAGCTACCAAGGAGGTGAGTGGGGTTTAACCAGGTGTGTTTCTCATTTGCCCTGATTAGAGTAATGGTCCTTGTTTGGACAGGGGGTAACCTCACTGCCAACCAAAGACCCCATTTCTAACATTGGTGATCAGCTGTGAGGATTGGACTTGTAATTGTACTTGACATACAGTGATTAAGTGTACACTACTGTTTTCAGTGCAGACCATTACGTGACCACATACCACTTGGTTTTGTGTTTTTGCTTTTTCTATTTTTGGACTTTTTTTTGCTTCCATATTTTTGGTGATCTGTTTTTTTTTATTTTTAAACTTCTCATTGGGAACTCTTTTCTTCTGCCTTGGAACTTTGCACTTTTGTCTTGCCATCATGTCTCAATCTGGAGATGCACCAGCTGGAGCTGTTTTTGAGTTGGAGAACCTGGAGAGTTATACATTGGCTCAACTGAACAGTTCAGTAAGGATCTTGCCTGTCCCATTAGGAGCTCTGCCAGGAAGGAGGAGCTGCAAAGGGCACTGAGGGCCAAGGAGGTTTGGGGACACAGAGGAGGCGAATGAGGGTGAGGAGGTACAAGACAGCCTGAGAGCGTGGTAGAGGTACCTGTACTGCCCGGGGATGGTCTCCAGGGCAGGTAGTAGCATGTCATCCAAGGGGCTGACTCCTGAAGAGGTGCAGGACAGACAGGCAGAGAGAGCTCACCAGTTGGAGTTAGATAAGCTCAGAAATAGAATGGACAGGGAAATGGCAGAGAGGAGGATGGCCATAGGAGAGAAGAAGCTGCCCCTGGCTCATGAGCTTAGTTTGAAGGAACTAGATCAGGGGAGCCAGTCTAGCAGAGATGGTGGCAGCAGTACCTCAGTGCAGACTGAAAGGAGGGTACACAATCCAAAGGACGTGGTAAAGGATTATAAGAGGGAGGATGACATCTATCTGTGGTTTAGGGGGTATGAGACAGGTCTCCACATGAACTTGGTCCCTGAAACACATGGGGGGCAGGTCTGAGGAAGCACTTTGAGGTAAAGGGGAGGGACACTCTGAAATCATTAGAGGGTCCTCAGGGGCTCACCTACTCTATCACGAAGGATGTCCTACTCACAAGATATGGTTTCAACCCTGAGCAGTACAGGGATAAGTTTAGGTCCTACAAAAAGAAGAAATCCCAAACTTAGTTGGAATGTGTTGACTCTTTTTGCAGGTCACTGGATGGTTGGGTGAAGGGCAGCAAGGTGACAACATATGAAGGGCTGTACAATTTGATTACTTGGTTGCATTTGTCCAGTCTTTGTTTTCCAGAGCTGAGCCAGCACCTAATTGACAGCAAGTTGAATGACCCTAGAAAGCTTTTGCAGAAAGCTGACTGGTGGGAGAGCACCAGGGTCTAGAAGAGGTATGGGGGAGACCATGCCAAGGGTGAGCAGGGTCCCCACCAGAAGAAGTGAGGGGGGTAAGGATAAACAGGGGGAGTTCTGTAAAGGGCCCCAACCTAGTTCCCAGGGCACGGATTCCGAATCCCCAGTAGAAAAGAAGCCATGGATCTCTTTAGGGAAACCTGCAGAGAGGGGTCCTTGCAACTGCTTTGCGTGTGATCAGGTGGGTCACATAAGGGGGGATCCCAAATGTCCCAAGGGGAAACAGGCACCTACTGGCGCTCAGTCAAAGGGTTTGGCCAGTGTAGCTCTTGGGGAGGCGTTGGTTCCAGGTGGGTGGGAGCCAGCTGAGATGAGCCTTGTCTCACTAGGGCACTAGGGGACAGTGAGATGGTCCAGATGACTCTTGTGCCTGAGAGTATTAAGAAGTACAGGCAGTGGGTGACCATCAATGGACAGAGAGTGGAGGTTCTGAGAGACACAGGGGCCAGTGTGACTACTGTGAAAAGTCACCTGGTGTCTAAAGAGCAGATAGATCCCCATGTACTTCACCATGTAGTTGCGGTGGACAAAGCAGATTACTTGTGCAGAGTGGCGCAGGTTCCCTTTGAATGGGAGGAGCTCAGGTTCCTTGAGGGTAGCTGTGAGTCCAACCATGCCTATAGATTGTCTGCTTGACAATGACCTGTAGGATTCCCCTTGGAAGGAGGTGGAACACAGGTCTCACTTGGAGATGTTGGGTCTGTCTGGGTGGGTGTGTGTGTCCACCTGGTCAATGTCGGCCCGTCAGGGTGATCAGGAGCCCCTGGAGCCTGAAAGAATGGCACAGGTGTCTGCCAGAAGGAGGAAGGGCAAGGGGGATGGGAAACCTGATCCAAAAGTTCCCACAGTCCAGGAGGAGGCTGAACCTGAGGGGGATGCCCTGGAGCCTAGAGGGGAACAAGTGACTGAACTGGGGGAGGTCCCTGAGCTGACTCAGTGGCAGCAGAAAGGGGGACCCACCACAGAGGCATTCTCTTAGGCACAAAATGCATGCCCTACTCTGGAGGGTTGGCGGCAGCAGGCTGCAGACCAGGCATCTCGCAAGGAGCCTAGACCACATTTGATTTACTGGGAGGATGGCCTCCTCTATAGCAAGCCTAAGGTTCCTGAGCCTGGGTCAGCCCGTGAGCTGGTGGTACCCCAGTGCTTCAGAGTCTTCTTATTGGGTCTGGCTCATGATGTGCCTTTTGATGGGCATCTGGGGCAGGACACGACCTTTCAAAGGCTTGTCACCCACTTTTACTGGCCCCATATGCACAGGAACTCTGATGCATGTTGCAGGTCTTGCCAAACTTGTCAGGCAAGTGGCAAGAGTAGGGGAAAATCTAAGGCTCCCCTCTAACCTTTTCCTGATGTCAGCACCCTCATTGAAAGGGTTGGTATTAATATTGTGGGGCCTCTGGACCCCAAGACAGCCTCAGGCAACAGGTTTATCCTGGTCTTGGTGGACCATGCCACCCGGTACCCAGAAGCTATTCCTTTGAGGTCAATCACCTCCCCTGTGGTGGGACGTGTGTTGCTGGGTGTTTTTACCCACGTGGGGTTCCCCAAGAAGGTGGTGTCTGATAGGGGTACCAACTTCATATCAACTTACATGAAGTCTCTGTGGAAAAAGTGTGGGGTGACGTATAAGTTCACCACTTCTTACCACCCCCAAAGGAACGTTCTGGTTGAGAGATTCAACCACACCTTGAAGGGCATGACCATGGGCCTGTCACAGCCCTTGAGGCGTAAGTGGGACTTCCTCTGCCATGCCTTCTGTTCGCCTACAGGGAGTTACTGTATGGCCACGCTGTCAGGGGACCTTTGAGTCTAGGGAAGGAGGGCTTGGAGAAACCCCCCAGTCCAGGATGTATTCAGTTACATGCTGGCTTTTAGGAACCAGACAGCTCTCTTCAGGAAGCTCAACCAAGAGCACCTGGAAGCAAGCCAGGAAGATATGAAGCGCTGGTACGACCACAATGCCACTCTGGTTGAGTTCCAGCTTGGCCAAAAGGTTTGGATGATGGCCCCAGTGGAGCCTAGGGCTCTGCAAGATAAGTGGACTGGGCCATTTGAGATAGTGGAGCTCAAGAGTGATGTCACCTATCTGGTGAACTTGCCGACTCCCAGGAACCCTTTGAGGGTCCTATATATCAATTGCCTCAAGCCTCATTTTGAGGAGACAGGGGTAACAAAGCTCTTGGCAATAGATGATGAGGGTGGAGGAAGAGAATGAGCCTCTTCCTGACCTCCTGTTCGCTAAAGAGAAGGATGGGTCTGTGGAGGGTGTGAACCTCACCCCCTCACTAACCCCAGAGCAACAGAGGGACTGTCGCCAGGTGTTGGGACAGTTTGCCTCATTGTATCTCTTGGTCCCAGGGGTCACTATTTATGTACACAAGATGTGGACACTGGGGACAGTACTCCTGTAATGCCCAGGGTTTATTGGGCATCTAACAAGGTCAGGGCTAACATCAAGGAGGAAGTGTCCAAAATGTTAGCTCTTGGGGTTATTGAGTTTTCCAGTAGCCCTTGGGCCAGCAAGTGATCTTGGTCCCAAAGGCTGCTGCTCCTGGTACCACACCAGAACTCTGTGTGGATTACCATGGACTTAATGTGGTCACTAACACTGACGGGCACCCTATCCCCCAGCTGAAGAGCTCATTGATTGTTTAGGGGCTGCCAAATATCAAAGTACGTTTGATTTGACCTCTGGATAGTGGCAGATCGCTCTAACTGAGGGGGCCAAGGACAGGTCTGCATTCTCCACCCCAGATGGGCATCACCAGTTTAGGGTGATGCCCTTTGGGATGAATAATGCCCCTGTCACCTTTCAGAGGTTGGTTAGCCAGGTGTTGGCTGGAATGGATGTTTTCAGTGCAACCTACCTGGATGACATTGCTGTGTTCATCTCCACTTGGGCGGAACACTTGCAGCACCTCTGCAAAGTGTTAGACGCCCTGTAGAAGGCAGGCCTCACTATTAAGGCTAGCAAGTGCCAAATAGGGCAGGGTTCTGAGGTGTATGTAGGACACCAGGTGGGGAGTGGCCAGGTGGCGCCCCTACAGTCAAAGATTGACACTATCCTGGCTTGGGAGGCTCTCAAGACCCAGACTGAGGTGAGAGCCTTTTTAGGTCTTGCAGGATAATATAGGATGTTTGTCAAGGGTAAGGCACTATTGTTAACCTCCATAAAGCAGCCCAGAAAGGTGATCTGGACTGAGTCATACCAGACAGCTTTTGATGCCCTGGAGGCAGCCATGTTCACGGCACACGTGCTGAAGGCACTTGACTTCTCCAAAGAATTTGTTGCACAGACTAATGCTTCAGAGCATGGTGTAGAAACAGTGTTATCACAGCTAAATGAAGAGGGCCTAGACCAGCCTGTAGCCTTCATCAGTAGGAGGTTACTCCCCCGGGAACGTAGGTGGAGTTCAATTGAGCGTGAGGCTTTTTCTGTGGTCTGGGCCCTGAAGAAGCTAAGATGCTACTTGTTTGGGACTCATTTCTGGGTTCAGACAGACCACACGTCCCTCAGATAGTTAATGCAGATGAGGGGTGAGAATCCCAAACTGTTGAGGTGGTCCATCTCCCTACAGGGAATGGACTTTACGGTGGAACACTGCCCTGGCACAGAACATGCCAATGCTGATGGTCTGTCCAGATTCTTCCACCTTAGTGATGAGAACTCCCTCAAGGGTGGGTAGTTCTCCCCACTTTCAGCTGGGGGGTGGAAACGTGTTAGACCTGGCATCTTTGCCGTGCTCTTCCCTGTCTTTTTGCCTCTGCTTCCCATGTTTTGACTGTGTGCTGGACTCTGTTTTTGCTGTTTTTGGTACTCTGCTGACCAGTGCTAAAGTGCAAGTGCTCCTGTATAAACTGTATGTGTAATTAGCTTATCCCTGATTGGCATATTTGATTTACTAGTAAGTCCCTAGTAAAGTACACTAGAGGTGCCCAGGGCCTGTAAATCAAATGCTACTATTGGGCCTGCAGCACTGGTTGTGCCACCCACATGAGTAGCCCGTAAACATGGCTCAGACCTGCCACTGCAGTGTTTGTGTGTGCAATGTAATCTGCCAATTCGACCTGGTGAGTGTACCCATTCTAAGAGATTTCCTTGCTTCATTATGTACGGCACTTTTAATGCCTGCTCAGAGCACGGGTTAAAAGGGGGCTTCCAATATCTTGGCCCTACTCCTGCAGAGTACTTCAATAGCGTCATGAAAAATGACACTATTGCTCCCTACCCTGCGCCATGGTGCACCGTATTTTAAATATGGCGCGCACATGGTGGCGGTAGTGGGGTGCTAAGGGGCGCCGAGAAAGTGGCGCTGCACTCGCTGCAGCGCCACTTTCCATAAATCTGCCCCTGAGTATTTAGGAAAGGCCTTAAAACTTTGCTGTTTTCCCACTATCGTTTTTTGGTAGTTTTTCTTTTCTGCCTGTTTTCTGTTCCTGAGAAGAGCTTCTTTAGATCTCAATCACCTTGACGTCTGACGGTATTTGTGCGCTTTATAAATTTGATTTCGTTCATTTCAATAGCACAAGTACATCAAATAAGATGCATTGTAGATGATGAGTGGCCTCAATTGAATTTAGAAAAGCTCCAACCTTCCCATTAAAATTAAAATGTTTATTTTCTATTACATTTGTGTGTGAATTAAATGTAATATTTCTTAATTTGTGTATTTGTGTGATGGCTGCTTGCTTCCAGATCTTTTTGTATATTGTATTGCTGAAATGACTCAGTGGGGGTCCCTGGTTCCCAGTAATGATTTAGTGGGGGTACCTGGGTTGCAGTAGTAATTAAGTGGAGATCGGCAGAAGTCACAAGTTTAAGAACCCCTGGTATAGGGTATAGAAACTGCACCCATGGCCTGGAAAGGTAAATGTCACCCATAGACTACAACTCCTATTATGCCAACCACTAGTGTGACACAGGAAAACCTGGCTGCAGGCTTACCATTGTAGCCTACTTGCTGCAGTTTAAATCAGCAGCTCTTCCTGTCAAACTAGCCCTTTTGATAGGGGAAGCCTCCCTTTAAAATATAAATAATTCATCCAAATATGGGCCTCGTAGCCCATAAGGTAAGGCACATGGTATTTAAAAGTGGGACATGTAGACATTTAATGTTACAATGTCCCTGTAGTGACATGCCCCTAAAAGCTATTTCCCCTGTGGAAGGCTCTGACAATCCTAAAAGAAAACTAGAGTATCTATTACAATTTTAATTCTGGTATCTCAGGTTTGGGACCAGCTACAACACCAATTTAACTACTATTTTTAATAGTTATTAAAAATCCAATTTAATGGTAAGGTTAGATTTTTAATAAATATTTAGCAAAAACATATTTTAGAAATGTACCTTTTCCCTGTCTGAAGTTCCTGAGGGCAAATACGCATTAGCTCTACAGCAGCTGCTCAGCTACTACTTGGCCTTAATGAGTGAAAATTGCTCTAAGAGTAGAAACAATGGCCTGGGTGTAGGAAGGTGTTCTCTTCCCCTTGCAGGAAGACCGGTTAGGGGGGCCCCAGGAACTTCATTAACATGTAAAAGGTCTGCCCTTTCACAAGTAAATGTAAGATGAGACCTGAAGATAGAAAACCTTTGCTCTTTCAGACAGGCTGGCTTCCCAGTGGGAGGAAAGCTACCATCGGAGATAGTTTTGAGTTATCACAAAGGAGGGGGACTATTTGTGATCCTGGGCACACCTCTGCACTGGCACAAAGGTTCTCCACATGGAAGAAAGGATTTCCTCATCTTGGATTTTAGGAGTAAGGTTCACTGTCGGATTGTTTGTAGTAAGGCAAACAGGTACTGCTGAAAACTGGATTTTTGCCCCTGGGAATTTTTATTTCATTGGTTAAGGAAGGGAAAGAAGTTCCCAGCATCCATTAGCTTGCGCCAACTATAAATATGGCAACCCATGCTGCACTCCTCAGAACTCTTTCTGGAACTGGGATAAACAGAAGACTGCATCTGCAGTTTGAGACTTGAAAAAAAACCTTATGGGCTGGACCTGGTGCGAGTTGTACCCAGTACAAAGAAGTGGACTTCAAGGTTGAGTTGGCCAACCTCCTGTGTTGCGACTGGGAAATCAAAAGCTGCAAGAACTGGAAATCAAAGGCTGCAAGAGGCATTTTTCTTGGAGTGACCTCCTGGTGACCTCTGCTGGAGTGGGTGTTGATTAGGCCCGAAGGAAATTCACAATACACCAGCATACTTAATATAATATCAATAATTTGCATTACTCCTGCTGCATGACATTCCACTGCTACACCACAATGCGTAATCACACTCCGTTCATGGTAATGCTTTATTGCGAATGTGCCATTCACAGTAACTATTTACCATAAATGCAGAAGAACAAAGCGAACAACAGAGTGTGAGCAGATATTGTTTGCAGTGCTTTTGTTTTTTGCACTATTCTTTTCAGTGCAAAATTCATTCTTGCATCCAAAGCAGACATGAGGATGCATTTCATGCAACAATACAGTACCACATGTCAATTTTGCATTTTGTATAATTCAGTGTATTTTTGTATAATTTTGCTGAACTTTCACATAATTACGCTAAGGCAAATTAGACAAATTTCACACACACCTATCCTCACACCTAAGTGCTGTCCCGGAAGTTCCTAGGAGCCTTACTGATGCCCAGGAGAACCTGAAATCTCAGAAAATGTTGGTCTTATAAATATTTTGTGCTTCCGGACCACCAGAGGACCGAGACCTACCACCAAAGTCAATCTGCTCAAGATGTGAACTCACTAGGTAAGAAAATCAGGTTGGCCCCACTCAGCATCGTTCACCTGAAAATCCAGTTCAGTGGACCCTCGCAGCAAGCCTCTCCTGCTTTGGTGCAGTCTTTCCGGACACAGACTACAGACTTGCCCACTGCAGGATTCTGTTCTATAAATCAAGAAACAAAGTCCAAAGGTGGATATCTTGACTGGGCGAAGGAGTCAAGAGTATCCAGTTGAAGAGAGGATTTAACTGGGTGTGAAATTTGATTTCCCCACCTAGAGCTTCGGTCACTAAAACCAATGGCTTCTAAGGGACCATCCTCAACATCCATGTAATTCACTTTCTTATAGACCTTATTCAAAGATCCTGGATACAGAGATGTTAATTACTCACCACCAGAGTTAACGATGCAGAGAACAAGTTAACTCTGGGGGATGCAGAGTTAACAGTGATTTTGGGGTGAACCCTTAGGATCCTCTAACCGATGAGAAATTACCACAGGATTCAGTAATTTCTGGTCTAATTTCACTGTTAATTCCTCATTCTCCTTTGCAGTTTCCCTAGGAGATTTAGCATGCTTTCAGCAGCTAAGATCTTTGGGAGGAGCCATGGACTTTATTTAGGGGTTGCCAGGCGTAAGAGTGACCACTGGCTTGCCTCCTTTGACCTCCAGCACTTTAATGCGACCACCTGGCCACGGAGGTGGCAAAAGCAGTACAAAATACAGAAGGTTAATAGTGTTCTTATGAACAGTGTTTATCTCCCGCAGACCCCACTGGGAGATTATACTTTAAGTTAAATAAATTCAGAAGTGGCATTGCACTCTTTAAAGCACAAAATAAAATTAAACACATTAAAAATGCACATCCTTTTAAATTGCTGTCATTGTCCACCACTGAGAATACTTGAAAAAATATGTTTTTGGGCAGGACTGTCACCTCTGAGTTTCACATTGGTGATAGTTCCTTACATGCAATGATAAATTAAAATTTATTATGGATGGAAATGACTAAATCCACACAGCAAGACAGTTAATATGCAATTTATTGCCCCTAAAATTTGTGGGACTGAGCTCTATTGTTTTTAAATCTCTTTTCGTGCATCTCCCTGTAATTTAGCAATACTTTCTCTCTTTTATATGTAGATGTCATCAGGATTAGCGTCTTGTGGCATCGATTCTTAGGATTCACGCTGAAAGGTCATGTGATGTCACATCCTGTAATGTTAGTGAGATGTGAGATTGATTCCACTACCGCTAGCGTTTTGACTAATTGAAGTTGTGGGATGGGGGAAACATGAGTGGTCCGTATTAACTCTGCTGACCTAAAACTTCCTGATGGAGTCTCTCGTAATAAGTAGTATTTGTGTGGCATAAAGTGGGTTACAAACACAAACAAAAGTAACATACGATTTTCAGCATTTGTGTTCAACACATTACAGACTTCATCCATATTGTTTTCTCTTTTTTTCCAAGACATCAGCACTGAAAGGACCTCATCTTTTGAAAGGAGCACGACAACAAGTGATTGTGACTGGAAGATGACCAACTGTTATAATGCATAAATTACCACCACCATAAATAAAAAAATGACAAATCATCTGACAGCTCTCACGCCATAAACAATACAGTAGGCATTACCCTAACTAATATTTTAAAATAAGTTAAGCAGTTGAACTCTGAATCTTAAGAGATCCTAGTGTTCTCGTGGCTCTCATAAATCCAGTGGGGCAGGTGACTGCTGTTACCACCCCAGTTGGAATAACTAGGCCACTCTCAATTAGATCAAAGCACATTGCCATTGGTAGGAATGCTTTATTGGTAGTTGTCATTTCTTTGAATGAACGTCCATTATTTATTTTAAAAATTGTTAAGACATTTAAATAAGGTAAAGTAAATGCTTTATAACTATCTCAATGTGTCCCGCGGAACAGACCTGATAAGGGGCACTTAAATGACATGGGGCATATTTATGACCCCCATGCGCCACTGGTGCTTCACTTTTTTGCGATGCAGTGGCCACGCATTCCTTGCAACCATATCTATGAGGCAATGCAAAGGCACTTTGCGTGGCTTTGAATGGCCTCATAGATGTGGAGCAAGGCAGCGCAAATCACTGCATTGCCTTACTCTGTGAAAGGGAGGCATTCCATGAGTGTTGCGGTGGGTGTTCCCATGCAATACCCATGGATTTTGATGCAACCCCAGATTTACCAACCCTGGTAAACCTGAGGATGCGCCAAACATTACATCTCCCCAGGTGAGGCGCAATGAGGAGAAATATTGATATTTCTCAATTTTTTCCTCTTTCTATAGATTGCATTCTGCAGCACACATACAAAGAGGAAAAAGCCTCCCTGGATTGTTTATGTGCAGGAAGGTGCTCCTTCCTGCATAAGCACAATCCTGCCTACAATTCAAACGCCCTTGCACCGTGGTGCAAGGGTCCCTGCTTTGGTGATAGGCTGCCAAAACAGCGCCAGAGCAGAGGGAAAAGACAGGAATGCATGACAGAAACTGTGCCTTCCTGCGTTTTCCTTTGGACACAGAGAAGCAAGGTGACGTGCTGCTCTGCGCTGCGTCAAAAGCCCATAAATATGAGCCACAGTTTTCTATTTCCTAACTGCATAAGCTGTGGCGCAACTCAAAATAATTGGTCAACCCTGCAAAATGTGACCAGAGACACCCAACTCTTCCATTTCATGCAAATATGATTTGACTTCAGGCTTATTACGGGCTCCATGAAGAGTTGCCCCACCCCGGTGCTGCAAGAGTCGGTGTTATGCACCTGTATAAAAGGCCTCAGATTAAGGGCCTAGCTATAAACAATGGAGTGACACCATGGCACATGATGGTAAGGGCCCCTTCAAAATGGCTGGATTTTTGGAACCCAACTGGGGGTGAGGGCCCATTCTCTATGCTTCCATTTGGGTCCATGGCTCAATTACTACACCTGTACCTAATTCTTAACTAGTGCCTTTTGTCACAAAATCAACATCTGCATACAGTGATACCACGTCTGCCATTACCAACATGACACTACAACAAGGTATCATTAAGAAACCTTCTATCCGTGTGTTAATCTTATGTTAGAGGTACATTTGTGCAACCTGCCAGAAAAAGGCGCAAATAATGCTCAGCCTTCTCAACCTGTCATTTTTTCAAGTTTAATAAAATGATTACTGATAGATTGAGGTAATGAAACATGTCAGAAAAATCTTAGTGCCGAGGCACTGTGAAGCCCCCGGGCCTAAAATATTTAATCATCAGATTTATAGGAACCAAGGAACCCACCAATGTGATGATTCTGCGTACAAAGTGTTGGAAAATATGTCACTGCGAAATGTCAGAAATGATATGTGCTATTAACAAAATTTGATAGATCTGCGCAGTCGTGACAATTACTTCTGTGTGCTTGCTGACAGCTATTCCTTCTTTAGTCCTAGTCAGAAGCAGTAGCGGGGAGGGGGGCATTTTGAGCCTCTACCTGGTATGCGTTTAGCTGCGGAGACGTGAGAAGAAACCCTTGCTCTATCCCTGTGTCTGCCCACAATACACACGGACAGAGCTCCTCTCTTTGGGGTATAGGGTTGGGTGGCAGAGATGGCAGGGTAGCATTGGTGCCACGTCAGGTTATACAAGGCTCAGTCTCAGGTGGTGCACAGGGTGGTGTGGGCCTAACCCTATTGTGCACTGAATTCAGGGCTGTCTCACAGAACTACCCTGCCATACCCTAGCCCTAACATTAGTGTGTGTGGATACGTTGTCGAAAAGTTTTCCGTTAAAGGAGAGGTAGGGATCGCAGGCTGGGCGAATTTTACCTTAATAACCTGATATGGTGCAGTACTCAGAAAGTGATGATTAGCAGCTTTTCCACCCACTAACAAAGCAGGCCTTCATTTGCCCTATCACTATTTCTGCCCCTGATTGATTGGCAATGCCTTCATTTGGGCTAAGGCAGAACATTTCAAGATAAACTTCCACCCACCATTCATTCATTGTTCCTGATGCCCTGGTGTCAGCTCAAAGCCTCTGCACCCACCTGAGCCTTCAAAGTATGGTTGCAGTGCATGCAACCATACTAAAGTCAAATACTAACATTGCCAGGATCGTTGTGTACCTCCTGGTACTCCACATTTTTTCCTCCAGCCTGTGTGTAGCGTGTGAGGCCTTCCAGAGCCAGGGCCTCCTCGCTGGACCCACGCTAGTGCCACATTGCTTTTGGAGGTTTCCACCAGACTTGCGTTTCATGAAGCAGCAATTACAGATGCCTGCTTCTTGTTGCTTGGTGTTGGTACTTTGTAAGACGCCATTCCCCAATACTCTCTTTTCATTTGTGCATGCAGTTGAGAAAATTATGCAAACAAACTTACCAGTGCTCCCTGGAAAATAATCAGAGTGAACAATGGAAGGTGCCTGTGGCTTTTTCCTTTTTTTTAAGGCATGCTACACAGCAATAGAGAAGCTGTACAATATGACTAAAACCATTGGCCAAGCCAAAAGGTCCCAAAGGCGAGACGTGTTGGTTTCGCCAGTGCTTATATGAAGATATCCTTGAGCAAACAACTATCAGGGACTGGAGCAGATGACAGGAGTGAATGAATAGGATGAAGGATGAAGGATGAAGACAAAGGCAGCAGCTCTTGACTGCTCTTGACTTTTCCATAGTGAGTGGCTTTTTACACACAGCCTGAGTTGCAGAGGTTCACAGGAGTTCAGAGTGAGGCATCAAATTATGGAAATCTCTGCACAATTAACAAAGACTCGTTAAGATGGTGGTTGTATTGCAATCTGTGCTTTTTCAAGAGCTTTGTCATAGGAAGCAGTAGAAACTGGCTTAAATGTTTGACGTAGACCTTCCAGTTTGTCCTATTTGTCTGGATCCCACTAGCTTCAATTCAGAGGGTGTCACTGTGTTAGGCTTATAAATTTCATTGAAGGATATAAAAATAGGCAATCAGACAGTTACAGGGTCATTATTTAAACACAGAGTGGGCTTCAAGTTATGTGTGGTAAGTTTCTGGGCAGCATACTACTTTCCCTTGTAAACCACGCAGTATTCTCTCCTCATGCATCATTCAGTGTCCTACTTTCAGTCTACATACAACCATTCTCCTCCCTTCCCCACACCAGCGGTCAACACTGAATTATGTAATTGCTTACTCTACCTCTTGAAGGGGCGTGAAACCTTCTGCATTTTCTTTTGACACCTCAGCAGTGTGAAAGATCATTTCTTTGTTGTGCCTTCTAAAGACAATGCTATTACACTCATGTGAAACACTTCTCAAGAAGAGGAGTGATCTCTCATTGGAAATTTAACACTTCAAACAAGTTGCAATCACGCCGCAGAGTGCAGGTGCAAATAAGGTGGTCCGGACGTGTAGAGCATATTTAGACCCTGAATATATGTTGGAGGTACACATAGATCAATGTCCAAAAAGAAGAGGTCACAGAAATTAGACTTCTGAGTTTTGCAGTAAACTCAGCATCCCAACATTTTCCCCTGATAAATTTTGGTAAGTAAAATTTTCCAAAGTGTATACACCAAGACATTCGTGAAAATATAAGGGACTTGGGGGCATTTTTCGTGACGCTCTAGTGGCTCTATGCCCTGCGTTGTATTTACAAGGTGGCGTTAAGCCAATTTTTGTGCCTTAACGCCACCTTGTAAATACAGACCCTTCACACGCAGCATTTTGAGTGGAAGGGGCATGCAATGAGTGTTGCTGTGGATGTCCCACAGCAACACTCATTGTATTTTGACGCTGGCTCAGATTTACGAGTTTTCGTAAACCTGAGGCAGCGCCAAAGTGGTGTTAGAGTGGCACAACGAGGAGAAATGCTTTCATTTTTTGCTCTTTCTATGTGGGCTGCATTTTGCAGCCCACATAGAAAGTAGAAATAGCCATTTAAGATTGTTTTTTTGCAGGAGGGTGTTCCTTCCTACACATAAACAATCTCCCTCACCACACAGCCATCCTTGCACTACGGTGCAAGGATGGCTGCTTTGGCCCACAGCAGCAAATTTAGGGGCATATTTATAATGCCGTAGTGCCACCTTGCGCCACATTAATGTAATTATTTTTTATGTTAATGTGGTCCAACAAGGCTGAAATCCCTGCGCTCTATTTACAGAGTGGTGCAATGCATTCATTGTGCCACTCTGTAACCTTTTGCGCTACATTATGCCTGCGCCAGGCATAATATATGCAAAGGGGGCGTTCCCCCATTAGGGGAGCCTGGAAAATGGCGTAAGGGAATCTATGACATTTCCTTGCTCCATTTTTTACGGCACTTTTAACGCCTGCTCAAGAGCAGGCGTTAGAAGGGGCTTCCATTCTTTAGAATGGGGCCCTATGTACTCTGCAGGAGTAGCGCCAATATTTTGGCACTAGTCCTACAGAGTACATCAATAGCGTCATGAGAAATTACACTATTGCCCCCTTCCTTGCGCCATGGTGCACCATATTTTAAATACGACGCACACATGGTGGCGGTAGAAGGTGCTAAAGGGCCATTGGAAAGTGGCGCTGCACTCTGTGCAGAGCCACTTTCCATAAATCTGCCCCTTAGCGCCCACGCAGGTGGAAACACAGGGGTGCGCTATATTCAGTTAAATACAGCGCATCTCTGTGTTCTGAAGATGACGTGCACAACATTGCAAAATTTGGCGCAGCGCTGTGCACCGACATTTTCGATTAAATCTGGTCCTTGGTGCGATAAACAACAATAATGTGCATAGTTTTCCATTTGCTGAGAACAAACTCATTATGTGAGATAATTACTACTCCGAGTCCTGGGGTATTGTCCTTCTCCAGGTACACTAAATACCTCATTCTTTACTGGCCCACCCTAATCTGCGCTTTAATGAATATCCCATCGCTAGGCACCTGTTTTTAATTGTATTTCTAAAAATCATTAACTCGTCTAAAACCACAGTACTTGCAAAACCTTTGAAATGGTGCTAACAAAGGGGTTAGGTAATGAAAAGTGGATCGAGTTCTCAACCAAAGTGGCCTAGGCCAAAAATCGTCTTTTCCCTTCCTTTCTTCCTCAAGTTATTCAGCACGCACATTAACAGAGATATCTCACTAATTTAATATACCTTTAGAGACAACATTTTGCTAATTGAATACATACAGTAGGCCATGAAGTAAAAGACCACTAATGAATTACCTTAAATAATAAATAAAAAAATGCTGCAAATATGGCTTTGGGTCTTGTATTTGGGAATGATGGTTGCCTTTGATGTCTTTTACAAATAGGGATCCTACTAACAAATGTTTTATTTTAGGTACTTTAAGAATTTCAGTCTTCTTTCCCTAAAGAACCATAGCTGCAGTAATGTATATAAACAATAAAATCCGGAGGAGAAATTAAAATGCCTCCTAGTTCTAAGATGTGTGACAGAGTAACACTAGTAAATACCTTCGTATCTTTATTGCAATGTGAACTCATTACTTTAAAGCAAAGCACATGCACATTTTAATTTCTGTTACCTGTAAATAAGAATGTCATCCACTGAGCTGTTGTACTGTATCTGGTACATTCGTATTCCAGGAATGTGATGTTGCGAAGGCCACTGTATGAGGGCAGAAGATGAGGTCACCTCAGCAACCACAACTCTTTTTTCTCGATGGCCCTTACTGTCATTTGCAGGGACGCTTGACTTAGCAGGATTGTGTATATCCGAAAGTCCAGTCTCGCTTTCTTTATCATAACTGGTACTATTTGCAAGATGAGGAAAAGGGTTAATAACTAATTCTACTGGGCCTGTTGACTCCCCAGCAGCATTGGATGCTATGCATGTAAATGTGCCCTGGTCGGATATCAACGAAGTCAAAATATCCAATGTTCCATTCTCATAAGACATTGTCCTGGTGGTGTTAGAAACCAGCTTTCCATCTGGAGAAATCCAGCGCACATACGGATCAGGGTCTCCAACCGCTTTGCACTTTAGGGAAACACTCTGTCCCTCCATGATTACCTGCCTAGAGGTCCGATGTGTTATCACCGGGGGCTCACAGACAAACTCTTCCTCCCTGATTGTCCAGAAATACCTGCCCATTAGTTCAGACGGAGAGGCACAGGTTTCCAGATCATCTTCTCTGTTAAGGCGCCTGAGCCAGACAAGTTCACAGTTGCAGTGTAGTGGGTTCCCCCCAAAGCTGAGAACCAGAGTGCACATAGGTGACCCTTTAGATTTGGCACAAACTTGAATTCTGGAAAACAGCGGATCGGGAGGGATTTTTTTAAGCCTATTTGATGTCATATCTAGCCGGGCGAGTTTGTGGAGATTTGAAAAGATCCCTTCAGGTACATAGTCTATGAGGTTATGATCCAAACCAACCGAGTTGACTGTGGATAATCTTGCAATTGTCTCCCAGGGTAGTTGAATTAAATTGTTATATGACAGATCTAGGTCTTCAAGTGTTTCGATGAAATCTTCAAAGGACCCTGAGGAAACGAAGTGTAATTGATTGTTGCTAAGAATTAGATGCCTCAGATTAATTAATCCTTTAAAATGTTCTTCGCCAACGTAGGTCAGTCTGTTGCTATCCAAGTGCAATGCATGAAGACCTTTGAGGTCAAAAAATGCATAAGGCATAATTTGACTAATGGTGTTCCTTGATAATGTCAAGTGAATAAGGTTCGTCATGTTAGCGAAATCCTTTCTTCTGAGGGTGGTGATGAAGTTATCCATTAGCCTAAGCTCAGCTGTCCTCCTGTCAATGGTCGGAGGCACAAACAAAAGGCCAGTCTGTGTGCAGAGAATAGTGTAGGAGGGAGACACATTTTGACATGTGCACCGCTTGGGACACATCATGGCTTTCACCGATGTTGTTATCATCAGTAGATAGATAGCCAGCCTTTCCATGGTAAACAAGGTGGTTAACCTAAAAAGAGGAGAAAAAAACAATTATGAGAAAAGAACTTGTGCAAAAAAAAGAAAGCAATTCAGTGCATTAAATAATTTCTAGAATATGCATACACCATAGGTGAGTGTGCTATCACGTTTACTTTCACTGCAGAGGGAAGGGCTAGCTTAAAAGAAATGTAGATTAAAGTTTGAACAAAGCCCCTTCCGCTCAAATCCTCTGAGGCAATGAGTGGGATACCAAGTTAGTCAGATCGCGGACTGAAATTCGTCCCCCAGGGTCGGACTACCAATACAGGGGTCACGGGTAGCTCTAGAGAGGCAGAAATACTTTCTAATATGATATTTTGCGGAATAATCTATGCAGGAATCTGTTATTCCAGATCGATACTCTCCTGTTTTCCCTTGAGCTTTCTACTGCTTTCAGAAGCTGAAATCTTGGGGTGAAACATTACAACTTGCAATTCTGTTACTGGCCCCATCGCTATTACGAGTGGCGTTTACAAAGGACATTTAGATTCGGTGCAGAGTAGAGTAAAGACAGTAGCACACATTGAGGCACTGACAGTGATGACGCTGCACAACCTAGGTGCAAATTGCACTCCTGCTAATTTACATTTGCACAGATTCACACATTTGCAGATAAGAAAACTACATCAGATTTCAAGTTTGACACCCAGGGGAGGAGACTATTATGCTAATACTGCATACCGATGCACGGTGTGAAAATAGCGCTTTGCAATATTTGCTCTTGTTTGTACCCACATTATCATCCTATTTTGGTCGCAAATGGGCGTTGAAGACTAAAACAACACTATCTGCCCCATCCTAATTGGGGCTTTCTAAATTAAACATGGCTAAGATTAGCCTGAAATGATATTGGGTTGATCATAAAATATGTAAAATATCAGTTCGAATGCAAAGTACTGTTTTGCTGGGTGAAAAGGAAACATATAACTGACTTTTGAACTCCTTACATGTTAGATGGTGCAAAGTGATCATTGAATTACAGATCATCTGTGGCTTGCTACCTTGTCTTCAAAATGCCACCATTTCTCTGCTGGTGATTGAATGCAAAGTATGTATGTCTAAAAGAAATGCAGAAAAGGTGGAACTAGTAAGCCTTCTGGATATATCATACATTTTCTTTATTTGTGCTGTTGGTTACTTACCATCATAAATATGAGACAAGCACCTGCAAACATTGCCACCCCGGTTGACTAAAATCCAACATTCACACAAATTGAAATATGTCATTCAAACTTAAAGGTAAATCCAATTTGCTGTTAATGGTGGGTCATTATATACTCCTTTGCTGCCAACAGATGCTTCTGTAAGACGTTTTCTCTGGCAGCTCATTTTAAACTGAAAAATTCGTAATTCGTTACTGACTGTTCTTATAATTCTGCTGTCATGCAACAGCGTTTCTGATGTTTCTCGACCTCACCAGAATATTTATATTCTAAAAAAATAGCTTAAACTAATTTAGTGAAGCATTTATCAAAAGCAATTGATGTGTGTGTACGAGAAACATTAAAGAAATACTATATATTTTGCCCTTAGCAGTACTGCCGGGAGAGACTGGAAGCTGTGAATATACAGACCAAGTTCCCTGGTTCCTCACTTTCTTTGAGAGAAAAATGGCAGGTCAAACAATGATATTAATATAACAGTGCGTTCCATTGTGCCACATGCTGGGAGTCAGTCCATACTGCATGCACATGGCCACATTGCTTCCTTCCCCTGCTAGTTTCTAAAAAAAGGTGGCTTAAATGGTTACACACAAATCCCCACCCTGGAGCTGATTTTGATTAAATCCTTCGGCTGTCTTTGCATAAAAGTGCTAAAAAATATGGGAAGATGAATGCCACCATTATCACGCACCGCTCTTTTTTGTCTAAATTTTGAGAACACATTTTAATATAAAGTTGACACATTTATTGGAAACCATGCAACGGTCCCCCCACCGCCATCCTCCCAGGTGCTTGGTAGATGTATTGCGGGGCAGTGTGTGTACTCACATTTTTCATGGTATTCACTGATCAGTCCTGATGAATACCTGGTGTACAAAACATACACTTGATATACTGTGAAGAAATGGACTGATTTTCACTACATTTCCAAACTTGACAATCAGTGTGAAACTCCACCCCATTGAAACTTGAGACAAGCCCCTGCTCTTTTGGGGGTGGGGTGGGGGGGTAACTGTTTTTTGACCCCGAAGTCTGCAACTGTGCGGTTGGGGGTATTTGACCCCAGGAACAAAAGGAGTTAACCATGTTCCCCCTCGGAGACTTTCTTTCTGATGACTACCCAAAGTATGAAATATGCAAGTCATTGGAACTTTCAAACAAGTGTTATGAGTCTCAAGACTAAATGCATTTCTTTTCACTACATTTACCAGGATGCATTAGTGAGGCTTTGGACACGCCTGCCAGTAAGTGTGTGTTCCAACAACACTGAAATTTAAATTCTGAGAGGTCACCATTGAGTTCTTTAGACAAATGTTTTTATACATTCCTTTGTTACCATCTATTCATACGGTACCTATGAGGCTCCAAAAGTGCCATGTTGTGCTTCAAAGCCACGCCCTTGTGTACAATTTCCTGAGAGATTCAATCCACTTAGTATTGGCCATAAACTTGGTGTTACAGTGAATAACATCTTTAATTGATGAGTATTTTTCAACAGATTAGAAGTGAACACGTAGTTTTAGTTGTGCGTGCTCCTAACTGGCATTTTAAGTGCAAACATAAATACACTTTTTGTTTTGGTGGATTCTCTGTTCTACCTACATCTTGTGCACTCTTATGGGGATATAAACTTTTCAGAAATCATTCCCTTGAAAAATGATATATAGGTTTTAAATTCCATAATCTATTTTTATTCAAGACGGAGTGCTAAAATTGCCCAGTGGGAGTTATTTGGACCTTCAGATCATAAAACCACGTGACAAAACTACACAGTGGTCTTTGAAATTAATTTTGAACCGCTGCTCCCTCGCTAAGCGATTTTTAAACACCACAAGTGGTAGCCTCAGGACTAAAATATCCATGTCATCTGCAATTTCTCTCTCACAATCTAATATTCATGAAGCATGTTATCTTGCTCTAAGAAACTAAACAAGTAGCCTTTTTCATTTTAGTATCTGTGACATACGACAGCAAATCCATTTTTTAAGGGAAAGAGGTTTTGAATATTGTCTTTTTTTTAGCTGACTGGCTACAATCTTAATGGTACAATTTAACAGAGTAGTTTCAAAGGAGGATCATCGATGATTGTTTTTTGTTTATTTGAAATGTTAAAAAATATTTGGCTTAATTTAGACTTTGAAGGAAACAGAAAATCGTACAGTTTCTGGAAAAAAAACTAAATACGAACCAAACTCGTCCCATTGAATTTCCACCACCTTAAGAATAGCATTGTGAAGGCAATTCAGCCAGTGGATTCCCCTCCTTATTTAAAGATTCCTCCACAAATTGGATGATTTTATTTCCACCCAAACTCTAAATGAGGCTCTTAAAACAGTGCATGTATAAAATGACTTATATACACAGGAGATCACATTAAAAATAATCTAAAATACCAGAATATAGGTAGAATGGAAGTAAAAAAAGCGTGTCCTGAATAAAATTATTAATTATTTTCCACATGTATTACCCAATTTTCACTCAAGAAAACAGTAAAAAAAACTTGCCAACTAAAATCTATCCCACATCCTTAATGAATAGTGGAAAAATGAATTTGTCTCTTTCCTCATCAAATGTGCAACAGTACAAAGCAATGTGTTAGGCAGATTCTATTTCCTGGGAACACACTGGAAAAGACGATCCTCTTTTTGTGTGAAGTCAGGCGGCTTTTATATGCAAGAAATGTTGAGATTATGTACACAATTTAAGGTTCTTAAACAGGGTTGCTATGAGAGGAGTTGCATTCCTTCATGCTACGATCTACAATTTGTGATATCTTTGAAAAACAAAAAACTCTCTCCAACACAATATTATCTTTCCTACCTTATGTAGTTCACAGGATCGTTCCCGTTAGTGTTACAGATTAGTTGGAACTAGGGGTTTGCATAATTTGCTTTTGTGCGTTTACCTGTAATTTCTTTAAAATGATGCAAAATTGTACGTAATTACGTTAAATGCAAAACTTTGATTCAGCACTATTTTTGGCCCGGGATTTAGCACATTTCACACTAACAATAGTGCAGAGAGCACAAACACCTCAAACAGCAGCCATTTCTGCTCTGGTCGTTCGTTTTAATCCTGTAAACACACTCATTTTTGTGGAGAATGGTGCATAATGTAATGGAAATAGTGCACAGTTAGAAACACGGATCAAGTATGTATGTTAGAGGATTTATGACGGAGAAGGAAGAATGTGTTGCTTTTGCTTGGGATGTCAGCCTCTGCAGTCAAGAGAATGTCAAGAGTTTGCCAGACAAACTCACGCTTCATCTCTAGATGCCCTTTGTCTGATTTACTTGTCGCCTTTATTAGGTACCAATTTACACTCTGGATAACTGGTGCCAAGGCAACTCCAGTTTTTGAGTTTGTTGTCCGGAGGCAGTCATTATGTCTGACGACCAGATGTTTGGTGACAGTCATTTTATCTGATGCCCAGATGACTGATGATTCTGGACTTCAGCATAGGTCATTCTGGGGCAGATAATGTCAGTGAACAGAAGATTGCCAAGATCTTCAGCACATTTGACTCTCAGCATACCGATGTGAACACCCAGCAAGACATGTCCCTTACTGCCAAACAGCAGCTAAGCAACTGGAAGCCCTTCTCGAATGAAGACACCACCACCCTGATGAATACCATTCACTCTGGAGCCCCCTCAGACCTATGCCCCCACTTTATATAGAACCTTGGAAGAACCATCATCTCCCTCATGCTTATCGCTATCATCAACACCTCCATAAACACAGCCGCCTTCCCGTCTTGCTGGAAACATGCTGAAGTCAATGTTCTATTGAAGAAACCAACATCGCATTGCAACACCCTCAGTAGCCACAGAACCATCTCACTCCTGCCTTTTCCAGCTAAAGTCATGGAGAAAGCGATCATGATCCAATTCACAGGCAGCCTAGAACTCCATCAACTCCTACACAGCTCTCAATCTGGCTTTTGCACCAATCACCGCACAGAAACAGGCCACATTGTGGCCACCAATGACATCAGAAGCATCCTCGACTGAGGAGGAATGGTTGCACTCATTCTTCTCGACCTCTCCGCAGCTTTTGATATGGTCTACCACAACTTGCTCATCAGAATGCTTCAGCATTTGAGTTTTTTTGCGGAGTGGCCCTTAAGTGGATATCCTTCTTCATCACGGAGAGAACTCAACAAGTTTGACTTCCCCTTACACCTCAGAACCCAAGAATCTCATCTGCAGAGTCCCTCAAAGATTGTCTCTCAGCCCAACATTCTTTAACCTTACAGGACGCTCCTTGCAGACATCGTCAGATCCCAGGGCATCAACATAGCATTCTAATGGTGAAGAGACACAGCTCATCCTCTCTCTTTCTGACTCAACCAAAACCTCCAAAGCAAACTTTGCCATCTGCATGAACCACGTTGCTGCTTGGATGAAAAACAAATCCACCCAGCTCAACACAGACAAAACCAAAGTCCTTATCTTCTGAAACAACCACACCCCCTGGGATGCCTTTTGGTGGCCCCCTCTAAACTTGCCCACCCTACCCATCCATGAAGATCCTGCCAAGACCCTCAGGATCTTCCTGTACACCAACCTCTCCATGAGCAGATAAATCAACACCATTGCCTCATCATGCTTCCACGTCCTGCAAATGCTACACAAGATTTTCAAGTGGATCACACTTAACACTGGACAAACAGTCACCCAGGCTCTTATAACAAGTAGACGACCACAGAAACACCTATGTTTTACACCAAATCCAAAACACCCAGACTGTTACTGTCAGGCTCATTCTGAACATCCCGCAAAATAAGCACATCTCTCCACATCTCAATAATATCCACTGGCTCACCCATGCCTACAAAGCTCTCCACAGCAGTGATCCAGCATACCTCAACCACTGCCTCAACTTCTTCCAACCCACCAAACACCTTGGATCTGCGTCCCAGGCAAGATCAGACCTCCCTTGTATCAAGAAACCAGAAGAGGAGGACTAACAGTCACCCTGCCTCTTCTCTTCAAAAGGTAGAAAAAGTTAATGAAAAAGACTATGGGCCTCGCACCAGGTACAGCAGCTATAACAAGTTATAACAGGTTATTAAATACTGAACCTTGTAAATTTTCACTGTAGTGATTTTCCTTTTCCTTTCCAAGTTCCACAAGTTAGACTGGGGAATAAAATGTGGGTTCATTTTTATTGCAGGGTAAGATCACATAGTTTTCTCATTTTTTACAGCTGAAACCAAGAATAGGGACCCATGTTTCAAAAATGTCCCTAGGCAAAAACTAAAGACAAGTGTGTAAAGAATGATATATGTCAAAGTCAAATTACTACATGACTTGGAGTGTTTTGTGTGATTTGACACACTGACACACTGGAATGAGCCCATAAATGTTGCCTGCTCCACATAAACCGTTTAGACAGATTAAATGCTTCATTAAAAACTCAGCCTTCTTGTTGCAATTTACCATTATAAAAGATCCAATTTTGTGGCTAAGAAGTGCCAATGTGAATGGTTCGAACACACCCCGAGCTAGCAACCACCATGAGGATTTTCTATGCTTTGAAAGGATGGGGCTAGTCACAGCTCCAGGCCATCCTAGCAAGAAAGAGTCCCCATTCTCAAACCCAGAGCCCTTGGTCCATTGTCTGGAGCAATACATATCTCACCACAGGGGAGCCAACAGGGATCAGGTGACAGTTGGACCCAGGGAGGAATGCCTTTTGACAGAAAAATGACAACTTTCTAAACGTGTAATTTTCAAAATAGTAATAGGAAATCTGATTTGACCATTAAGTGTGATTTTAAATTACAGCTAAAGTGAGTCCTTAAGACATTGTTCTAGCTACTCCTGTTTGCAATTTTCCTTGTGCAAGTTTTGAGGCCCATAAACTGTTATCTGAAGAACCAAAATTAAAAACTGAAGCTGTTCAACATATCAATACCTTAAAATAATATGAACCAAATTAGGCTCCTCAATGGAGACAGAGATTTATTAAGTTTCAAACCATAAAGGCTTTATTAAAAGCTTTGGGCCAGATGTATCATTATTTTGAGTAGCGATTACCTAATTGCGATTCTTTGCAAATTACAATTAGCTAATCTCCATTTGAATGTATGAAACTCCATGAGCTTCATTTAGCATTTCCAAATGGCTTGCAAATTGACCTACCTCATTAATACTCACGAGTTAGGTTGCAATTTGCGACCCATTAGGAAATGCTAAAATCACAGGAATGATGGCCTGCTGGGCACAGCAGACCACCATGTCTGTGATTGCTTTCAAATAAAGCAACAGTTTTTTTTAGTGTGGCCAGTTTTCCTTAAAGGAAAACGGGATGCATTTAAAAAAGAAAAATGAAAAGCTTTCTTTTCATTTTTTAAGAGTAGGCAGTGGTTCGTGGGGCCACTGCCTGCTCTTCAAAAACATTTTAGCATGCATTCAAAAAGGGTCAGTCTAGCCTGAAAGACTCTGGATTTGGGAGCAGGCTCTGTAACTGCATTCTGAGCTGTAATAGCAGTGGCGAGGGCAAATGGTGTCTGCTCAGACCCCTTCCACATCAGCAGGGGGATACAACAAGGCTGTCCAGTTTCCCCCTTACAGTTTGTCCTCTACATGGAGTCCCTGGCACAAAGAGTATGTGAGGACCAAGAATGACTGGGTCCACTTTGGAGGGGACTCACATACTAGCCTGTACCATGTCTTAGTGGCCCACGACGGCACCCTGTTTGTGAATGGGTTACCACCTACTTGAAGTATGTGGTAAAATGCAAATGTTTTGCGACCACATTTCGGTCACAAAACATTCCTACATACCTCTGCAATTCGGTATTAGGAAGGGAAGCCGTTAACATGCACCTTCCTAATACCGAATCAGTATGTATTCGCAATTGCAAATTGTGATTCCGTAACATGTTACCAAATCACAAATTGGAATTCATACATACTAAAATGCATTTTTGCAGCTGCAAATGGCCTGATCGCAAAAATGCATTATACATATGGCCCTTTATCTTTTACAGATGGCAAACTAATAAAATTATTGGCAAATCATTAATCAACATATGAAATATGAATACATCCGTTAATATGAAGTTCAAAAATCCTTTCAAGGTTTTAAAGATTATAAAGAACAGGGCAAACTAACATAGATGGCCTCAAAATAAAGGGTTAAGAAAAAATCTGTTCAGTCATAAAGAGAGTACCCTAAAATCTTCCACTCTGCTCTTAACTGCATCGAAAAGCGGACTAAAGCATTCTGAGCCATAATCTAAATCCCATAGGATATAATGGGATTTAGATTTCGGCGTACGGAATATCCGTCACCGCTGTGACAGAGTAACTCGCCAGCCAATATTTAAATCAGGCCCTAAATCACAACAGCTATTTTACTGTATTGGGTTTAGCTCTTTCCCTAGGAAATACTGGTAAAGCAGATTAACTAACTATTTTGTATTATCCACTAGGAAACAACTAAAGAAAACATTCAAGAACAAATCCAGTCATTGTTATAGTCAGAGTGTTTCTAACTAGATAGGAAAGATACATTTTTTGGAAATATATATTCACTTGCCTGAGCCACTGTTGGCTAATTAGCCTTAGTCTGCAGTTGCTGTCTTGCCTGTAATGATGGGTATAATTATTTCTAGGAGCCACACAATAGGGCATTGCTGCACTTGTGAAAGGATACCAAGCAGAGTGAACCTGATGCATTTAGCATATGTGACCTGCGAGAAGGACCAGAGGAGATTGGACCTCCTTCTACTTGAAATCCAAAGGTAAAAAGGTCTCTAAGGATCACAAGTCTGATACCTATGGTGGCTCCAGGAACCTTAAAAAGCTGAAGAGGACATTCCTGTGAATAATCTAAATGGACCAGTGGAAACTACACTGAAACAGGACTTTGCTGTTGGCCTCTGCCTGACATCCTTGAGAGTCTCAAAGAGCCTTCCTCCTGATGTCTTGGGGTCCTTTGAAGTATACTCCTTTGGTTGTTTCAGCACCAAAAGAAACCTTGGAAACTTATGAAACATTTTTCTGCAGAACTTTAGAGCTTCAGCGGTACTCGCCAGAAAAGGTTTCAGACTGACAATCCCGCTGCATCAGATTGGATTTCAACTTTGTTCTGCATAGCTATACCTAAAAAAAACAACCAAGTCCCATTCTGAGTTGGGACTTGGAAAATTTTCAGCAAGAAACCAAAGCTCCTGACACCAGTGGAACCAACCTGTTGCAGGTAACTGGCATTTGGCTCCGCATTGGTGGCTACAGTTTCAGTGCTTTCCGAGCAGAACTGATTTATCTTTTCAAAAAGTGACTGAGTCTCATTCTGCAATATTTCAACTTTCTTCTTCAAGAAAAAATAAAAGTCCCCTTCTGAAGTGGGACTTACAAACTTCTTACTTCCAGACTTTGACTGGGACCATTTAGAGAAAACAAATTCTTTATTTTAAAATTGGTTGTGGAGTTTCATTGTATTTTGTGTGACTTTTTCTACTGTTTGTGCACTGCTTAAATACTTTCTACATTGTTAGTGATCTAAGCCTGACTGTTTTATGTCACATTATCAGGGATTGAAAAATTGATAATTGTATTTAATTTGTGTGACAGCTAACAGGTGGTGGCCTCCCCTTTAAGGTGAACACGTCTCCACCTCAAATATTAATTTACTTACCCACAAATGGCATTAGATATGTAGGCTTAAGAAAGATGAAAGCTAAATGGGCCCTTCTGGCATTCCAACCCATGCTCCAAGGTCAAATGCTAAGGCTGTGGCAAACATTTAACTGGCTGAGTCATATTAACAGCCTCACATGTTCCTAGTGTATTTGTAAAGTAGGCCTTTCTGGTTGCTGCAAAGAAAGATGTGACTAAATGAATTGAATCAACATGACATATCTACACCTGTAGAGTCATGGTGGCTAAATCCAGTGAACTTTAAGAAAAGGAAAAATAAACTTTAAATTTGATAGTGTATTGGTTATGTATTAATATGGTGCACATTTAAATATGGCTGAACTGTGTTCAGCCTGGAAATTGTTAGGATTAATTCTTGAGCTGAACACTAACCTCTGACAAAATGTGGTATTTTGGAGATCATGATATAGAATCCTGGCTAGGCAGACTCATGAAATCAGTAAATTGAGTACCAATAACTGGGTGATGGTAACACCTTGTTAGAAATGGGGTCTTTGGTTGGCAGTCAGGTTACTCCCTGTCCAAACAAGGACTCTCAATCTAGTCAGGGTAAATGACACAGAATCCAAATTATCCTATGCCCACCCTCTGGTAGCTTGGCACTGAGCAGTCAGGCTTATTTTAGAAGGCAATGTGTAAGGTATTTGTGCAATAAATCATGCAATAACACAATATATCAACACAAAAATACACCACACAGTGTTTAGAAAAATATATAATATGTATCTGATAAAATGCAGGTCAAAACAATTAAAATGCAATAAGTATATGTTGAGATATCACTGTAAAAGTGATATAAAGTGTCTTTAGTCTTTTAAAACCAATAAATGTCTCTTTCAAGCACAAAGTACCTGGTTTGTGTTCAAAATCTCTGCAAAGAACCGCAGAGGAGGAGATTTGTGGAAAACAAGGGGGTATGCATCGATTTCTCAGGCCGCACATGGTGATGTGTAGTTTTCATGCAGGGACGGCTGTGCCTTGATTTCCTGCACTAGGTCGTGGATCCTCATCAGGTTGCAGGGTTTTCGGATGCCCTGGGGACATTGCGTGGATTTCTGGTGCTGACAGGATGAAGTCACAGGGGCTGCTTCGATCCGGTGGGCGTTGTGTGACATTTCGACAGCACGGCAGGCGCTGCGTTGCCTCTTCTCTGAAGTCGAGCTGCGTCATTCCGGTTCGGCTGCGTGTTGATCCAGTGGGCCATGCGTCAAATTTCCGGTCACTATGCTGCCGTTGCATCGATCTTCTCATTGCGAAGTCGGTCTGTGTCATTCCGTTTTGGTGTGCAGTGAAGTTTTAACTGCAATGTAGGCTGTGCGTCGTTTCTGGCAGGCTGTGCGTTGATTTTCGCCGCACAAGGAGTCCTTCTTGTAGAGAAGAAGTCTTTTTGGTCCTGAGACTTCAGGGAACAGGAGGCAAGCTCTATCCAAGCTCTTGGAGAGCACTTCTCAGCACACCCAGAGAGCAGCAAGGCAGCATGGCAACGGCAAGGCAGCAGTCCTTCACAGAAAGCAGTCAGGTGAATCATTGGGCAGCCAGGCAGTTCTTCTTGGCAGGCTGCAGATTCTGGTTCAGGATCTCTTCTCCAGGAAGTGTCTGAGTTGGCAGGGGCACAGGTCCTGTTTAAATACCCAAATGTTCCTTTGAAGTGGGGGAGACTTCAAAGAGTGGCTTAGAAGTGCAGAAGGTCCCCTTTCAGTTCAATCCTGTCTGCCAGGGTCCCAGAAGGGGGTGTGCAGTCCTTTGTGTGACGGCAGGCTACTGTCCTTTGACATGCAAGTGTCAGGCCCTCCACCCTCCCAGCCCAGGATGACCTATTCAAAATGTAGATGTATGCAAGTGAGGCTGAGTGACCTGTGTTTGGGGTGTGTCTGAGTGAATGCACAAGGGAGCTGTCAACTAAACCCAACCAGACGTGGATTGTAAGGCACAGAAGGATTTAAGTGCAGAGAAATGCTCACTTTCTAAAAGTGGCATTTCTAAAATAGTAATATTAAATCCAACTTAACCAGTCAGCAGGATTTTGTATCACCATTCTGGCCATACTAAATATGACCTTCCTACTCCTTTCAGATCAGCAGCTTCCACTCAAACAATATATGAGGGTAGCCCCAATGTTAGCCTTTGAAAGGAGCAGGCCTCACAGCAGTATAAACATTAATTTAGGAATTGTACGCTACCAGGACATGTAAACTACACAGGTACATGTTCTGCATTTTGCCTATACAGCACCCTGCCCTGTGGGTTACCTAGGGCATACCTTAGGGGTGACTTATATGTAGAAAAAGGAGAGTTTTAGGCTAGGCAAGTACTTTTAAATGCCAAGTCGATTTGGCAGTGAAACTGCACACACAGGCCTTGCACGGCAGGCCTGAGACAAGGCTAAGGAGTTACTTGAGTGGGTGGCACAATCAGTGCTGCTGGCCCACTAGTAGCATTTAATCTACAGGCCCTGGGCACATATAGTGCACTTTACTAGGGACTTATAAGTAAATCAAATAATCCAGTTGGGTATGATCCAATGTTACCATGTTTAAAGGGAGAAAGCATATGCACTTTAGCACTGGTTAGCAGTGGTAAAGTGCGCAGGGTCTTAAAACAGCACAAACAGCATCTAAAAAATGGAGGGAGGCAGGCAAAAAGTTTAGGGGTGACCACCCTAAGGCTGTCAGGTCTAACACACCTATTCTGTTGGTTTTATTTTTGGAATAAAAATAACAAGCCGTACAATGGAAATGGACAGGTACACACCCTAATAAGCAAGACATATTGCACGTTATTGCACAAGTCATTCCAAACCACAATTGTTATGTGGTGTCTATTTTGGTAATAAGATTGCATGTTTATGACAGCAGCACCACCAAGTGTGGGAGACTTAGTCAATCCCACACTGCTTGGCAGCTGTCAGCCTAACTCTTGGCTAGCTTACAGTGCCTAACTCAACCCTATCGGAGTAAGAGGTGTTTTGTGGCAATCTGAACCTGCCAAACTGACTCCTCAAGGAAGTTGTGGAAACAAATCATACCCCTTTCACTTGGCTACTCGTACATGCCAAGGCTAGACACAAAATGCAAACTAGGTTTCATATATTTATTGAAGCAGTTGCATCCTAATGTAAGAAGCATGTGCTGCGATAATAAGGCTGTTGAAAAATAACACGGTAATCATCATTACAGTCAAAGTGAAGAGGATGAACTGCACCACAAATCTGTGTGATTTTAGAGGGCCTAGATGTTCCTACCAAAACCGTGTATCTAAATCTGAGAGCATAGTGGTGTGTACCTCTCTGCATGCCCGACCTAAGGGATTAGCCCACCCCCATACCTACATAGAATAGCAGGGATCTGCTTGTTGTCTGGATGGCAGTTCTCTAAGGAAGCAAGCTGGAGAGTCAGCACCAGGATCAGCAAAGCTGTCCCTCATGTGGTATGAGTCCCAGGACAGTCGTGACCGGAATGCCCTCTATGCTCCTTAGGTCTGAGTGTTGTTTATATAAAGACCCACACAGTGTTCCGAAAACAGGCCTGATGTAAGGCTGTGTCTTGAGGACAGAAACTGGCTCTTGGGCTGGTAAAACAAGTTAGCATATCATGTACTGTACATGGCAGCCTTGGACAAAGGTACAGATTACATGCTGTACAATGGCTGATAAAATGTGCAGCGTTAACTCCTTCCTCGAAGAGGCAGCTGATAGCACATATAAACAAATTTGCTAAAAGCAGGCTTGATAAAAATATGAATAAAACGTGAATAAAATGTGTATGTAAAAGTCACAAGCCATGGTACTAAGCTAAAATAGGACTGTCCATCTTGGTTACAAAATGGTCCTTGCAACCCAATAAGCCCACCATGTACCTAGATTTTGCAGTGTTTAAGAGAGGTTTTCTCTTTGTAAATAAACTGTCTATTCCATTATCATGCACCAGCCCATCTCCTTACACCAGGCCACAGCGGTGGGTGAGTGGTTGAGCTCCAGGTCTCTCTTGGTAACTACCTTACTCATGCCAACCTATATGTGCTCCCCACCGCTACTGCCCACCTGTTCCATCAACCACAGAATGACTGTGCCATCAGGGGTTCTCTCTAGACATCGTGACAGGGAGCGGAATACAACAGGCCAGTATTCCGCGATTGCTGGGTGAGTCCGAACTATATGGGAAAGCTCTGCACACCCTTCGGTGTGACTCACGCATGTGGTGGTAGGCCGTTGCCATGCCCTCCATATGCGTTCTGGGGTTCAAATAAGTAACATGAAAGTATTTTAACTGAATCAGCTTGAGCTTGGAGGATATCACCAGTTTCAGCTATGCTATCAGGGCCTCCCTCCACTCAGTGACATCCAGTGGGCCCACCCACTCCTCCCATTTGGCTTTCAGTGGGACAAAGAGATCAGGTGAGTTGAGGAATAGAGATCTAAAAATCATAGAAATTCCTCCTTTTCCCATGGACCCCAACAGCAGACTGGCTTTTAGAGGATTAAACCCAGGGATGTCTTTGAGGGAGTCCCATAGGACCCCAACGCAATAGTGACAACTATTAATCACATTGTTTACAACTAGCTGAAGTGTGGTATATAGCACTATAAAAATGTTATTAAGGTATGAGAATTTGAAATCATCAACATCACAATTGGGCAGATTGCAGAGGAACTGCAAGACTTTTTTTTAATGTCTATGTAATTTTTATATATAGCTTCAAAATGTTGCAATTATGAATCCTCCATATCACTCAAAGCAGTATAAGCAAGCAGGAATGCCAGAACAAAGACATATTCAGATAGTCACTGAAAAACACTCTACCTTCGTTATTTGTATGTCATGTATTCATTTGGAAAGTGCTTAGCCATATGTAGGGCACTAAATAGCACGTCTTCACATTTCACTGAACCTTTTCTTTTGTGTGGTGTTTGTATCTTGATGATGCGGTGACCTGGAAGGGAGTCTCATCTCAATGTTGATATGATTGTGTGCAGCACCATCAGAAGTGGGGTGGAGAGACAGTGGGTCATTATTGCTCAGCTCCATGCTTTTTCAGGACACCATTCTTGTGCTGCAACATTTATTTCGAGATTTTGAAGTAAGTCTGCCCTGTTTATTAACAATGGAGAAGTTAACATGGCTACACTACTAGATGCTGCTAGATGTTGGAAAGGACATATTTTCCTTTCCCTGGGGGATGTTTTTTTTAACTTAGAAACAGATGCACATACTTGGTAGGGCCTGGTGTGAAATCTCTGACAGGTGTCTCTAAAAATGTTATACTTGAATGAGTGTGTGACCCTCAGAAATCAACCTGTGTTTCTGTGTTCATACTGTTACCCATGCCCTTTCGTTGGTGCTTGCAGCCAGGAAAAACAGGTCCCAAATGAAAAAAATATCCTCATTTCATCGACTGCTCCTTGCATTGGCTGCCTTTTCAGTGCTGCTTCTTGGAGAACAATATTTGCTTCAGTTTTAAAATCACATTTGGAACCTCCTGTATGTAGAGTTACAAAATCACTGGTTCAGCACGCTGAAAATCAGTTTTTTTGGTTGCATTTTCATTCTGGAATTGTGAATAAGTTCCCTTTTTAAGAACTGAACAGTTTTTTTTTAACTGAAATGATTTCCAATAATGTCTTCGGGCCTGATTTGCAATCTGGTTGATAGCCTGTTGTCCCACCAGGGTGAATGAGTGAACTACTCACCCTGGTGGAGGTACCGCCAGACAGATTTAAAAATGACGCCAAGCTGATGGACATTAACAAAGCATTGGCAGGCACCACTGTCACAGCGGTTCCTGTCAATGCATTTCACTGTTTGGTGCAGGGCTCTATTAATATGACAGAGCCCTGGACCAAACAATTAACTTTTTTGCTTTCAGAAAGAAAAAACAAATGCAAGATTTTCTTTTTGAAAAAGAAGCTGCTCCTCTCACTATGGGAGTCCTCTCCTAGCAGCGATCGGCGTTGAAAGCTGACCTCTAATGTAGCCCATCTAATTCACAGATGTGGAAGTACTCCCTGCCCTTGCTCCATAGGGATGTGGGAGGGGTTTAATTATGACAGAGATGGAGTTGTCACGTGGGCTCTCATTATCCTAAATGAGACTACTGGATTTCTAGGTAGCAGGATTGTTCACGGTGTGGGGGACTGAGTCTGACCCACTTGGAAGGACCTCTGTCACCCTAAATCCGGTTTTGCTCCGGCTAACTAGCAGTGCCTCATCTCTCCCAAGGGGAAGGGATGATTGGGCAGCCGAGCGCATGACATCTTTGGAACTTCCCAGGGAAGTCGTGGTCACTCAGACCCAAACCAGCTCTCTTATTTACAGTATGATCTCATATACAAATGACAAAGGCAGTTTAAGTTTTATATATTGTTTTAATAAAACAACTGCATTTTAGATATTAAGGCGTGAGCCACAATAACCAGAACCATACAACACAGTAGGATTGAAATAGTCACGAGGAGAGTGAAACATAAGAATAACGCTATCATGGTGTTAACAATTTCTACTCTCTCTCAGCTAGTTCTATTTCGAGCACAGCATGTTAAGCTTCTAACTTGCCTTTCAGATTGCCTGGGAAGACATCAACCCTCATACCTGAGCAAAGGCCTGTGATCTGGTTCAGCATCTGCAACGAGGCAGTCAGCGTCTAGTTGTGGTTCCCTGGTAGGAATCTCCCTCTTGCATGTATTGGGACAAGGAAGTGTTTTTATAACTAACATGTCAGCGTGATCACAAAATGTCCCTACGCAAGAACGCCAAAGACTAAACTCCTACCACGTCTATCGGCAATGTACCAGACTGTATCCTTGACTGAAGCACAGAGTGAACAGGAAAGTGTTATTGAGAACTCCAGTGCTGAAGTAGGCTAAACAGTGTGATATAAAAAATAAAACAAGACCGTAGAACTGGTTATTTGAAAAATAACAGTACGAAGCCGAATAAAAAGCATTTAGAGCAAAGTGCACAGAGGCTCTAAGCTGCGAGCAAAATAATAAAATACATCCAGGGCAAAGTGCACAAAGGCCTAAAGCCTGAAGCTAATGCGCAAAGGATACATAAAACTGACCACACTACAGAGTAGTCTCTGCCATGATTAAACCAAGGGCTGCCCCGATCTAATTTCAGTGGGCATACCACATTCTTGGTGGTTAAGATACTCCATTGCTGTTGACAGAGTATATTTACTGCTGAGAATTAAATAAAGCCCAGAGTTTTCTATAACGTGTTTTTTGTAAAAAAGCAATTACTTGTTCTCACAGATTTGTTTTTGTAACAAGTTATCCTGTTTGGAGAAAAGTGGGTGTTAAAAATAGTCTAATGGTTATTTTTAGGTGAAATACATTTAACAAGCCCTAACATGCAACAAAGGATCACAAATCATTTTCCCTTGGTGCAAACACCCTTCACCATGGTATTAGGAAAGCAGACTTCAGGAGGTAGTAATGCGTGACAGGAAAGTTTGAGACTATATCTTGTGGTGCTGATGTGTTTTATTTTTTGTGCTGTTGTCCTTTTTTGCTGCATTAATGCAATGACATGGTGAGGTGTTTTACTGTGATTATTGCCTTGCATTCACGTTTTGACTTTTGTTGTGCCCTGTTATGTTAGCATTGTGCTGTTATGTTGCTTTGTGTATGTGACTGTGTTATGTTGTATAGTTTACTTTAAAGATGTGAACAAAGGTTGCTAAATTTATTTAGGCCTGTTTGAAGATTTCTGAATTTTCTTGGCGTAAATTTCATGGAATTCCCAAATAATTACACAAAATTCCGTGATACTATTCAGAAAGCCGATAAAGCATTTCCTTGTATTTTAGCATACAATGTATCCCTGTATTCATGTTTAATCCAAGGACAAATATCACATTTTGCGCAAAAAAGCACGAAAGTGCATGTGACGAAAAGAAATGCGCTCTGGTCATTCTTGTTCGTATGTACCCACAATAGTTTTTTTTTACTGAAATAAAATCTCAATTAAAATATGTGGCATAATCTCTGTAACAAGAGCTCCGTAGAGCAGCAGTAGGTGAATGTTGAATAGTGCAGTCCAAACACCATTAATTAGGAATGGAACAGGCGTGGCCCGTCCTTTAGGGCGGAGGAGCCACATCCCCTCACCTTTTGCACCTCATGAAGCGTGCCGGTCAGGCTGAACAAAGGTCAGCCTGACAGACTCACAACATGTTCAGGTCAGGCAGCCAGGAGCAGACATGCACGATTTGTGCAATCTCCAGGCTGCCTGAGCTGACCTTTGCTGGGCTTAAGAGGTCACAGCTCCTGTGGGCATGACCTCTTAGGCTCAGCAAAGGTGCTTTGAGGCCCTTCCCCGGGTGATGAGGGAAGCGCCACCCATTGACTTCAACCTGGGCGCCTCAGGTTTAAGCCCTAAAGCACCCAGGGCGAGTGTCGATCAGTGACACATCGTCACAGAGTGGGGTGGGATCAGCAGTCTCACTGACCCCATCTCACTCTGTGACGAAGTTGGGACTGCTACCTTCCCTCATTGGCTGACCTAAGGTCAGCCAGCGAGGGATGGCAGCAGTCCCAACCCTCCTGGGACCTCTGAGGCTGAAGGTAAGTGTGTGATCTTTTTAAATTAATGTTTAGTGCGTGCGTGAAGGTTTGAATGTTGATGAGTGCTGTTAATGGATGTGCGTGCGTGCGTGCATGCGTGCGTGCGTGTGTGTGTGAAAGAATGCGTGTGAGTGTGCTTCCTGCCTGCCCCCCTACCCCTTAAAACTGACGGCCGCCACCGGAATGGACAAGAACATTTGTGTTTTAGTGAACCTGCAAAGGCACGCGATGATTCCTGCCTCAGCTCCGCACCCTGTATTTCAAATCACTTACTCTCCCTATGCCCCCCAAAAACACTGTAACTAGGTTGGCTCTCTTGTAAGGTGATTTATGGCCTTCAAGTAAAGTTTGTGCTACACAAACCTGCGAAAAAGGAACATGGAATCAGCTGCAACCTGTTAGAAATCGATCCCTCTAGAATAGGGGTCTCCAAACAATTGTTTGTGGACTACGGGTAGCTTGTGGACATCCTGTGAGTAGCTTGCGACCCCGACATCCATTTTGGTGCCATTTGATACTCTGCATTAAAAGTAAACATGGCCTGTCTTACTGGGTGATCATTTTAAACCTCTTGTAGTGCTTATCCGCCCTCACCCAAGCCAGCTGCTCACATTGGCTGACTTGACCTTAGCTGGGGTGGAGCTGATGACTTCAGTGCCAAATCCTGGCATGAGCAGCATTAGAACACCCACTGCAACACACGCGCCCTGTCTTCAGCAGCGCCGTACTGCAATGTGCAACCTCTGTGGCCAGAGCAGCAGCCTTGAAACAGGAGCCTTACTGTAAAACCTGGTAATCCAGTTGGCTTTCTTGTAGCTGCATACTGCACAACCAGTGTGGGGCCTGAGACCGGCATAGGGGTTCCTGATACTGGTTCGTGGACAACTTGCACGAGGTACTTTGGGTCCTGTTTACAAGCCCCTGTGCCTCCTTGCACTGCTCTAGCTCATTTTGTTGACGTTAAGGCAGCGTTAAGGAGGCCCCAACTGTGCGCCTAATTTACAAAGTGGTGCAATGCTTGTTTTGCGCCACTTTGTAACCCTTTGTGCCACCTTATACCTGTGTCAGGTATAAAGTATGCAAGGGGGCGTTCCCCTCGAAGGGAGGCCCAAAAAAATGGCACAATGAAATTTACAAGATTTCATTGTGCCACTTTTTCTGTCATTTTTAACACCTGCTTAGGGCAGGCGTTAAAATGACACTGCCATTATACCCTGTGGGCCTCCCTGACCTTTGCTGGACTAGCGTCAACATTTTTGATGCTAGTCCAGCAAAGCAACACAATAGCGTCAAAAATATTGACACTCTTGTCCTAACGTGCGCCATGGTGCACGGTATAGGGAATACAGCGCTACCATGGTGACATTAGGGGGCGCAGGGCGATGCAAGAAAGTGGTGCATCAGAGCTGATGCACCACTTTCTTGTAAGTATGCCCCTTTATTTAAAAACATATTATTGTGAAACCCTGTTTTATTTTTTAAATAAGAAGATAAATGTAAAGTACCAGAGGTACTTTATTTATTTATCTAAACAACCGCTGAAACGCTATATTAAGTTAAAGGAGCATTTCACAGATATCTTTATTTTAATAAATAGAGGACCTCTCACAAATTCACTTTATAATGTAAAGAAGTGTAAAATGAAGTTCCTGGCTCCGACGTTTGAATACATTGTTTTACAGCCCACTAATAAAGATGGGAATGTCAACGTATGGTTATCTGTGCTTAGAGCAAATTTGCATACTAAACGCTTCGCTGGTAATCAGAGTATATGCCACTTCTCCCTCAGGTTATGAAGTGCTAGATATCTGATGGCATACTTGATGCCTGACATAGCTATATCTTGTTATATAAATTAGGATCTGGTCTCTTTAAAGACCCCCGGAGGTTTCTTGAAAGCAAATCAGGGACGCTAGCAGTTTGTCACACAAATTGTGACGAGTGCCTTTTTAGGGGGCTGGAGAAACGGACCACAGTACAATGTGGCTGCAGTCTGAGCGGAGGAGTGGAAACTGTGGTACTATAAGCAGCGGTCAGGCGGCGGACTGCTATTAAAAGAGCTCCGAAGTTCCGGTGGTGCAGTTGCGACACTGTGGCATAAAGAGCAACATGATCGGGCACTGCGTTATAATGTGCACCACTGGGGTGGCCGAGTACTACTACACTGCGGTATCCAGTGACCGCCCAGGTGGCGGAGTTTACAACATGCCATTGCAGCTGTTTGCGTACAGAGCCTTCAAGGCAGGGCTGCGTTAAGCTTTCTCTCTGGCCATCCAAAGAAACTGCTGCTGCCCTCTGACTGACACATTTCATACAGCCTGTCGTTGACAGTGGCCTTTAACACCTCAGTCTCATTCAGGTCACTCCTTGCAAGATTCTCAAAACCAGTCCACAAGGAATGGTTAATGGGTTTACTTGACTCTGACAAAATGTCGGTGCGACCCCTGCTTTTTATGTCGCCTGTAGCGTATCTGAACATTAGCATATTGCCTTGGTTTCCAGGTACGTTTGATTGACGTGGTATGGTTACAGGACAGAAAGCATGTTATGGCACTTGTAAGTTTGACAGGCCAAGAAGGCCCTGCTGGAGTTCAAACCTGTTCTTGTAGATTCTGGGGTGGAACCTCAGACAATTATAGTAACCTACCAGCCTAGGACACTCTACATTAAATAGCATAATTTACAACAGGAATATTTTCAACCTGGGAAGGTTGTGGTACACTTAATGTGTGTGCACTGTGCAAGTCAATGAAGCTGGGCGTTGTTAGCCTTTAGTAGCTCACAATGATTTTCACTGATCAGAAGTAGCTCTGACTACAAAAAAAGTTTGGAGACCCCTGCTGAGCATGCTTAGTCCTGTCTTCACTATGTATATACAGAAAGAAACGTAACGGATGCCCCTACCACTGTAATATTTATTAGCTAAATTAGAAGGCCTCAACATTACACAGGGTTTGATTTCTCACAGCTCTCCATCCATCTGGACAAGTTCTTCTGACAATTCGCAAATGTGTGCAAAAAGGGAAGCAGCATTGGTGCCCATTATCTGCAAGGGTAACCATATACAACAAGGAGCAGCAATGCCAAAAGGGCACACAATGAACTTACTCACAGACCTTTGCTGAACATTCACCTTCTGTCTCAATTCTGGCATGAAAGAATTAATAGTGAAGATGTGACAGACAAATGTCAATGCTTTATGGTTTATAAATGAGGGAGGAGGTAGACTCAGAAGTGTTGCAGTTCTGTAAGACAGGGCCACAAAATAACACGCGCTGGTGTGTTGTTCATGAGGAACAGAAGATTTCTGATTTAAATGAAGAATGTGAAATATATGGGACCACCTTACATTAGGATAGTTGGGTGCAAAATTAATGTCAGAATAAAAAAATGCCTGGATTACACATATGGAATTTACCATAGTGTAAAAACAAACACCTAAACCAAAACTAAACATTGGTCACATAGTTACAGTAGTCGGGTGTGGGAAAACTGAGCTGATTGTAGAAGCCCCCTAATCTTTTGCCCCCATTTTTCATTTATACTGGTGTTTTTCTCATTCTGATCTTGCCCTGGGCACTGTGAAACAGTCCCAGGACCTGTGCTCTGACTAAAATGGATATGCAAATTAGGCTAATTATAATTGACTTTACCAACCTACCTATAAGCCCCAAGTATATGGTAAGGCATGCAGGTTTAGGTACCCCAGCATAGGCAGTACACCCATGGGTGCACTGCTGTGGTGCCCAGTGTCATTCTAAAGGCAGGCCTGCCTTGCTGGCTGATTTTAAGTTACAGTTAACCCCAAAAATCAACTATCGAATTAAAAGTACTTCCAAGGCCCTAAGATACCTAATGTTTACATATAAGTCACCCCTAAGGTATGCCCTAAGTGCCCCCAGGGCTGGGTGCAGTGTGACTATAAGCAGGGACTTTATAAAATATGTTTTATAAGCCCTGGTGAGGGAAAATAGCTACATTTGTTTCCCCCATTGTAGTGAATGGACTCCATAGGCTAACATGGAGAGACTTTATTTTAAAATAATAAAGCCTTATTTTCCATAGGAAGGAGTTAAATATGGCATGTTTAGTATCAAATTAAAAGTTATAATAAATCCAATAACTTGCCACTGTATGATGTATTATAACTTGTACCTAGAAAGAGTTTTAGAACTCCTACTAAAAGTTACCAAGTTCAGCCCTGCAGTGCCCTTCTCTGATTGGTCAGCCTCTGGCAACCTGAGTCAGGATGCCTTGCTGAGGTGTGAAATGGCCTGGGCTGAAACACAGGAAACATCTGTGGGAGGAGATCTGCATCAGCAGATGGTAGGACAGGATGGGGGAGAGCAGCCAAACTGGTCTTCAAAGGAGGGAAGGACATTTGGGACAGCAACTGTACCTCCCCCATTTCCTGCAAACCCAGACAGCCAGGTGCCCTCTGATTAGATTAAGAGAGGGCTGGAAAGAGGTATGTTAAGGGAAACGTAGCCACACCAGTGGGTGGGCTCAGCCAGATCTAAACTCTAAGATTGAATTTTTGCCATCTTGGATTTTGGAGGAATGTTGCTCCCTGGGATTTATTTTTGCCACACTTCTCAGGAAGTGGTCACTCAAGAGGGTGGTGGCCTGCATGTGATTGAACAAGAGGCCCCCCTTGTTTCCACCCCAGGAGCAATGACAAAATTGGCAGAGCTGCACCCCGCTTCAGATCCCTAAAGGAACGAGAGAAGAAGGACTGCCCTCCTGGACCCCTGGCCTGCAGTTGCACACTGCACTCAGAAGGACTGCACCAGCTGCACACCTGGGCTCCACCAAGAAAAGGTCATTGCCTGTCTTCTACTGCTTCAAGAAGGGATTCCTTGTAATAGGTTAACATGGGGGCTGGCTTTAAATATTATTAAAGTGCAGATTCCCTTTGAGAGCAGGTAGAAATATGGAGGTTAGGGTCTCTGAGCTCACAATTTAAAAATACATCTTTTAGTGAAGTAGTTTTTTAGATTGTTAGTTTGAAAATGCCACTTTTAGAAAGTAGGCATTTTCTTGCTTAAACCATTCTGTGACTCTGCCTGTTTGTGGATTGACTGTCTGGGTCAGTTTGACAGTGACACAAAGGGGGCTGCTGCGGTGTAGCGTGCAAATCCTGATGAGCCATCTGTGCTGGGAGGGAGGGGAGGAGTGCTCACTCACACCTGAAAGGTCTGTGCCTGCCCTCACACAGTGCAATCTCCAACCCCCCAGTGTGTGTCTGGGGCCTGGCCTGGGGGAGGCAGGATCTTACAAACAAGAGAGACTTTTCTTTGAAGTTTGCCTACTTCAAAGGCAGAAAGGGGTATAAGTAGTGGACCCAAAACCCCTGAATATTAGATCACTTCTGGATTCAAGAGGAACCTCTGCCAAGGTTAAGAGCTGAAGAACTGAGGAGAAGTGCTGCCCCTGCCTGTGACTGTCTTTGTTGGGCTATCCTGCGGTTGCTGCTTCTACCTGTGAAAGGGGACAAAGACTGGACTTTGTGATATGTGCCTGCTTGAGAAGAATCTCCAAGCGCCTGGACTGAGCTTGCCCCCTGTTTTGAAGTCTCAGGGCCATCAAAGACTTCCTTTGCCAGCACCTGGACTCTCTGCTGAGACTCCTGCTCTGCAAAGTAGTTCCCTATCCAGTACCAGGGCCCTTGAAAGAAGAAGCTGTTGAAAAACCAAGGAAACTGACTTCAGATGACTCCGGACCGATGCCACTGCCGAATCCCGTGATGCTACCTGCGACTGAAGCCGTGGTCCTCGCTGGAGTGCGATGACCCTGCAGGCCCAACACCGCTGCAACCCCGGCAAAGTCCGTGAATCAGTAGAAGTTGCTGCATCACGTCATGGCCACCGGATATCGACTCCATCCGAAGGATGCGGATTCAACACTTCGCACCGACGCTGCCTCACCTCCACCGCTCTGCAGCAAGGACCCAAAGCCTCTTCATGATGGCTCCGCTCCTTGGCTCCGCAGCCCCGGAACTGACGCTGCCTCGGATCCAGCGATGCCGTGATCCCCGACTCCGTGCACCGGCTTGTTTTCTCATTTTACTAAGGTACTGTACCTGGGGGTCTACTATACTCCGTGACCGGTGCCATTGGCATTAGATTGTTGGGAACGACTCCGTCACGACGCCGTGATATTACCTCATCAGAGCATTTGTGTTTCTAAGCTCTATTTTTTAGTTTAATCTTTAAAAATTCATAACTTGACTTGCGTATGCTGGATTTTTGTTGTTTTGGTCTTGCTTTGTTTAGATAAATATTGGCTATTTTTCTAAACCTGTGTTGAGTCCTTTTGTAGTGTTTTTACTGTATTTCTGTGTGTGTTGGTACAAATACTTTACACATTGCTTTTGAAGTTTAGCCTGCCTGCTCGTGCCAAGCTACCAAGGGGGTGAGCGGGGGATAACTGAGGAGTGTGATTCTTCTTTACCCTGACTAGAGTGAGGGTTCTTGCTTGGACGGGGGCGGGGGGGTAACCTGACTGCCAACCAAAGACTCCATTTCTAAAACTGACCGAGACTTCCAGAGCAGTAGATCGGTGGAGGGCTCATTCGCGATCGGCCTCTAATTTTGACTTTGTTCCGGTCAAGTGCGACCAGATGTCCAGATTGGCGTTTTTGATGTCTATGAGGTAGAAAACATTTAGGGCGGCAAGCGCCGCCTGCCAAGTTGTAACCGCCTGACCGCCGCCAGTGCGGCCGCACTCACGCGGTGCCCATTTTGACATCCCCACTGTGCCGGCGGGCGGAAACCGAGTTTCAGCCCGCTGGCCCAGCGGGGATGTGGGCCGCAACATGGGAGCCGGCGGTGTTGCGGCCATGCGACGGGTGCAGTTGCACCCATAGCGCTTTCCCCTGTCAGAGGGCCCCTGCACTGCCAGTGGCATGGGTAGTGCAGGGGCCCCCAGTGGCCCCACGACTCCCCGTACCGCCATCCTTTTCCTGGCGGTTCAAACCGCCAGGAAAAGGCTGGCGGTCGGGGACTCGTAATCCCCTGGGCAGCGCTGCAAGCAGCGGGGCCCTGGCGGATTACTACTGCCGGGGCCATTGTGGCGGAAAACCGCCGGCCCCGGCGGTGCGACCGCGGTGCTTCCGCCGTGGTCGTAATCCCCCAGGAAGCACCGCCAGCCTGTTGGCGGTGCTTCCGTCATTTTAGCCATGGCGGTCTCGTACCCCCAGGGTCAAAATGACCTCCTTAATCTTGAAAAATTCAAAATTCAAAATTCTCGGTTCCCTTTATTGGTTTTAGTGTTATTTTAAAGATAAAAATATAGGGGGTCATTACGACCTCGCCGGTCTTTTTGCAAGACCGCCGAGGGAACGCCGTGCGGAAGACCGCCTGTGCAGGCGGTTTGCCGCTCGGCGTATTATGACTGTTGGCTGCTCTCCGTCGTTATTCCGACGGAGAGCCGCCAACAGCCATACTTGCGGGCGGCGGGGAAGTGGAGGTTGCTCCACCGTCACGCCAACAGAACACCGCCCAGCGAATCACGTCCTGTGATTCGCTGTGGCGGTGTTCTGCTGGCGTGGCAGTGTCGGCGGAGCTGCCCCCATGGCTCCCGTCCCCTCCCGGAGGATCGACGGAACAGGTAAGTCGATCGTCCGTTAGGGGAGGGGGGGAGGGTGTTGTGTGTTGTGTGCATGCATGGGGGTGTGCGTGTATGTATGTAGAGGGGGTGTGTGAGTGCGTGTATGCTTGCGGGGGTGTTGTGTGTATGGGAATGAGTGCGTGTATGGCTGTGGGTATTATCAACACAAGAGGGACTGGGAGATTAATGGTCCAGTGTACTTTCTCCCTGTGCATGAACCTATAATAGAAATGAGTACACTGTTCCAGGGTGGATTGTCAAAGAGGACGAAAGGTAGACTGAGAAAAAGATATTGTAGGAGTGCCCTCAAGCTTCACAGTAGGATGCTAAGCATCATCATCGGGCTGACTCCTCGTCAGACCGGCGCTGCAATGTCTGACGGGCCATCATCCATGAGATGGTGGCACTTCAACCGAAAAGATGTTTAACAAGTCAAGTTGAGTCTGCAGAACGTGCTGGCAGAGGAGAAAAGGAGAGTAAGGGGTATAAAATTGGCTCTGAACACCTAATGCCTAATTTCAATGCTTTTAAGTAAGGGTCAGGTCAAGATTAAAAACAAAATGGGAGTATTCAGGGAAAATAATGCTAATTATAATGAAATAATAAATTAGACATTAGGTTTTCAGAGCCAATTTTATACCCCTTACTCTCCTTTCCTCCTCTGCCAGAACGTTCTGCAGACTCAACTTGAAGGAATTCCCTGGCACTGATAGTGCTTACCGCCATGGATTTCATGGCGGTTCAAACCGCTGGAAATCCAGGGCGGTAAGCCGGGTCCAAATACCGCCGGCGGTAGACTGACGGCCGCAGGGCTGGTGTACGCATGTAGAAGATTGTCAAATGAAAATGTCACCATAGCAAATCTAGTCATTCAAAAGCAACTCATAACTGGTTGAATGTAAGTCTATCCATGAAGAGGTTTATGTGGCATGAATATTAATTCAAAGCAATTCATCAACATTGAAGTGATAAAGAACTTCATGTCCAGACAAAAAATTCAAAATTTGTAGAACCTAATACTAAAATTGTCATGAAAATATTAAAATTGCACAACTTGCCTTATAATAATAGACCCAGATAAAAGATGTTTAGAATACATGCTGAAATGAATGGCATGCTATGCAAATGGCTATCACAGTGTAAAATGCATTTGTACAGAACCGACTGAGCTTGGAGTAAGGTGTAAAACAGCGCCAGTGCCAGAAAGTGGAAACAAACTCTCATAAAGAAGGACAGTATAGCTGAGTTGAAAAGTATTACCATCTTGAAATATTTTCAGAATTCTCTCCAAGTACCATAGTATGTTTGGAACCTCAGGCACCTAGGTGTTATCGCGAAATGCTTTAACTCCACTTTTACCATTGACCCAGAAAATATATCAGGCTGAAATCAGTTAGGAAGGTAGAAGACAGATACATAAGCACTGCACTTGCCAAGTGACAAGATGGGAGGATATAGGCACTGGTGATCACAGAAATCTTTGGTGTTGGTCTGCAGCAAAAGCCTGGTATAGAAAATAGTTGTTTCTCATAGTATCATGTGAAGAGATCATGATAACTGGCACAGGACTTAAGGGAGCTGCGGAAAAGGATCTTTTGTGAGTACATGACTCAGGGTGGCTTAGGGCCTGTGTTGGAAAAAATCATCTTTTTGTGTGGCATTACCCCAGATTGTTGTCTTTTTTAGCTGAACCAGTTTTTGTTGGCCGTAGGACTCTGTGCACTACTTTACTCCTGCTAACCAGTGATAAGATGCTTATGCTCTCCCCTTTAAACCTGGTAAAATATGCATACACTCAATTGGCACACTTAATTCACTTATAAGTCTCTAGTATGTGGTACTACATGTGCAGAGGGCCTCTACATTACATGCTACTAGTAGGTCACAGCACTCATTGTGCCACCCAATAAAGTAGCACTTTAAAGCGTGTCTCCATGCCTCCCACTGCAGCCTGGGTGTACCATTTTAACTGCCATTCCATCCTAGCAATATAAAGTTTTTGCCAAGCCTAAACCTTTCTTTTTACTACCCACAAGTCATTCCCAAAGTAGGCCCTAAATACCCCTAGGACAAGACCCTTGTGTTTAAAAAGTATGACATCTATACCTAATGATTTACATGTCCTGATGGGAAAAAACACCCAAAGTCATGTTTCAGTATGGCAAGGCTAGCCATCCCACAGGCTAACAGTGGTTTACACTTAACAGGTACTAAATGGGGTTTGGGAGTAGCTAAAAATGGTTTAAATAATCATTTTAATAGTATTGTAAAATACAACTTAATGGTCAGGATGGATTTTATATTTGGAAATGACACTTTTAGAAAGTTGTCATTTTCCTGCCTAAAACTAAAAGGCATTTCTGCCAGTGTCCTCCTGTCACCTGACCTCTGATGGCTCCCCTGTACTGAGATGTGTATTGCTCCTAGACAGTGAACAAAGGGCCCTGGGAGTGGGAAGGGTACACCACTCCTGACAGGATTGCCCTGTGGGCTGTACCCAGCCCCTTCCTGAGCTTCAAAGGATGCCTTTCTTGTCACAGGCAGATGAAGCTCACACCTAGGCTTGCCTCCCTTTGTCTCTCTAGTCAGACTGGCACCAAATCCAGTGGGGGTAGAGGACCCTTGACTGGTGCTAGAGTGTAATCCTCCTGTTCTCAACCTGGAAGAGCTGGGTCTTAGAAACTTTTTGCAATCTTTCTACTTGGAGAACAGATGGAGACTGAGATCTCTGGTCAGTTTCACCTTGCTGGTTTGTCTCTCTGAAGGAGATCTGAATTGCAGGAAAGTTTCAAAGTCTCAACGTAGGGGGCTTCATTGGAACTGACACTGAGCAGCATCCTCGTTGAGGCCTTCTCGGGCACGGACTTCAGACTTTACCTGCTCAGAGCTTTCCCATCTTCGTTGATGACCGCAACCTACTGTTGTCAAGCCCCACCTTGGAACGAGCTTACAGCTTGCCCTACTGACGACTCCATGCCAACCACTATTTCTCCATCAAAGAATCTAAACCTGAAGGTGAACCTGGTCTCTGTATCTGACCTGTGCTCTGTCACGGCCAACCTTAAATTTTGACTTTTCCATGGTATAGGGGGATTAGATAAGTGTGGTTGGAGCCCTGTGCTTTCTTGGTGCTATTTTGAATTCACACTTTAAAAATGTATATCTCTGCTTTGCCTTACTGGCTTTTTGTTGTCTTGGCGTCATTTTATTTATTAGAATGTACTCTATTTGTCTTAAATAATTTGGGATTATTTTTCTTGTGCTGTCATTTCACTTTATTATTGTTTGTGTGCTGCATAAATATTTTGCACATTGCCTCTACTGAAGCCTAACTGCTTTGTGGCAGGCTACCAGAGGGTTAATCACAGGTTGGTTTAATGACTTTAGTCATTCATCCTGAAAAGGACTGTAATTATTATTTGTGGTGGGTTCTCACCCACCTCAACTAATACTCCGATTTCTTACAGCCTGATTTAGAGTTTGGTCGACTGGTTACTCTGTCACGTGATAGGCATTCTGTCCAACTTATTACACGTGCATTGGATATAAAGCACTTGTACGAAGGCCGATGAGATGTCTCTCACGTTTGTGGAAAACCTATCTGCCAATTTCTAAATCAGGTCCTAGGTCGTGCTCTCTCAATACGATTTGCTCTAAAGCCAGCAAGGGTGCTTGTTCAAAGTGAATGCTCAAACATTTCTAGTTAAATAAGGACTTCACTGTAATATTGATTAACTGGCTAAAAGACCAGCATTCTGCTGCAGTAAACTAAAACAACAGACAATCAGTCCTATGTTAAGTCTTCTTTGTGATTTAAATGACTAATTGACAGTCTGTAGGTGTATTAGGTCCTGCTATTGGTGTGTGTTGCATGAATCCTACTCTGAGTGTGCTGAGCAGGCATTCTGTGCTTCAAGAAGCATAGTCCTTTCTCTGGAGATAGTCTAATACATAAGGGATTGAAAAGTTGAGTGGATAAAGTATAGCTAAAGTATGCGAGTGAAAGTACTGCATACGATACAAAATGAGTCAGCCAGTTATTGCCCTCTTGGAAGAGCCATTGGCCCTTCATTTCCCAAAGTGCATAAAGACTAAGGGCCAGATGTATCAAGCTTTTTTGCATTCACAAACTATGCGAATTGCAAAATTCGGCCGTTTGTGAATGCAAAAATGCCTTTCACAATGTTAGAAAGGCATTCACACTGCAATTTTAAGGAATCGCTAAAGCAGTGATTCCTTAAAATTGCGAGCCCATTTAGAGAATTGCAAATTGCAATCCTCTAAATTGGAAATCACAAATAGAGAATTCCTATCTGCGATTTCCAAAGCACATGTATAAAGCATTTCCTAAATGTGAATTGGGCATTTAGGAAATGCAATTACCACAAACTAAAGTTTGGTGGTAACCATGTGCAAATTTTAAAAATGCATTATAAATGCATTTTTAAAATTGACATGTAGCGCACACATGCCCCTAAGGCATGTGTGTGCTTCACATGTCCGTAAAAATATTTTTGGGGTGCAGCAGAGGGGGCCTTAGGCCCCCAGCACATTGGGATTTGCATTTCCTAATTCACAAATTCCTAACTGGAATTCGCAATTTGGGAAATGCAAAAACATTCGCAACAGGCCCATAGGTGTGAATTGGGTCGGATTCTCTATTTGCGATTCTGTAATAGCATTTGCGAATTTTAATAAATCGCTATTACCGAATCGCAAACATCATACATACCATTTTGCCTTTCTTGAATAGCGATTTCTTGAAATTCGCTATTTAAGAAACACAAATCGTTTTTTTGATAGATCTGGCCCTAAGGGCCTGATTTATACTTTTTTAGCGTCACATTTGCGTCATTTTTTGACACAAAAGTGGCAAAAATTTACAAAATATAATTGAATTTTGTAAGTTTGCACCATTTTTGCATCAAGAAATTATGCAAATGCAGCACTAAAAAAAGTATAAATCAGGCCCTATGGGCCTGATTTAGAGTTTGGAGGACAGGTTACTCCATCACAATCATGATTTATATCCAGTCTGCCTTATTACAATTGTGTTTTGGCCTATGGCACTTGTAATAAGGGAGACAGGATGTCTGTCACATTTGTGATGAGGTAACCCATCCTCCAAACTCTAAATCAGGCCCTAAATTTGTAGAGATGCAGAGCCGAGAACTCAAAATGTTTGACGCTACTGCAGCAAAGCACCACAAGAGCGTAAAACATTCTGACGCTATTGAGGTAATGACCACCATGGTGCGCTGTATTGTAAATACGATGCAACCATGGTGCTGTTAGGTGGGGCAAGGGTGACACAAGAGAAGTGGCGCATTGGGACCAATGTGCCACTTTCTCATAAATATGCCTCATAGAGTCAAGAATATTGAGGGCACAAATATTGTGAAGTTAAGTTTCTAAAGGTAAGTAAACTTTGCAGCAAGCAAGGCGACGCAGAACTTAGAATGAGTTTTACCATGCCATGCAGAGGCACCATGAGTGGCCCTATGTGGCTTGGTAAAACTGGTGTAACGTTAGGCAGCACATGTTGCTGCCATGCGTTACACTGAGCCAGGGACACTTTACATGAGTAGAGTGTGTATGTTCCCACGCATTCACACATGCATTCTGACACATTCCCAGATTTACCAACACTGGTAGATCTAAAAGTGCGCCAGAATTGTACACCTTCCGGATAGAGGCACAACAAGGAGAAATAATTTTATTTCTCCTCATTGTTTCCTCTTATAAAGTATGCTGCATTCCGCAGCACACTTAGTAAGAGGAAAATGCCTCTAAGGATTGTTTTTGGGCAGGGAGGTGACCTTCCTGCACAAAACGAATTCTGCCTATAATGCAGGCATTCTTGCACCACAACACAAGGGTTGCCTGTGTTGGCACTAGGCTGCACTGAGTGTACCAGTGCAGGGAGAGGACAGGAATATGATAGATACCTTGATAGATATGGTGCATTCCTGACCTCTCCTTGTCATGCAACGCAGTGCAGCAAGTTGCCTTGCTGCGTTCCGTGACGTGAAATAATGATAAATCTGGGCCACACTATCTCACATTCTACTACAAATGGCCTGAATCAAGCCACTAGTTTTGGTCGCAGTACAAACCCTCTGATGTGGTTTCACACAATACACTCAGTCACTAAGGAATGTATATCAACAATATCAGATAGGGTATTAATATTGCAGGGCCAACCTCACACTCATGATCATTTCTGTTTAACAAACAAAAAAGGAAGGACCCCAGATATTTCACCTCTTGAAATGAGTGCAGCAAAGACTAGAACAATTTACGTTTAATTACGCACACTTCTCCAGCAACATAAGAGACGCTATTTCAGGTCTACAATCAAGGTACCCAGGATCTGTCTTATAATAGGTTAACCAGCAATTACTCCCAAAAAATCATGTAATGCTGTAAGTGTGGTATGGGGAGATTTGCAACTAGATTTTAATTAAGTATGTAGATTCCATATGCGTGCCATTTTGCTCTTTTATTACATTAAACTTTCAGTGAAATAGTCCCAGTGCAATACAGAATACTTTAACAAACTAAAACACTCCAACAAACAAATAATTAACAACTCCATTTTCAGGTTCACAGCACACCCACTGGAACAAGACACACCAGTATATTCCCATAGTACCTACAATATTTACCACGCTACACACAGTAGGTACATTGGGGCAGATGCAATCATTTATGGAATTAGGAACAAGTATTCCTGCCCCACCTTCCTTGAACATGAAGCCGATATTAGTGGACTCAATACAAAATGTAGAGGTTCTCTAGGCATCCCAGGCCAATTAATGCGTCTCCAGATGGAGACGTGCATTTTCGACCATCACTTGTATTACTTCGAGCTTCCTGGAGGGACATCATACATAGGAATCACATTTATGTCACTGTTGATAAAGTCTTGTTCTGATGAAAATCGAAGAGCATCAAAGCATCACAAAAAGGAGTATGTTTCTTCCAGAAATATCCTTTTGTGATTGTGCATGTGCTGTAGTTAGTATCTACACATTCCATTTTAGATGTCGGTGGGTTCTGTTTAGAAGTTGGGTGACATGGGTTGGAACACGATGGAGCAAGGTGGAAGGAGAGACCGGAGCAGGATGCTTTCCTGGTTCTATGCATTGTACCAGTGTCAATTTTACGGAATAAACATCTTTTGGAACCTAGTTTCGTGCTGCTTCTTTACAAAGTGTCGATGAGTGAGCTGTACGACCATGGACGTCAAGTCACTAAAATGCCAGGGGTAGCGGAAAGTGATATCACACCCTTTTGACCTTTCCTTTCACTAACACACACACATGCTTACACATACATACACACACACACAATGTCTCTCACATAAACACACTCCCCCCGGCAAACATGCACAAAACATACATTTGAATTTTTTTTTACTTCCTCGGCTCCTAGGAAGGTCATATTCCAGCTAGCTGTACTTCACTTTTAGGTCGAGCCAGCAAGCGCTTTGACTTGCTGTAATCTATCTGTGGGCTTCTAGCCATGCCCAATGCACGCCCATCACTATCACTCGTTCGTGGGCTTGCCTTTCAAAAATCCTTTGTTATCATTTGCAAATGCTTTATGTTTACCCTGCTTGGGGCGGTTTGGTTATTGTCTTGGACATTGACCCTGTTACATGGATAATTGCACTTTTGCCAAAACCTTTGACTACGAGTGAACTTCTTTTTCCTTCTGTATCTCTACTTTGCACTCATGCTCATGGCGGTGTGGCACTTTGAATTGGCTCGCTTATGTCAACTGTTTTACTTTTCATTTTCATTTTATGTGGCAAGATAGTCCATTTAGGAATTTACAACGATAACAGTTCTAACACGAGCAAACGTGAGATCACTGCATTGTAAATGCTTGTTTATTACACTAATAGTATTATTCACTATTAGTGTAATAAAATAAATTGCTGGAAAAGAAGGAGAGCAGACCACCAGCCAAGCTGCCACTGTGTTCCTGGCCCTGACTTTGCCACCTCTGAGGCCAGGGGTCGCAAAGGAAGCACCAGGGGTCGCAAAGGGCAAGCCAGGGGATGCAGCTGCGACCCCTGGCAACCCCTAAGTGATGATGATGTATACGACCGTACAGCCTTGATACTACTTTGCTGAGCTGGGGGGGATATATTCATTTCGTCACTGGGAATACATGGCTCAGCGCAGAAGCATGACCTTGCGTGCAGCAATTTTCAAATACGGTGTACTCCCTATCACTTATTGTTTGTATCGCATTATCTGACATTACCACAGCATTGCATGTGGGGAGTACTGATGTATGCCACTTGCAACGCTTTATACATGGGGCCATCTGATCTGGGTAATTGTTGGGGTAAGAACCTCTCCATGTGTTTAGTCAAAAAAATGGCCTCACCATTAAACCTTACTTCACCTCAAGCCTTTAACCCCAGATCATAGGGAATCAGCAGTAAAATTGGAGGACTGGAGGGTAATTAATTACCAACTCTTGATGAGGAGGATGACTTCACTCCGCAGAGAGAAAAAAAAATGTTACATTGCTTGGTGCCTCTTTCCTTAAATATTTACAACAATATAGATAAAAAAGTTCATCAAGCTGGTCAAGGAGATGTTTATGAATGCCCTAGAGGACCTAAATTGTTATTTTGCACCAACGGTATGTGCAGGAGTGAATGGACATAGGTATTACCACAGAAAGTGGGGCAAAGATTAACAGAGTGAGGAATTTGTTGCTGCTTTAACAAATCTTGCATAAACCTGTCGTTTGTGTTCACTTCATGACAAACTAATTAGGTCTCAAATAGTGGTGCATGCCTCCAATTTATCCATCCAAAAGAATCTTTGGGCAACAAGAGAGTCCTATTTTCAAGAAGTTATTGATATGGTAAAAAGGGCTGAACTAACAGGTAGATGTGCCAAAGCTGTGCTAAGGAAGAAAGAGAAAAGATTGATAAAGAAAATGTTGCTAAAGTTAAAACAGGGAAAAAATAACTCAGGAAGTAGAAGAAGTGAGCGTTCAAGAAACGTGCTACAATCTTATCCTAAGAAATGCTCATCTTCAACTGTTTGTTACAGGTTTGGAACAATGGCCACTTTGTGGATGACAAGAAGTGCCCTGCTTGGAACAAAAAGTTCTCTGGGTGTGGTACAATAGGACTTTTTTAAAAGGTGTCCCGCAAGAAGAAGGAGAGTATAATTATATTATTGGAGGAAAATGTTGGTTAAAATAGTAAAGAGGAGTGTAATATGAGCATGTGTGTGTTAGGCATTGAGGAAAATGATCATTTAAAAGTTATAGGGTGTGATGCCAACTAGAGTGATAGCATGTCCTACAGAGGTTTGCGGAAGAAGCCTGTATGTGATATAACTCTTGGAGGAGTTAAAATGTTCATTGTTGCAGACTCAGGCCCCCCTTAAACTGTAATAAACAATAAGATATAACAAAAATTTGTTAAAATAATTGTTGAACACTTGAATATTCAGGATATTTTGCCCAAAAGCTTCTAATGGGAGACTATTGACATTCTAAGATTCAGGAAATTACTTTTTGATTTTAAAGGGAGACAAGCTGAGTGGAAATTTTACGTATTCAAAAAAGGTCCATCTTTGTTAGGTTGGAGAGATCAGGGTGAGCTAGATATAATACTAGATCCCAATAGTCTAAAACCCGTGTTGCTATTATGAGATAAAGGAGAAGAAAAGTAAGTAGAAACGTTTCCAGAGGTATTTTCAGGAAAAATAGGGATGACGCAAGGTTTCCAATACAAAATAGTTCTTAAAGAAGGTGCTGTGCCGTGAGTTCACCTTTGACCATCAGGGATGAGGTTTTGAGAGAATTGTAGAAATACCAGTCAGATATAATCATAGAACTAATAGAGTCCTATAATTGGATTGCTCCGCTTGTGGTGACACAACATGCTAGTGGAAAAATCAGTTTATGAGTAGACTTAAGGGACTTGTTTAGTAATATATCAGCAGATCAGTTCCCACTTCCAAAAATCAATCAATTGTTGTCATCTGCAAAGGATATTGAATGGTTAACTACAATTGACCTTGCCTCAGTTTACCACCAAGTCCCCCTAAACTTTCTAGTAGAAGACTCACAGCTTTCATAACACTGGGTAGTCCCAATTTGTCCGAGAACCTTTTGGACTTGACTCTGCAGCAGCGATGTTCCAAAGGTTAATGTACAAATTATTTAAGGGTAGGAAACAGATTGTTTTTTTTCAAGACAACATTCTCATTATGGGAAAAACTAAGTGTGAGCATGATCTGAAACTGGAACAAGTTTTAAACATTTTAAATGAAAAGAGTCTTACTGCTGAATTTAGGAAATGTAAAATTTCTAAGAGAGAAGTAACCATTTTAGGCCAGGTGGTAAGCAGAGAAAGAATAAAACCCAAACCTCAGTTGTTAAATAGTATTGTGAATGCTCCCTCCCCAAAGAGTAAGGATGACGTTTTTGGGTCTAGCAAAGTTTTACTCGAAATGGACGTCTTTAGCAAAACGTATCAAATTAGTCAACTTTTAAAGAACAAGAATAACGTTGATTGGAGAAGTGATTATCAAAGTGCCTTCCAGAAAAAAAAAGGAACAATTGTCAAGATCCTCCATTATGCGGGTTTGACCCAAAACTAAGGAGCATCATCACCATAGACACAAGTAGGAAGGGCATAGGAGCAGTGCTTATGCAATTTATTGATATGTTAAGGAAGGAGAATGGTGTTGCTTTTGCATTACCCTCCTCAACTCCAAAAGAAGAGAAATGTGCAGTGATAGAACGGGAATCACTCATGTGTGTTTGAGAACTAGAAAACTTTGGAAATTTTTTGGGGGGTCACCGGTTACATTGAGAAGTGACCATAAACCCCTCATGATAATCCTCACAACGAAGGGTTTGTACAGCACTTCTCCCCATTTAGCCCGCTATCAATAACATTACTGGACTATAACTATGAGATGCACTACGTACCTGGATTAAATAAAAAAGTTGCAGATTTGTTAAGCAGGATGACATTACCTTTGGAGTAGGCACCCATGGATGATTGTGAGGAATAATGTATGGCTGGTGTGGGCGATGAGTACTTTTATAGAAAGGAATGGGTGGAAGCTCAATAAGCAGATTGTTTGTTGAAGGTAGTAAGACGAAGAATAAATCAAGGAAGGCTAGATTAAAAACACTCTTAAAAATGAAGCAAAATTATTGGGAAGTCAGAAATGAACTCTCTGAGGTAGATGGAAAAGTTATGAGGAATGGTATATAGGTTTCTCCTGGGGAGATTAAAAGTAGTATTTTGAATATTTGGCATGAAGGTCATTTAGGTATTGCTAAGACAAAATGAAGAATTACGTTGTTTTACTGGTGGCCTGGAATCAACTCAGCAATAAAAAAGGAAGGTGAGAGAATGTGTTAATTGTAACAATTAGTCCCAACATGCCATGGGTAAGGATTAGACTGATGTTACAGGATCTCTTCAAGAGAAGAGTGAGTTGAAATACATTATAGTGGTTTTCGCCCACTTCTCCAAATGGACTGAAATCGATTGTGTTTCAAAAGCTGATGCAAATTCTGTTGTGACATTTCTGGATGGTATATTTTTGAAGGAGGGCTTACCTAAAATTATCATCAGCGATAATGGCCCTCAATTTACGTCTGAGGTATTCAAAACCTTTTTAGATTGGAATGGCACTGGACATAAAACTACATTGGTTTACTACCCTTCTGGTAATGGCACTGTGGAGCGCTTTAATGAGGTGATCAAAGGCACTGTGAATTTAGTCATCAACTCTGGTCTAAATTAGAAAAAAGAAGCATTGTGTACACTTTGGGTGTACAGAATCACCCGGTGTGATTCAACAGGACATAGCCTTTTTGAATTAATGCAAGGAATAGTGCCATTCTCAAGAGAAAGCTAGGGATCGATGTAGAATCCAGAAAAGTGAATTGGTCCGCTACTGCTGTTAAAGAGTCTTGCATTAGCACAAGAGGCATGCACAAAAAAAATGTACGATGCCAAACATAGTTGTTAACCAGTTTGTATTTTTGTTGGTGACATGGTTAAAGTAAAACAAAAGTACCATGGTAAGTAAGGGTGAAAGTACATTTTCTGAAACTATGATGTCAAGAAATTATTTCGTAATTCTGTCGCGTTGAACAATGTCAGAGTTTGGCACATGAATAGACTTTCAGTTTATGAGGGTAAGAAAGTTGAGCAAGATGGACATGAAAAGGAAAAGGGCTGCAGTGAGGACAAAAGAAGCAAGAATGAGTGCTAATGCTCGAAACATGGAAAGAGTGTAAAATGGAACTAGCATGGGGTCCAAGAGACACAAGTCAAGTCCAGAAGAAATGGAGGGAAGAAGGATTAAAAGGTATGTAAAAAAAACAAATGAAGAGTTTGTGTGTCAGTAAGATGTGTTCAAAATAGATGTAAACTTTTATATGTTTAGATGGGTACTTTTTTCACTATGTATATAAAATCATATTATTGTTTATATGGTTCTATTAATATGTAAGTTTTGACATGGTTAACTTTAACTATGTTTTCAGGGTTATGTTTTTTTTTATTGTTTAGTGTTAGAATTGTAAGTTGCTCTCATAAAAGAGGGAAATATGTTATGATTGTGCATGTAGTTAGTATCTCTACATTCCATTTTAGATGTCATTGGGTTCTATTCAGAAGTTGGGGGACATGTTTGAAATACCAGAGAGGAAGGTGGAGGAGAGAAAGGAGCAGGCCACTTTCCTGGTTCTCTGCATTGTCCCAGGGTCAATTTTACAGAATAAACATGTTTTGGAACCAAGTTTTGTGCCTTCTTTTTTATAGATATGAACATGTTGACTGTCCAACAAGAGAAAACTCTTTTGTTGTGCTACAGTAACTACCGACTTGAGCAGTATTAAAAGACAACTGGAGAGTGGTGGTTGCCAGTGAACGGGGGTAGTGGGGCCTCTTCCTGGAAGCTCACAGGCTTGCACACTCCCCTCAGTCAATCACGAGGCATGACAGCAGCATTGTTATTGATGTGAGTGGCCTCGTTTGGCATCCACACAGGGAGTGGGACCCAGTGCACTTTCTCCTTCCAGCCGGGTGGAGAAATGCTAAGTGTGCATGTCTGATTTTCCAGGCCAACACGGCCAGCAAAACAGACATGCACACTAATGGTGCACATACCACTCCTCCTCCAGTCCTGACCCCCAAACCTAGCTCCTATAAAAATAAAATGGAAATAACATTCCTTTATTATAATTTTATTTTTTCTTCTCCCCGCAAGCAGTGGGGTGATGCTCCTCCGCCTCAGCAGAGGAGCCGCCGCTTCACCTGAACATAAAAAATGTATTGGATTAGTACTAATTGATCCTCCAGATAGAAGAGACAATTCACAAGAACAAAATCCACTTGTAATTCAAAGTGATTTTATAGTTTAAACAAATGATGTGACAAAAAAGGGAAGTACAGTGATGGTGTAGCAAGTCAAGAGTTTAGGATCAAGCCTCTGGGTTATGTTCAAAAGCAGAGAGATTCCTGCAAGCCATGACCGTATATCAATAATAATGAAGTCGTCTTTCTGTCCTCTTCTACAAAAGGGAGGTAATGTGGCGTTGTGGTTTGAGCTGCCGATTTTGGAACTGGGGAACCACGTGCAAGTCCTGGGTCTGCTCAACATTCTGTGATTCTGGGAAACTCATGTAATGTTCCTGTGCCTAAGGAACTAGCAGTATAATCATGTTTAATGTAACTGGTGCTGAAGTTAAGCGCTCCAAAGGGAGCCGGCATAACTTCACAATTACAGGCTGAAAATCAGTGTACATAAACTATGAAGAAGGTTGTATTCCTGCAAGTGAAATGTAATTATTTTCTTGGTGAAGGGTGCCTTGCAGTCGCTATGTCTAATACAGAAAAACTAAATAAATAATTAAGCTTCAGCATGGCCTGGAGTATTTAGAGCACTTTGCTAAGCAACTGGGAGTACAGACTTTGATGTGCTATGTATGGAACTTTTAGCAGAAATGTGTACTAACAGTTAATTTGGCCAAGGGGCTAATCCATCATCTGCCACCGCGTTTTCCCATCCGCAATACACATTTCAGATTAAGCACCGGCAGAGAAATAGTATGACGCCTGCTTCATCGCAGTCCTTCAAGAGCGCTCTAACGGAGACCTCTTCTGTAACGAGCACAGAAACCAGGAGTGAGACTCTGGAGCTCAAAAACACTCCAGGTCACGCTGCGTTAGAGCGGTCTAATACAGGCTTAATTTAAAATGGCAGCCGTGGCGAGGATAGACGGGAAACACCTTTTTTTCTATCAACCGATCCAAAATTAACCTATGGATTATTTTTTTAACAAGAGTTTACCTGGGAAGCTGGTCATGGGAGGGTTTGAAGCAGGGGAAATGATGGGGAGAAGCATATGAACAAAACAAAAATACGGAGAGCCAAGAGGCAGAGATGCACATGGGTGAGAGAGAGCAATACAGAAATGGGCGGGGAGTGGGGCTTGTAGTGTTGGGGGCCCTAGGCCCTCATGCTACTAAAAGAAGTCACTGAGACACAGTGGCATGGTCGGTAGAACTGGCCCTGGGCACGTGCGCCTGGCCCTTTTTATTTGCAGGGTCACCTGACCAGTGACGCCTGTGTTGGGTGGGTGTGGGGTGTAGATAGAAGGCCAGCCCTCAGCCGAGTGGCTGGCAAAACACTAGAACGTGTCCAGCAGGACACTACTGTAAGGAAATGCCTCCTTGGCATGGTTGCCCCCTGACTTTTTGCCTTTGCTGATGCTATGTTTACAATTGAAAGTGTGCTGAGGCCTGCTAACCAGGCCCCAGCACCAGTGTTCTTTCCCTAACCTGTACTTTTGTATCCACAATTGGCAGACCCTGGCATCCAGATAAGTCCCTTGTAACTGGTACTTCTAGTACCAAGGGCCCTGATGCCAAGGAAGGTCTCTAAGGGCTGCAGCATGTCTTATGCCACCCTGGAGACCTCTCACTCAGCACAGACACACTGCTTGCCAGCTTGTGTGTGCTAGTGAGGACAAAACGAGTAAGTCGACATGGCACTCCCCTCAGGGTGCCATGCCAGCCTCTCACTGCCTATGCAGTATAGGTAAGACACCCCTCTAGCAGGCCTTACAGCCCTAAGGCAGGGTGCACTATACCATAGGTGAGGGTACCAGTGCATGAGCACTGTACCCCTACAGTGTCTAAGCAAAACCTTAGACATTGTAAGTGCAGGGTAGCCATAAGAGTATATGGTCTGGGAGTCTGTTTTACACGAACTCCACAGCACCATAATGGCTACACTGAAAACTGGGAAGTTTGGTATCAAACTTCTCAGCACAATAAATGCACACTGATGCCAGTGTACATTTTATTGCAAAATACACCCCAGAGGGCACCTTAGAGGTGCCCCCTGAAACTTAACCGACTGTCTGTGTAGGCTGACTAGTTCCAGCAGCCTGCCACACTAGAGACATGTTGCTGGCCCCATGGGGAGAGTGCCTTTGTCACTCTGAGGCCAGTAACAAAGCCTGCACTGGGTGGAGATGCTAACACTTCCCCCAGGCAGGAGCTGTAACACCTGGCAGTGAGCCTCAAAGGCTCACCCCTTTGTCACAGCACCGCAGGACACTCCAGCTAGTGGAGTTGCCCGCCCCCTCCGGCCCCGGCCCCCACTTTTGGCGGCAAGGCCGGAGAAAATAATGAGAATAACAAGGAGTCGTCACTGGCCAGTCAGGACAGCCCCTAAGGTGTCCTGAGCTGAGGTGACTCTAACTTTTAGAAATCCTCCATCTTGCAGATGGAGGATTCCCCCAATAGGGTTAGGATTGTGACCCCCTCCCCTTGGGAGGAGGCACAAAGAGGGTTCTAACACTGCACCCGGCCGCCCCCGCGCCGCTGAGGGTGAATTTTCTGTGTGGGCTTGTGTCCCCCCCAGTGCCCTACAAAACCCCCCTGGTCTGCCCTCCGAAGACGCGGGTACTTACCTGCAAACAGACCGGAACCGGGGCACCCCCTTCTCTCCATTGAAGCCTATGCGTTTTGGGCACCACTTTGGACTCTGCACCTGACCGGCCCTGAGCTGCTGGTGTGGTGACTTTGGGGTTGCTCTGAACCCCCAACGGTGGGCTACCTTGGACCAAGAACTGAACCCTGTAAGTGTCTTACTTACCTGGTAAAAACTAACAAAAACTTACCTCCCCCAGGAACTGTGAAAATTGCACTGTGTCCACTTTTGAAATAGCTATTTGTGAATAACTTGAAAAGTATACATGCAATTGAAATGATTCAAAGTTCCTAATGTACTTACCTGCAATACCTTTCAAACAAGATATTACATGTTAAATTTGAACCTGTGGTTCTTAAAATAAACTAAGAAAATATATTTTTCTATAACAAAACCTATTGACTGGATTTGTCTCTGAGTGTGTGTACCTCATTTATTGTCTATGTGTATGTACAACAAATGCTTAACACTACTCCTTGGATAAGCCTACTGCTCGACCACACTACCACAAAATAGAGCATTAGTATTATCTCTTTTTACCACTATTTTACCTCTAAGGGGAACCCTTGGACTCTGTGCATGCTATTCCTTACTTTGAGATAGCACATACAGAGCCAACTTCCTACAACTACATTCCTCCAAAACTTTATTGAGGAACAAAACAAAGTCCAACCTGCAAAAGAAAAACACAATAACTAAACACCACCATCAGTCTCTTGGCCTCGAGAAGGCAGGCTGCAGTATTGCAGGGGACAGGTGCTGCTGGGGGCACTCGGACACTTCCGCACGAGTCCATGATTTAACCAGGTGCAGCCGGGCCGAACACTCAGATGGTCTCAGATGGTTTGTTAAGTGTCCACCAATGCACTGTGGTTCAGTCCTGTGGGCACCCGTGGCGAGGCTGGTGGTGTTTACAGTTCAATTTGTTCAAATAGGGCGTATCATTCGACTTGGGTGTGTCATTCGAATTGTGTGCGTCATTTGAATTGGGTGCATCAAGAGCTTTGGTGGAGTCCGCTGTGAATATGCTTGCCGAGACATCCTGGCTTCATGAGGCCAATCCCTCGAAGACGGATAACATCTGTGATGGTGTGAAGTCCTCCTCTGAAGCCTTTGTACATCCTGACACTTTGTTGACAGAGCTGCTTCCAGACCACCTCTCGTTTGTGGATTCTTCACTCTGGAACTTCCTTGAGGCCTTTTCAGTGGGTTTGCCACAGGATTGATGTGGACTGTGCTGGGCTGCGTGTGGGCCATCTGCAGGCCGCTGCAGGCTCTCCGACAGGAGCCACGGTCAAATCATTTGTGCAACCACAAGGGTGGATGTTTCGTATTCAGGGCTCTTGCCAACCTGGACCAGGTGTAGGTGGGCTCTCAGATGGTCTCAGGGAAATTGTCTCTCAGGCTGCCAGGAGGATGTCTAGCTGGTGTCATGTTAATTCACTGAAGACAATCTTGGTGTGCTGTGACCTGTTGGAGTCTCCATTGCACAGCCTTGCTGTCTCCTTGACTTCATCGGTGGGGCAATGTCAAGTCCCTCTCTCACGCTTGGGAGGCCCCTTGTCTGGGTTGCCACAGGACTGCTTGTGGTCTGCACAGGGGCTGCTTGTGTGCCACGTTAGGGCAGCTGCAAGACCTCCTAGTAGCCACTGCCTAGTCGCTCGTGCCATCTCAGAGGTAGATGGGTCTGGGTCACAACTTGCTCTTGCCAAATAGAGCAGGATACAGGCAGGGTGAGCAGGTGATCATTGGTTGACTGGTTCTTCAGAGCATCAAAGAAAAGGTGCAGGACTCCAGTCTGGTTGTTTAACTGCTCCTTTGATGGTTACCCTGATGCACATGGCAATGATGGTGCTTGCCATTCGGAGACCTGGACGACGAATGATGTTGCTGGAGTGAGGGTGACTGGAGGACTTCGCCATAGCTAAAGCAGTCTTTCTTTTCCTCATGTGCAGATGCTGGCCGTGATGCCATCTGCTTTAAGCAGCTGGTGACAGGTGGCTTGGATGGTCACACTTTGAAGCATGGGGCAAGTACGCAGTTCGTGCATGGCGTCTTACATTTGGTTCTTCCGCTGAGCTGTCTCCAGTGACGTCACTGCACCCCGGTGGCTGTCTTGTCTGTGGGTGCACTCTTCCTTTGTGGCAGGAGTCCTCGATCTCTCCACCCTGTTGATCTTCCGCTCTTGTTCTTCTGTGGTCGTCAGGTGTTGCAGTGTGAGAGGTGATGTCACACAATCTCCTTTCTTCCTTCTTCATAGAGTGGTGCTGTGCCATGCTTTCTTCTCCTTTGTTGTGGCGTCTGGCCACTTGTTTTCCTTTTGTATGGACCTTTTGAAGGTCCTGTCCTATCCAAGGACTAGGGGCACTTCCCCGTGTTGCAGTGGTGGCGTCGTGCCATCCAGGGTGTGCGACTCTCCTCTTGCCTGTTGTGAGTTGCTGCTGACTCCGTCTTGAGGCGGTGTGGGGGAGGACACTCCTTGATTAGTCTTGGGCACGTTGCAGGGCAGTGACGGCAGGTAACTTTCTTTCCCACCTCATCTTCAGTGCTTGAGCCTTAAGGCAGTGCCTTCTCAGCAGTGGGTCCTGCTTGAATCTGGGTGTGCTTTGCAGGGGTTGGTCACTTCTCTTGACCTGCTGTATCATGGGCCAACGTTGGCCATCTTGTGTTGTGGTACGGCCAGCTGGCACAGCCTCTTTTTCCGTGCGTTACGTCACGCTCTTGGGGCTCTGTCTATCTTCTTGGGCATCTGCCCGCGTTGTCAGCTTCGGTGGCGCAGCTCTCTGTGCACCTCTAACTTTGTCTCTTTTTCTTCTGGGCGTCCTTTGTTGACGCCTGGCATGTCCCTTTCTTGGCCTGCGGTGATGTCCATTACTGCTGGGACATGTGGCATTCTTTCGGTGATGGCGGCGGATGGCCGTCAGGGGCTGCGCAGTCCATGCGCGCTCTCCTTGTGCCTCACGTGGCACTTACGTTCATTTCTCACCGGTGCAGCTTGGTTGGGGCAGCTGCAGTCTTCTCCTTCCCTGTGCAGCGTTGTCTGCGTCGCTTCCATCTTCTGCGCCATTTTCCTCCGCGGACGCGCTATTGGTCTTGTGCAGTCACTCTCTAGGGTGTTGCTGTAGACTTTCTTTCAACAAAGCAGTTTTTTTCTACTTTAAAATAGACCTATAGTGCAGTACCGACTTTAGCCACTGGATGCCACTAGTGCACTTCTTTTCCAACTTGAAAGACAGTCTTTCCTCCTACCGGCCTCGTTTGTTTTGAAGCAGACGCTGGTGAAGCCATGCTGAGGAGCCATTCTGCGGGAAGAGTTCTTCAGGCTGGTGGGGGCTTTTACTGGTGTCCAGAGCTGCAGGTAAGTGCCGTTTTTCTTCTTCTTGCACTTTTCTGTCTTCTTTTTTTTCTTGTAAAATGTCAATTTTCCTTCTCGTTTGAAGAGGCATGTAGACGGCACGAAGTACAGTGAGGGTGGAGGCGGTGCCGGGCATTTTAATTCTTCCTAGGTGCATGTCAGCACATCTTCCCTTCCATTCACGCGTTCCTGGGCATTTTGCTTTCAGTTTGGTGCAGGCCAGCACCATTTTCATTCCGCGGCCGCAGCAGCATTTCCTCACGCTGCAGGCCGCATTTCAGCATTTTATTTTGAGAAAGAAGGTGGGGGAGCGGCCCTGGGCTTTTCTCTTGGAATCTTCTTTGGTGCACAGCACCACGTCATCGTCGCGGCCGCAGCAACTTTCATTCATGCTGCGGCCGTGCTTTTGGCAAAAGCATTTGAAAGGGGGGCGCTTGTGGCATTTCCTTTTCGGTGCGTGTCTGCACCACTATCTTTCCATCCGCATTGGCACAGCAGCTTTGCCATCGCATGTTGCTCTGCAGGCGGGGCAGGACTCTGCGCTACTGAAGGCCTCTCTCTTAAGGCCGCGGGAGTCTTGGCTCGGCTCACTGGCCCTGGCCGTCAATCTCATGGCCCTTGTGGAGCCCCTTCTTGGTGCGCCTCTGCCCGGGGGGGGGGGAGCACACCGGCTGAACGCTCATTCTATTGCCCACGCAGGCGTTCAGGGCAAGTGCGGGGAGGGGCAACAGGACAGCCTTTACCTTTCTCCCAAGTGCTAGTCAGGCTGGGGCTGCATTGCGCTTTTCTCCTTTTCAGCAGCAGCAGTTTGTCGAGGGGAAAGCACGCACTGATGGGAGGGTTCTTTCCTTGTACCCCTGGGCTCACCTCATGACCGGTGGGGTTAGCAGGCACTTCTTTGGTGCTGTCCTTGCCCTCCTCTTCTTTCGGTGCCCTCGTCACTCAGGCTGGAGCCACTCCTCCTCGCGAGGAAACGCTCTGCTTGTGGCCCAATTACCGCTGGGGTGGGTCAGACCCACCTCGTCGCCAATGTAGTGTTGGGGGCCCTAGGTCCTCATGCTAGTAAAAGAAGTAACGCAGACACAGTGGATTGGTCAGTAGAACTGGCCCTGGGCACGTGCACCAGGCCCTTTTTATTGGCAGGGTCACCTGACCGGTGACGCCTGTGTTGTGTGGGTGTGGGGTGTAGATAGAAGGCCAGCCCTCAGCCGAGTGGCTGGCAAAACACTAGAAGGTGTCCAGCAGGACACTACAGGGCTGAAGCACAAGGGAAAAACAGTAATGCACACGGGGTGTCCATAGAGTGACAAGGAGCGCGGGGAAGGGCATTGGGGGGTTGGAGAAGCATATTGGGAGACAGCTAAAAACACATGCACTCTTGTGTAGTGCTTAACCAAAAACCAAAGAAGAGTTTGTTAAAAGTGAGCACTCCTGGCAGAATTCAGGGATCCAATTGGACAGGTGGTAAACAATGTATGTTTAGTGTGAGGGACAAAGACATGCTGGACAGGCTAACACAAACAAAGCAAGCAAATGGAAAGCAAGTAAATGTGAGTGGCAACTCACAAAGCCAATGGTAACCATTGGGTGGAATGCATTCCTAGGGAAGCTTTTGGAAAATCCCCAATGTGACTTTGCAGCCAGGCAGCTGTGTTCAGCTCAGCTGCGCAGGATACTGGCGTCACAGTGGAGCCATGCACAACAATATGGTATTTCCTTGCAGAGTTACCAGTGCTAAATGTGAAAAAATATTAACTGTCATCCATCCCAGCAGTGGCCTGTACCTCACTCCAATTCATGTCCAAATATATATATATATATATATATATATATATATATATATATATATATATATATGAATCCTGCCATATGCCCTCACATGCCTCAGTAATCCCATCTCTCCCTGGGTTAAAAAACATAAAAATTACCTGGTGTCTTATCACGCTCCTCAAATGCCTCCACTCTCACTCGAAGACATGTTCTTTACTCCCAAGGTGAGAGCAGAGCATGCATCTGTTGACAGTGACAGTGTTGCACTGCCATCCACATTCCGAGTTCTACCACAGGTCTGTGGAGAGGGAGGGAGAACATGGGGGGGGGGCTGTAGATCACCAGCCTCTATTCCACTGACTGCTTTGGTTCTTTTGAGTGGGAAGAGGTAAATCAGCATCTGCTAGAACAGAGGCTTCCAGCAGCATAGCAGGTGTGTCAGGAGCAATAGTGCAAGGAAGGAAACGGGGCCCCTGACTGTTGTATTAATTATGAAATACAGCAATAACAAGTGTTCAGTGGGCCCCTCAGGCATCTAGGCACCAGTGACACTGCACCGGATGCACCAATGGAAATGATGCCTCTGCCAGCGTCAGAACTTGTTCTTTTAATTCATTCTTCTAATAAATTCTTCAGTTTCTAATTTTAGTTTCTCAATGTACAACAAGTTTATTACTTATTTTGAATTTCTTATTGTCCTGGATCCCTCTCTGATGGGGGTGGTGGGATAGTCGCAACAGCTCAGACAAGTAGTAACTGTGTGGCTCGCATCAGACAAAAAATGCCTTTGGTACCTAGACCTGGTACTCTCGGATGGAAAGGAGAAGCTGCAGTTTTAAAAATTAGCAGAATGAGACAATCCCTAATGGAGAGCGGTTGAGTTTGAGTTGAGTTGAATTCAGTTGCCCACTTAAAGAACTGATTTTAAGCTCTCGATTAGTGACGTGCTTATTACAGTCAGGATGTAAACAATGCAATTGCTCTAATTCTTTGCCTCAACAGACATACATTCAATACAGGAAGTATTCTGAATCTGGGTGCGTACATTTTTGCCCGTTGGAACTTCCGTTAATGTAAAATAACGTCCTGTGCGGGATACCCTTCCTTAATAGCCTACTGTTTGTCTGAAGCAGGTCCTGTCCAGCCGGTCCCCACAAGCACAAGAACAAATGTGATATCTTCAAATATAATGATCTTAAATTTGACTGTGGCACAAAGCCCACCAGCCAATTTATCACACACCTTCAGCCCTGATGTTTTGTCACGATTTTATAAAAAAAAAAAGTGTGGGCATGCTGTATTTTTTGCTCTGTGAAAAGCGATATTCATATAGTTTGGGCCTGGTCAGTGATAAAAGATGTTTGTACCGGCCTTTAGCACGTTGGCCTACTGGAATTTGCATCTGCGAACTGCAGGTCGCTGTCTATGCCGCAATAATGAAGTGAGGTATTTTTCCTTTTTCTATAAGCTACTTTCTGTGCGTGACAGTGAAATCAGCAAATGACACACTACTGCCTATAGATGGCAATGTTTCCCTATTTATACGCACGACATAAAAATAACATGAAATGCCCTCAATGCTATGTGTTTTGAGACTTTAAACTTTGTATGCTGCATTCAACCCTCTGCTGTACTCTAAAAATGATCTGACCAGTTCAACAAATCCTCACAGACTAGCCATTGCACAGTGTCGGAAGGATCTTTGGGCAATCGGTACAAAGCATTTTTGCAGTCCCAAACAGCCCTATTCGCAGAATGGGGCCGTTTGCGAAGACAAACAACCTTTTTCGAATGTACTAAATCCCAACTTGTGATGTGGTAGCAGGTTACCAAATCACAATTTGCACAATTTGGTATCTTGAAAGGGTGTGTTTAGGATGTATTTTCCAAATATCAAGTCATAGTGGTATTGTACTAATGTTTTCCGACCCAAATATGGCTCAAAACATTTGTACTTTACCATCAACTCAAAATTGATGGTAACCCATTCGCGAATAGGAAGGGTTTGCTTTGGGACCCCTTCCTTTTGAGAATGTTGTACGGACCACTGCCTGCTCTTAAAAAATAAAAATGAAACATTTCAATTTTGTATTTTTAAATGCATCCCATTTTCTTTTAGGGAAAATGGCTGCATTAAATATATATTTCTTTATTTAAAAGTAATCGCAGACATCGTGGACTGCTGACCCCAGCGGGCCACCATTCCTGTGATGGAAGCAAATCCTAGTGGGTCACATATTGCCATCTACCTAATTAATATTCGTGAGGTAAGTTGAATTTCAGCCACAGACGAATCAGTAATTTGCAAAACAACCTATTAGTACATAGGTCACTTAGAAATTATCACACTGGTTGCAAAAATAGGGGTCGCAAATTGCAATCAGTATTTTGCAACCAGTTGTATGTAGATCTAGCCCTAAGATTGCACAAAAAATGTACACTGCAAACCTAAACCCAGAGGCGTAGCAAGGACGCCCGGACCCCAATTGTAGGAAGGGAACTCCTTCACCCATGCTTGGATTTGAAAAGAATAGTATAATTGGTGTGCACCTCACACCGTTGAATCCTGGTGCCACTGCACCTACTGCACCTACTGTACCATTGATAACTATGCACCTGAATACAGCTGCTGTTTGCTCTACAGTCCCTCATTTCATTGGAGGGGTCACTGTTATGGGATCCAACATCTACTGGGTTCTGGGGAGTGGGCCCTAATATTTACTGGTGAGGTGGCTACATGTTTGCTGGAGCAGTGTCCAAGCTATTCCCCTGTTTTGTGCTGTAACCCTAGAAGTGAGCCCTGAAATCCAAGCCCTTCCATTTCTGAAGAAACACATAATCAGGCCCATATTGTTGCTTCTCTTCCTCCGACAATCCTTTTTAGGAGTCTCAAGGGGTAAAGCCTTGAATAAGGGTAGATTGTATAAGCATGAGGCATGCAATAATGTATGTTGCAGCAACACAAAAGATAAGGATCAATAACTGGTGATTGGTTTATAAATTGCGATCCTCTTGTCTAATCATTGGAGTACCTACTTAATCTAAGTACCCTAAACTAAACTAAAGGAAATCCTAAATATGTCTCAGGTGAATAAGTGTCAGCATAACAGAAACTTCAGTAGAAGTTTTGCTATTGAGAGCTACACAGAGGATAAAGAGAGGTCAGTACCCCTCCATGTCTCCTTGGGAATCTGATCTCGTCAGAAGCTAAAGAGAATACGCTCTCTTCTAACAAAGTGAATACTAATTAAACCTACAGAACCCTTGAGAAGTCTATGTCATTAACACCAGTAGTTTGCCATCTTCCTTGCACAGTTAAAATTTGCAACTCCCCATTAAGTCCTCATCCAACAAGTCGAACATCAGGATCACCTTGAGAGCCTCTAGGTGTTCAGTATACAAACAAGTCTTTCCTTCTCAGTTTGTAAGTGCTCCTTGACCCTGCCAAAGTATCCTCCCATACCTCACTATCCGAAATACACAATATGCCTTTCATTAACTGTAGACTCAGGCAGGTACTCCTGCAAATAAGGAATATTGCAACACAAGCAAAACTCCACGTTGAAGATTAGATACATAAGACCAACATTTGAGGCCTTTGGCTATGTTTACTTAATATGACATTTCAATGCACATTCGAAATACATGACTATAAGTGCATCTTACAATTGTAAATGAAAAGTAGAATCATAAATGTAACATGATTATATGCACCTACATCATAATACCATAATTAAAAAGCAGAAACATGGGTGCATATGTATTGCAATTACATGTTACATTCAAACATTAGAACACACATTTACATGAACTACTACTTTTCCACTGTGAATGCGCCTTCAGTAATATGATTTAGATGCTCGACTTTGCATTAACAACGTTAAGGCACACAATATATGTATTGTCAATTACATGGTGATGTCACTTCCATGACACCAGATGGTGCAACCAAATTGATGTGTTCCCATGACAAGGACTCATTCGGGAAGGGGCAACCAACATGCAACTAGAAAAGCAGAATCATAAGTGGGAAACAAGATGGCGGGGAATGAGGAAAAGAGTGAACGATAATAATATTATTAATAATAATAACATGGCAAAACAGACACAGGACTGATAGATGTTTGTAGAACTACATTAAAGTAATCAGAAAGACGAAAAGCTATGGGCTTCAATGACAGCTCCTTAAACCAATGGCAAACGTTGCCAAATCCATGAGAACCAATAGCTAATAGCTGTAGCAAAGTCCTCTCCCTCTCTACACCACTTCAAAATGCACTTTTAAAAAAACTATTGGGATCTTAAGATTTTCCATACAGCTAAATCTGACTGTAGATGATACTCAAAACGTGAACCGCACCAGTGTGAACTGGAGTATTTCTGGCTTTATTATCTCAAACAACAATAAACAATAATCCTTCCATTGTTATATATTGTATTTAGCAGCAAATCACTTTACAATATCAATATCAATATCAATATATATATATATATATATATATATATTATTTTTTAAACATTTTCTTATTCCAGCATGATGAAAAACATCAGAAAAGATACCATAAAACAAATAACAATAACCGCTTTTTCTCTTTGAAACGCCCACTCACACTCTAACAAATTATAAAATGTACAGATCTCTGGTACAGCAGGAATCCTCTTCAGTTAACAGTCTACAATTTCACGACTCAAGTAAGTTGTGGCCTCTACCATTACCTCCCGTCCCTCCCTCGCCTTCCTTTTAACCAATGAGGCCTCCTGCCTCCCCCCTAGACCCTCCCTTCCCCTTTCAAACCCCCCCCCCACCCTTATCCCCTCCTGTTCTTTTGTCTAGCCCACGCTAGACGGTTTTCTTTCCCTTTCTTACCTGCACGGCGGGGCCTGGAGGTCATCGATGGAGGCACTCCTCGGGACGCGGTGCTCCGCGAGGAGTGCTACGGCTGGGTCACGTCTTGAGCGAACGGCATGGCTGCTCGAGAGGCGTGTACTGGGGGCCGGCTGACGGGGTCAGCCGGCCCTCTGTGGCTGGGGCGTTAGTTTCCGGGTTTCCGCGCCGCGGAGCCGCGAGGACCGAGGAACTTCAATTTTTGGATGCTGGTCAGGTAGGACGGGCGTTCTGCCCATGGTTTTTTGGATTTTTACAAGGATTGTGACCTTTTTAGGGTTTGGTGGAGCCCTGTTAGGGAGGACCAGGGTCCTATATGTAGGGTAGTGTTTTGGAATGAAAGGCAGTGTTATTTTGGTTACCATGCCTAAAGCTCCAGCAAAGAGACGTGGTTGTCTCTTCTTCCTCCTCGGAGGTGGGAGGGGAGGGTAGCATTGCTCTTCCTGAGAACCCACAGGTACCTGGCAGGGGTACTCCCCTCATGTCTAGTGAGAAAGTGCAGGATATGGGTGAAATGGCTGTCACCAGGGCACTGCAAGCTGGCGTGGCCAGGACTGATCAGTCTAAGCGTACGCACTCATCGGTAGCAGCAATGAAATCCTCATCGGAGAGTGAGGATGAGGCCCCATCAACGTCATCTGGGGGAAAATAGGTTTCCAGAAGAGGTAATGTGGGAAGTGATGACACATGTTCGGGACTGTTTAGGTTTCCCTGTGTTTCAACCTACAAACTCAGAGTCTCATTTATTTCCTCAAATATCAGACGCCTTTTATGTTTGCCATGCCTTTCCAGGGACCTGGGAAGGATATGGTGTTTCGTGAGTGGAAGGATGTGGAGAAGGCTCAGGTTCCACGATTCCTTCAGAAACTTTACTTACTTGAGGGTGAGGGGGTTTTTCCTCCTTCAATACGCCTGGACTCTATTCTGGCTACTCTAATTGGCAAAACGGCAGTCAATCCGGAGGATTGTGTGCCTACGTATGCCACAGACCGTAAAGTGGATTCAGGTCTTAAGAGGGCTTTTGCGGCGGAGAATCTGGCGCTGTAGGCAGGGATTTATTCTGCTTATGCGTCACAATAATTGGTTCAAGGCGTTGATAAACTGGCGGTGGCTGTACAGGAAGGGGCGGAGTGTTCGGAGCTCCTGGCTGGTATGGAACAGCTGGCCAGATTATTGGCGGATGTGTCTTCAGATATAGTCCGTACTTCGGCTCTGGCATCTGGGTCTTTGATTGGGGCTCGTAGGTCCCTCTGGTTGCGTTCATGGAAGGCTGATCCAGGGGAAACGGCGGCCTTGTTGAGACTGCCGTTTGAGGGTTGTAACTTGTTTGGAGAACTATTACCATCCATACTTTCCAAGGCGTTTAAGGAGCGGAAGCATGCCTTACCTTTTAAAGGGGTTTCTTCTTCGGGTAAAGGGTGGAAGAAGCATTCCAGATCTTCTCCTACTAGGGTTGCTAAATCCTTTTCGTTTAGGAGACGGCGTTTTCATCCGCGTTTTTCACCTAAGAAGTCTACTCCTGAGACCCGGGGTGGTTTCAAGAAGGGGTCCTGGTATTCGCTGTGGGCCTGGCAGAGGGCCGGTTGGGGGATGACTGTGTCACTTTCTTTCAGCTTGGGAGGACAGTGTAACCGATCATTGGGTACTAGACATGGTGACCAATGGTTATGTCATAGATTTTGTGGCGGTTCCTCCAGATTCCGGGGTGCATCCCAGACCTCTGCCTTCAGAGGGGTCTTGGAGTGGAGCATTATTGGACGGAGTGCGGGACTTACTGGTCATGGGGGCCATTTCCCATGTTCCGCTAGACGACCGAGGTCTGGGCACTTAGGCGGTCTTGTTTCTTGTGCGGAAAGTTTCAGGGGGATTTTCAACCAGTGCTCAATCTGAAGGAGGTGAATACCTGGATCAGGACAGTGCATTTCCGCATGCTGTCCATTCGGACTATTTTTACATTGGTCAGGCAAGGGGATTTTCTGGTGTCACTGGATCTGCCGGATGCTTACCCACACGTACCGGGGGCATGGTCCTCTCGAAAGTTCCTGAGGTTTGCTGTGGGGCAGGATCATTTCCAGTTTTGCGTTCTGCCTTTCGGTCTGAAATCTTCTCCCCGAATTTTCACGAATATGCTGGCTCCTCTAGTGGCTTTGCTTCATTCAGAAGGGGTGTTTCTGCTCCCTTATCTAGTCGACATTTTGATTCATGCCCATTCACGAGACCTTTTGCAGAGGCAGGTGGCCCAAGTTCTGGGGGTCCTGCAATAACACGGGTTTTTGATCAATTGGGTGTAATCAGACTTTGTGCCGTCCCAGGATCTGGTTTTTCTAGGGGCTCGGGTTCAGCCTATTCTAGGGTTGGTGACTGTGTCCGAAAAATGGTTGGATGCTCTCCAGGCTTTGGTAAAGAGGGTATGGTTACTGTCTGCTCCCCGAGCTCTTCTATGGTTGCGACTGCACATTTGGCGTCAGTGATATTTTGGGTTCTTGGGCACGTTTCCATCCCCGGTGCTTGATGACGTGGTTCTTGAGTAGGTGGGATCCAGGGTCCGGTTCTCTGAAGGACGGGGTTCCAGGGTCCGGATTGATTCACAGAGAGTTGCAATGGTGGTTGGATGCAGACCACCTGAGGGTAGGGGTGTCTTTGTCACCTCTGAGACCCGTGGTGGTGACGACGGATGCCAGCCTCTCCGGTTGGGGGGCATGGATGGGGTCAGCTCAGCTTCGGGGGTTTTGGTCCCCTCGGGTGGCGAGTCGGTCATCTAATTGGCGAGAATTGCGGGCTATATTCCTGGCTCTGGTCCATTTCCAGGATTCCCTGAAGGGGTTGGCGGTTCTGGTTCGCACAGACGACTTAGTGGCCGAGGCTTATGTCATTCGGCGAGAGTGGTAAATGTTCGGGCGGATCTACTGAGCAGAGTGATGCCTTCCTCTCAACTTTTCTCTCTCCGGAGGTCTCTGTTTTGGCATCTGGTTCGGCTTTGGGGTCTTCCAGTGCTGGATGTGTTTGCGTCAGTAGAGAATGCGATAGTGGAGTGCTTCTGCTCCCGGTTTCGGTGTCCCCAAGCATGGGAGGTGGACGGGAGGTCATGTCCTTGGCCGCAGGGCCTTTTATATGCGTTCCCTCCGTTTCAACTATTCAGGGCGTTTCTGTTAAGTGCCAGTGGCTTTGAGTTCTACCTTGCTGGCTTCATGGAGACGTTCAACTTTGCTTTCTTATGGTAGACAGTGGAAGGTGTTTTCGTCTTGGTGCTTAAGTCGTGAGTTGGATCCTTCCTGCGCTTCTCTCTTTGAGGTGATGCAGTTCCTGCAGGACGGTGCTCGTTTAGGGTTGTCAGTGGCTTCTCTTCGGGTACAGTGGGCGGCTATTCAGGCATTTAGGGACCATGGCGTTATCTTCAAGTTGAAGGGCGATTGATGCCTGGATTTTTTCAGGGGCTTATTAATTTATTTCCTCGCCCGGTACGTTCTTTTCCCTCATGGGATCTGTCCTTGGTTTTGGATGTGTTGACGGGGCCCCTTTTGACCCATTGGGGGACTGTGATTTGCGACGTCTATCTTTGAAGACGTTCTTTTTGGTCGCCATTACTTCGGCTCGTCGGTTGGGGGAATTGGGGGCATTGGCATGTTCCTTTCCTTTTTTGTAAGATTTTTCCCGATAGGGTGGTTCTGGTTCCGGTGCCTTCCTTTATTCCAAAAGTCAATTCTTCGTTCCATTCCGGGCAGGCGGTCATCCTTCCTTCATTTTGTCCGGATCCCTCATCAGGGGAGGAGGTCCGTTTGCATTTGTTGGATATACGTAGGGTTTTGTTGGAGTATCTGCGGGGGGTGGCTCCTTTTCGTATTCACTGTTTGTTACTTTTGGTTCGGCGCGCTAAGGTGAGAAACCTTCCACGGCTTCCTTGAGTCGGTGGTTTCGATCTTTGATTCTGTTGGCCTATTCCTTGAAAGAGGTGGTTCCTCCTCTAGGGATTCAGGGGTGGTCTTCCAGAGGCATGGCGGCGACGGTGGCAGAGCTTCAGGGGACTTCAGTGGTGGAGATTTGCAGGGCCGCCACTTGGGCTTCTCCTTCGGCGTTTGTGCGTCATTGTAGTCTGTCGGACTTGGGTGGTTTGGAGTCGGTGTTTGGTCACCGGGTCTTATCCTCTATGAGATAATGTTTGGGATGTTCTTGGTGCAGGATATTAACTAAGGGTCTTGCAACTCGATGTCCGTCTCCTGTGTGTTTTTCTTGCTATGTCTCATTGGTTAAAAGGAAGGCGAGGGAGGGACGGGAGGTAATGCTTCAATTTTCTTACGATAATGGCATTACTCCTAGTCCTACTCCCTCGCCTTCCTTTTCCGTTCCCTCCCACCCTCCCGGTACGGACTGTCCGAGTTGCGGCTTGGGCTTGGTTTTTGTACAGGAGGGGATAAGGGTGGGGGGGGTTTTTGAAAGGGGAAGGGAGGGTCTAGGGGGGAGGCAGGAGGCCTCATTGGTTAAAAGGAAGGCGAGGGAGTAGGACTAGGAGTAATGCCATTATCGTAAGAAAATGGAAGCATTAGAACCAAGCTAAAAACCTCTAGCTTTACTAACCCCATATATCATACTACAGGCTAAAATACTGGCACTCTCCTTCACCAAAAAGACGCTGAGGTACCAAACACTGGCATAAAGTGGACAAATGGTAAAGTTCTGTTTCACCATTTAGGAGCATTATATATTTCAAGTTCCTGAGCTTTGTATAGGACTTTTTCTCAACCTTTAGTATTTTTGTGTGCAATTATACTTTTGACACAAATGATGGAGCGTTTTCTGTTCATTTATTGAGATCTATGAAATGGTCTGCACAATAAAGTAAATAGTAGATACCTCTATAGTTTTCAATGACATCCATTGCAATCTATATCATTTGCAGATTTTGGGCAGAGGTTGACTTTCTTTTCAGAGAAGCCATGGTGTATCCCAACAGGCCGGTGCATCTAAATTTAAGGTTTGGGCAAAGAAGGGGCAGCCACATGCCAGGTGTGCCTGATACATTAGTGAATGCACCCCATATCAAAGTATCCAATTAGTAAATGTACCTCTTGTTTTTGGTGTGAATTTGATGCTGCTAAAAGGTATACATATAAGTGCACCAGCATTGAAATCAACTAAATAGCTAAAAATTGTGAAACAATATCCTCCTTTGCTGTTCCAAAGGTAGGCCTGCTTTCAGTTATCATAAAAAAAATGCACATGGGCACAAAGTTTTTCTTCTGAGCTTTTGCTGGTGGTGAGGGATGCCAGAGTTTTGACTACTATGGATGCTGAGTCTTTACTTCACGTCTTGGCCTCTTCTTCGCCTACCCTTTACTTCCTGCCGTTTAATCTTATTCTTGCACATTCCACTTGATTTCTGCTCTCTGTTTTCTCTTCATTCTTCTTTCTCGATTTTCTTGCTTTTCTCTCTATTGTACCAGAAAAATAGTCTAATAATAAAAAATAAGTCTTGGTCCTCAAAAAATGAGTGTCTGTGCCCACCACATTCTATAACCTGCACAAACTAATGTGTCTAGTTTGAACTGTGTTCCAGTATTGTGTGAAACCTCATACCAATGTAATTAGCATTTATTCTTTGATATACTTGTTGAGAAACACAAGACAAGGATGAAAGATTTTGTTATGGCATGGATATGATCACTTTCAGGTCCTGAGCTCGCCCCCCACGACCGCAGCACCAACCTGCTGCCTCCTGCCTCTGTCCCCCGACGACGCTGCTGTTTGCGTGTTCGAGGCCCTCCTCCACCCGCAGGCATCCTCCTGTGCCTCATCCCTGGGGTCTAGTGGGCTCTGACTAGCTTCACTTGACCCGTGTGCCGCTTTCCGCCGTCCTGTAAGTTGTTTTTCTCATTTTTCTGCGCCTCGCCTCCGGCGCTTCTGCTCCCGTTGTGCCCCGCTGATTGCTGTTTCCCCGATCGTGTACTGTGCCATTACTGTATTTCATACTGTGTGTTTTCATATTGTGACTGCCTTTAATTTCGTTCGATTTTTTGTGCCTTTTGCCCCTTGTGCGCTCCCCCTGCTCTCCGATCCCTGCCGCTGCCTCCCTGCGGCCCCGCCCCCCTCGCGCCCCCATTCGCCGCTCCCTCCCACCTCTCGCCTCCCAGCTGCTCCTCCCTCCCCCCTCCCCCCTCCCTTCTTAATGGCTGGCGCTGCGTGTCCGCGCAGCGGGCGCGCCGCTGGCGCGCCGGAGGCGCGCCAGAGGCAAGCCCGTCTGCGACCGTCCGCGCCTGGACCGCGCCCAGCGCCACCCCCCCTGGTCCTCGCGCCCCCCGCATCCCCTGCGTCCGCTACTCAACCAACGAACTCCGCGCACTCAACCCCGGCCCCTCCGCAGAGTGCTTCCTTGCAACCCCGAAGCACACAAAAGGACCTTTCTCCTGCCGCACCTGCAACTTCTCCTGCGACAGAACGGCGAAGCCAACAACAAGAACTTCCAACACCAACCACCTGAACTGCATCCTCATCAACACACGCTCCGCACGAAAACACGCCATCGAACTCTGGGACTTACTCGACACCACCGCCCCTGACGTGGCCTTCCTGACCGAAACCTGGTGGAACGACTCCTCGACCCAGGACATCGCAATCGCCATACCGGAGGGATACAAAATCACCAGAAGAGATCGAACCAACGGAATCGGCGGCGGAATAGCCATCGCCCACAAATCTACCCTCAAAATCCACACCCACACGGACGACACCCTCAAGACAGCCGAACACCTCCACTTCCAGATCCACACGGACCCCAACACGACCCTCAGAGGAACCCTCATATACCGCCCTCCAGGACCAAGAGCCCCCTTCAGCGACACCGTCGCCGACCTCGCGAGCACCCACGCCCTCGCTTCCCCAGACTACATCCTCCTGGGAGATCTAAACTACCATCTGGAAAATAACAACGACGTCAACACCGCATCACTGACCTCCAACCTCCTCAACCTCGGACTCCGTCAACTGGTCAACACTCCCACCCACATCGCCGGACACACTCTTGACCCCCTCTTCACCTCAAGCAACCACATCTCTTTCAGCCACACCTCCGAACTCCACTGGACCGACCATCACTGCGTCCACTTTTCCTATACGAAAATCACCGAACACCACCGCATCCCTCTACCTCCTCACCGCCGCTGGGGAAAAATCACCCATGACCAACTAACCAGCACCCTCGTCAAAAACCCACCACCCGACTCAACCGACCCGAGCACTGCCGCCATCAACCTCCATCAATGGATCCTCGACTGCGCCAACACCTTAGCCCCACTCAAGAAACCCACCGCCAACCAAGGAAAGAAAAAACCAGCCTGGTTCACAGACGAACTGACCGCCTCCAAAAGCCTCTGCCAGAAGCTCAAGAAGAAGTGGATCTTAGAGCGCACACCCGACAACCTCGCCTCCCTCAAAGACGCCAACCGTGAACACCACCAACGGATCCGAGTCGCCAAGCGCGCCCACTTCACTGAACGCATCAACAACAACGCCCACGACTGCAAAGAACTCTTCGGCATCGTGAAGGAACTCTCAAACCCCAACGCCAACTCCAACGACATCCCGCCCTCCCAGAAACTCTGCGACGACCTCTCCACCTTCTTCCACCAGAAAATCACAACCATCCACGACAGCTTCAACGCCACTCCGCCGCCAGACCCCAACCCTGACATCTCCACAGACGCCTGCCGCCTTACCGCCTGGACCCACGTGGACGACACCGAAACAATAACAATAACAATAACAACCATGAACACCATCCACTCAGGCTCCCCCACGGACCCATGCCCACATCACGTGTTCAACAAAGCAAACAAACTCCGCAAGATCATCAACCTCTCCTTCGACTCCGCCACCTTCCCAGACAGCTGGAAACACGCAGAAATCCAACCCCCTCCTCAAGAAACCCAAGGCTGACCCCAACGACCTCAAAAACTTCCGACCGATCTCTCTCCTCCCTTTTCCAGCAAAAGTCATCGAGAAGATCGTCAACACACAGCTCGCCCACTTCCTCGAAGACAACTCCATCCTAGACCCCTCTCAATCCGGTTTCAGACGAAACCACAGCACCGAGACTGCACTCCTCGCCGCCACAGATGACATCAGAACTCAAATGGACAACGGCGAAACCTCGGCCCTCATCCTCCTCGACCTATCAGCCGCTTTTGACACAGTCTGCCACCGCACCCTACTGACCCGCCTCCATGAAGCCGGCATCCAAGATAAAGCCCTCAACTGGATCTCATCCTTCCTCTCCGACAGAACCCAGAGAGTCCGACTCTCCCCTTTCCGCTCCAAAGCCACCAACCTCATCTGCGGCGTCCCCCAAGGCTCCTCCCTCAGCCCTACGTTGTTCAACGTCTACATGGCCCCCCTCGCTAAACTGGCCCGCCAACATCACCTCATCATCATCTCCTACGCCGACGACACCCAGCTCGTCCTCTCCCTGACCAAAGACCCACTCACCGCCAAAACCAACCTCCACGAGGGACTAAAAGCCATCGCCGAGTGGATGAACGACAGCCGCCTGAAGCTCAACTCCGACAAGACGGAAGTCCTCATCCTCGGGTGCACCCCTTCGGCCTGGAACGACTCCTGGTGGCCCACCGACTTCGGACCCCCACCCACCCCAGCCAGCCACGCAAGAAACCTCGGCTTCATCCTGGACTCCGCCCTCACCATGTCCAAACAGGTCAGCACCGTCTCCTCTTCCTGCTTCAACACCCTACGAATGCTCCGCAGAATTTTCAAGTGGATCCCAACAGGAACCAGAAAGACGGTGACCCAAGCCCTCGTCAGTAGCAGACTTGACTACGGCAACACACTCTACACAGGCATCCCAACAAAAGACATCAAACGACTCCAGCGTATCCAAAATGCATCCGCCCGCCTGATCCTCGACATACCCCACCGATGTCACATCTCCCCTCACCTGAAGGACCTCCACTGGCTCCCCGTGGACAAGAGGATCACCTTTAAACTCCTCACCCACGCTCACAAGGCTCTACACAACACCGGACCTACCTACCTCAACTCCAGACTCAACTTTTACGCCCGCACTCGTCAACTCCGCTCTGCCAATCTCGCCCTCGCCATCGTCCCCAGGATCCAGCGCAAGACCTCCGGCGGCAGATCCTTCTCCTTCCTCGCCGCCAAGACCTGGAACTCTCTCCCCACCTCACTACGCCAGACCCAGGATCTCCTCACCTTCAGGAGACTCCTCAAGACCTGGCTCTTCGACCGCTAACAGCTCCCCCCCCCTCCCCCCCCAGCGCCTCGAAACCCTGACGGGTACATAGTGCGCATTACAAATGAAATGATTGATTGATTGATCACTGGCAGGTGCCACCGGTACAATATGCAAATTGAGCAAAATACGAAATAAAAATAATGTTTGTCCACAGATAACTTTAAATAGATCTGACAGACTAGGCTAGATCGTTCCCTGTAAATCTGAAATAGGGAAATTATGACAATTATTCAGCTACTGCTCTACCGGTCTCTTAGATTTACCAGCATCCGGGGGAAACCAATCTGTTAAATGTGACTGAACGGTTAAAAACACAATTACAAAAACCTTTCAAAAACATTTGCCTGCGATTTACAAATCAATTTGTGTTTCTAAATTCTACTTATATGTACAAATAGCCTTTCTTTTTCATGTGCATAAAGCCACTTTTGCTGTCATAAAATCTGTGTTTACATTCTGATGCACTTCCTCATTTGAGTAAATCCTGAGTAAATCTACTCATGGGCAGGGAAGTGGGTCTACTTGTTTGTGGCTAGTCAAAAATACGTCTATGTACATTTCCCCTTGGAAAAGGTTGGAGATTTACTTCAGCCAAGAGCAGGGATTACGCTGTTTCCAGAGTACAGGGGAAAACCAAGAAAATTGAAGTGAGAACTTGGGAGGGATTTTTCCAGGGGCAAAAACCGCACTAATGTTTGAAATTTTTGCATGCATGATTATGCGCTATGTACAAGTGGAAATGCTTTCGCCCGAATGAAATGGGCATTCCCAGAGGATATCCAAAGCACACAGGGGAAACCTAAGATGGTTGAAGTTAGCCAGCCTGGCTCTTGGAATCTTTGTGAACTTCAAAACAGCATCAGAAATGTATTCCATATGTAGGAGGAATCCTACGAATTTAAAGAACTGACGTATTTTGACAATGAGGCCCATAGATTCAAACTCACTTAAAACTGGTCACAATGAGCAAACCTTACATTTTATTTATAAAACTAGTGACCCATGCCACAAGCCCCCCGAGTGATAGATTCCGGGGGACAGTTTACACATGAATGCCTGACCTGCCTGTCTCTGCACTAGAAAACCAGTGGACCTTGTCAAATGTTTCTGACAAGCTAGAGAAAAAATCCTATATACGCATACTCCCACTTCATACACTATGAACAACGACGAGAGCCCAATCTTCTGTTATTGTTCAACTGCATTTGTACGACTGTGATGAGTGGCACAGCCCATCATGCAATCTTCCCGCCAAGTTATCCAAAACAGCTGCAACACAAAGGGCTGGCCCCGCGTGGGGCTTACCCGGGCTTTTAACTGGAAGTAGGTCAAAGGAAAGTAACTCATAATCTTCCCGCAATCCTGCCTGTCTGAGGCTCGAGGCAGGTTGCGTCAATTTCATTTGGCTCCACTCATTGCTGCACTAGAGAGATCAATTCTTCTCTCTGTGCAGCAGTCATTTTGAAGAGAAGCTTTATGCGTGGTTCCTTCCACCTCGCGGGCAAAGCTGTCTTTCATAGCCAGGTCAATCCATTTTTATTGAAAGGAACGTAAGTAAGAAAGGGAGGAGGGAGGAGGCCTTGCAGAGGGACGGTTTATAACATCGAACTTTGGAAGATTCATTACTTATTTATTTATTTAACAGCTTTATAAAGCACTCGGGCACTAAATAGCAAATGTGCGCTTGATTAACAACAACAAATATAACTCTTAGCGAGGAATAGTAGATTTCAGTGACAATAAAAACCGCTTGACAGGGAACAGAAGGAATCAAAAGATATAAGAGGGCGAAGGATGCCATTATACCTACTCTAGATAGAGTCTGAAAAAATGAGTTTTCGGCAGCAGTGAAGTGTATTAAAAAAAGTATGGGAACTGTGCTGCTGCATGCTGTGGGGGCGGGGTCAGTGAGCATGGGGCGGGGTCAAAGTTGTGGCTAAAAAAACAAGCATATTCAATGCAACGGGTCTTGCATTTGCTCGAGTTAGAGCTCTTAGCGTTGTAAAGAGAAAAAAACAGCGCGATCGCACTATGTAAAATGCAGCGCGATCGTGCTGCATGGAAAATAAACAGACAAAGTAGTCCGGACCCCAGGCTGAAAACATCGAGCTTCGTATGTTTTTAGTAGTTTAGCGGTGCTGTGAAGGTGGGCTAAACACCGGAAAAGGCATGATGTATGCATGCCTTTCACAAATGAAAGCAAGCGGATTTTAAAAGGCAAGCCCTCGAACCAATGTAAGTGACTGACTTGACATGGGCATGGTTTGAAGCCCAAACAGAGATTACAGAATGGACGGAGTGCTTTGCGCTCGCCCATAAAAACAATCAGTACGTTATTTTTGGTCTTTCACCATCAGGTAGGTACATAAAAAAGAACATGTAGCTTAAATGAAAATTAAATGTAAAAAGTTGTTACTCATTGGGAAACGCACTATAGTGCATTATGAAACTTCTGTTAGTTAATGCACTACAGAGGTCTGGGTGTAACCAGAGAGCCACAGAATGAAGTCTTGGTTTGTGCAGTGGAGAAAAGTGATGGGTATTTTTAGTGCTACAAAGTCATAGCCTGCGACAGAAGGCACTGTGAATATGTAATTCATTATTTTAAACTTGCATTACAAACACTATGATACAGACTGCTACAAAATGTGTAAACTGTTTACAATAAAATGGTGCTTCCAAAATATAGTTTATTATTGTGCAATTTTTTTACATCATTGTCCCTTCAACACCTCCAGGTGTAGTAAGCACGATATAAAAACAACTACAATTAAAAGCATACACTTCCCATGCCAGTTGTTAACTCTTTGAATTATCTCTTAAAAATAATAAATCTTTGTCATCACAAAGCTTTGTGTGATTCTGTCAATTAAAGCCAGTACTGGGCCAGATTAATTTGTAGCGCATATTTCCATTTCCTTCATGCAGCAGGCCCCCTGGCGGAAAGCCTTTGCTTAGCTGTCTGCCTGGCTTTGGTGTCTCTTCAGAGGACACTCACCGAATGACACTTCAGCTGAGGCATTTAAACTGTCAGAACTAACAGTCTCAGGACTGTTACCGTTTTTAAAAAAGTAGGGGAAGAGTGTTTCATAAATCATAAAAGTATGGGCATGTCTTATCTCTCTGATTCCGCCCACTTCGACCACTAGTTTTCAGACGCAAACAGATCATGGCAGCTAGGGGTTGGCCCTTAAATCAGTCTCCAGTGATTTCCAGAAAGAAGCCACTACTCTGAAAAAGGATTATTCAGCACATTGTAGGAAGACCAGGCGTTCAGGATTTGCAGAGACTGTTCCAGTTTTTGATTATATGTTCCAGCAGCAGATTTCACTAAATTCAATACATGTTCTTTTAGAGAGAGTCGACTGAAACAGAATGAGGCACGCTATTATGTGTTCCAATAAATTATTCCTTCCCAGCCTTTTCAGAAATCAATGTAAATAATGTGTATGATGCTCCGTGTGAAAGTTGTACTAAATTTGTTTCTCTTCGCGCCTCAACATCTGTGATTTCTATGTTAGGGAGCGCAGTCATTCTGGGCCCTTCAGATGGATGTGGAATTGTAGTCCTACTTCTATTTTTCTTACATACCACTAATTTTGTTTTTCAAAATCTGCTCACCCGGGCACATGGACCATTTTCAATCTCTAGAATTCATGAAAATTGTGCTTTGGTTCTGAATCCTCTTTACCCGCCTAGATGAGACAGTCCATTTTAATCATTATTCTGGCTTCAATTGATAACCAATTAAATTTGGTGAGAAAGGGGGTAATGCGATAAAATCTACTATTGGAAGTCCAATGCCATTGGCTACAACAGCAGTCGCTTGGGCATGGACTGGTCCTGAAAATGGTGTTGAGACTTCATTTTCTACATCTTTTCTTTGAGATCAGTGAATTACTCCCTTTACATTTTTACTCCAAATATAATTTTACAATGCTTTGACAATGATTTGAGGGAGATTATGAAAGTGTGCTTTTAGCCGACACAGCTTCTTTGAGTAAGATAAATAGCTAACTCAATGCTAACAGGTTTTAAGTTCTTGGGATTTCATTTTACACACATTGGGGGTGATTCTGAGTCTGGCGGGCGGCGGAGGCCGCCCGCCAGACTTCCCCCACCAAAATACCGCTCCGCGGTCGAAAGACCGTTGAGGGTATTTTGGGATTTGCCCTGGGCTGGCGAGCGACCGCCAAAAGGCCGCCCGCCAGCCCAGGGCAAATCATCCTTCCCACGAGGACGCCGGCTCAGAATTGAGCCGGCGGAGTGGGAAGGTGCGACGGGTGCAGTGGCACCCGTCGCGTATTTCAGTGTCTGCATAGCAGACACTGAAATACAAAGTGGGGCCCTCTTACGGGGGCCCCGCGGCACCCCCTACCGCCATCCTGTTCCTGGCGGGAGACCCGCCAGGAACAGGATGGCGGTAGGGGGTGTCAGAATCCCCATGGCGGCGGAGCGCGCTCCGCCGCCATGGAGGATTCACAAGGGCAGCGGAAAACCGGCGGGAGACCGCCGGTTTCCCGCATCTGACCGCGGCCGAACCGCCACGGTCAGAATGCCCTGCGGGGCACCGCCGGCCTGTCGGCGGTGCTCCCGCCGACCCTGGCCCCGGCGGTCTCTGACCGCCGCGGTCAGAATGCCCTGCGGGGCACCGCCGGCCTGTCGGCGGTGCTCCCGCCGACCCTGGGGTCAGAATGACCCCCATAGTGTTATACCAGGAGTGCATTGGGTCAATAAACTGAACCAGGATTACTGTCCCAAAATGCACAGGCTGCTGATGTGAGAGCTCCCATTCAAATGGATATAGTGAGCATAATCTGAATACGTTTATCCTCGTCTGTGTGTTTTAATGCGGTGATGGGATGTACAGAGCACACACTGGTTCTCACCATGATTACAACTTCATAACTAGGCTTCTTTGTTACTCGAGTGGTGCTCTTTTTTCCTCACTGTAATTAATAATGTGTGTTTGAGTTTAAGACAAATTACCCTTCCTTCTCTGGGAAAGAAGTACCCTTTTCTAGAGACGTTCCGAGATATTGGAGCATTTACATAAGGAGGATTTTTTTTTTTTACTGCACTGCTTAATTCCCTGAATAAATAGCAAGAGCCCCTGCTATAAGCTGATTTGGTGCCCGTTTTCTTTAATTTTATGCCTACATCTTGGCATTGCTGTTATGACTTATGTGTCTTTTCATAACAAGAAGAGGTATTCATTCATTTATTCCTAAATTGGTAAAGGAATATGCAGATGCCCTGTTTTTAAGTGAAACCTGCTTTTCAGCACTATCTACATCAAGGGTAGTGGGTGGATGTGTCAAGTACACACATGTCCCTATCTACTTACTGCCAGGGTGGAAGTAAGTCAGCTGCTTGGAGATTCATCTGTACGTCTCACATATCAGACAGCACAAGCTGTCTGCTTGCGAAAGGACAGGCTTAGAGCCTGCCATTGCTTTTCATTGGTTGGCTTTAATGTCACTCCCATTTGCATGCTTTAAGTTGTTAAGCTTGTGTGGGCTTTCCTTCCACTTCTTGTGCTTGTCCTTCACCTGGAGCTGGACCTCATAACTTGTGTCCTTCTCCTGCTTGCTTTTCAGGCACTACTTTTTTTTTTTGGTTGAGCACTCCAGGAGAGTACACGTTTTCCAGCTGCCTCCTTCACATGCTTCTCTTCCCACCTCTGTATTGCCCTGTGATGGTCTCTCTCACCAATGTGCTTCTCCACTTTCATCTGCTTTGTGCTTACCTTGTGTGCTTCTACCTTGATGTTGCTTTTTCGCCCATGTGCTTCTGATGACGCAGAAACAAAGGTTTTACATTTATTAGCGCATAAAACGTAGTGCTGCAATAATCAAGTGTGACTTTAACCGAACTAATAAAGATTGTACGGGGACAAATGTGCCCTCAGAGTAGTTCGCCAACGTTTATAAGCGTGCTTTATATAACGTGATGTATTAGAATTGTACTAATCTGACATAACCGTAAACGTGTGCCATGATTTGCTTGTTTGAAATGTTTTAACTTAGCATAACTTTAGTGGAGGCTTCGGCCTAGTTGCCTTGTCTCACGGTTTAGATGCTCGTATTTTTCTAATGTGCTAATAAAACGTGTATTCTTGCTTGAAGCTGTACTTTTCCAGTGAGATCGGTTCACATGCTTATCTTTAAGGTTTCGTGCCAGCCTGGCATCTTCTTCTTTGCTCCAAGGTCAATCTGCAGGTGCAGACAATGGAAGCTCTGAAAGTGAATTAATTGGTAAAATATGTTGCAACTTACGTTCCCGACTCCAAGGATAATGTAGGCCTAGGTAGAAGCTTGTAAATTGTTGTTTTTGATTGGACAATTTGAAGCCAACCTATGAACCCTCCAATGGAAGACCCTACTGGATTTGAACTGTTGATTATTTAAACCTGGTGCACAAGAAGAAAGCGGCCATTACCCATTGCACCCATTGAGGACATTAGACATTGCAGACATTATGGCCCATCTTGCCGACCTCGTCATTTTGCCATCTTCTACAATGCCAATTGATGTTCGATGCCATTTTGAATGAGACTTTGATGCTTTCTCTAATCGAGAGAAAGAGACTTTAAGAAATTCTCACCCTAGAGACTTTAACTTTGATTCGTCCCTTTGCATAAAGTAGTAGTTTTGTCCTTTTATCTTGCCGATGTGAGGCAATTGCCCCGTCCACCCTGCCCCTTTACCCCCATCCCATGCTGATCAACCGGTACCTGTGAGACGAAGACTTCTTTGAATGCTGATTGAATTTGGTAAATATGAAAGGATAAAATGTACAATTGCATTGTGTTTTCTTTTTAGGTAACCAACTGCAGATTTTTTATATGAGCCCTAGTTAGGAGTTTTTTCCAAATTAATGTTGCTAAATTGTTTTTGCATGAAGTCCCACATGCAGATGCTAATTTGATGTTAGATGAGGATTCATTTGTTGCACGATGCAATTTGAGACCTTGTTATGCTGACTAATGTATGCAATTAGCCTATTACAGATTATCATTTTAGTGGTTTGCGTTGCTATCATCGAATGCATTGTTATTCAAATGCTGAATAGATTGCATCTTTTCGCCGTTATGGATAGCTATTAATGTTCATTCACATATATCATTTGGTGTTGAGACACATTTATATCGTGCTAGCTTTGTTAATATAGGGAAATAAATTCATTAATTTTGAATAAACTGGTGTGGTTATTCATGGCCGAAAGGTCATGGTTCGCCAAAATGTTTTCTGGATTAATTGTGAAGTGTTATGTTGATCAGGGCATTGCTTATGTTCGTTATTGATTATTGATTTGATTAAATTGATTACTCTCGGGTGAAGAGAGCCCCACTTGGTCAAAAGATTCATCGACCCAAGAGCGTCCAGATACAGGTAATTTATTAGGACGGAACGCTCTATCAGTAGATGGTAGCAGAGGACGGTTTCGCCCTTTGGGACCTCACTCGAGAGGTAATGGTTTCGCCCTTTGGGACCCCACTCGAGAGGTAACGGTTTCGCCCTTTGGGACCCCACTCGAGAGGTAATGGTTTCGCCCTTTGGGACCCCGCTCGAGAGGTAACGGTTGCGCTCTTTGAGACCCCACTCGAGAGGTATATGGTGTTGAATTAGATTTTTCTTGGGTAAAACAGATTGAGAGAATGATGATGCCCTAAGTCCCCCGCGACTTTCCCGGGATCTCGGAGCTTACGAATGGAGGTGTGAAATCGGCGTTGGCGGTACTAGTGACGGTATGAGTGAAGTCAGGGTTTTGCGCTTGCACAGCTTATTGCCGCAGATTGTTTGAAAAGGTTGCGAGGATTTTAGAGAATAGCGGAGGTGCGACTCCGAGTGTGAGAGTAGGGAAGTCGTTGAACTTCATGTGCATGTGGCGCTTTGTGCATAAAAATGTCCATGTGGTTGTTGATGTTGAGACGGGCCCTGCGAGGTCAAGAGACTCCGGAGTATGTTGAAAAGTGTATGAGACACTTGTTTTATGTTGTGGTCTGGTCGGTTTAATAGGTTGACCGGGCGTGGTCAACGAGTCGGTACGTGTGTTAAGGGAGTGAAAGAAAACTTCGACTTCGGGCTTTGACAAATTCTAAGTGCACTAGAATAGATCATTGACAAGTTGAGAGCAGAGTCTGCGGGTCAGGATTTGCTTGCGAAAGTGGGGACCGAGAAAGATGGAATAACTGCCGAGGCTAGTGAAAAATCCCTAAGGTCCTGAAGCGATTGTGTTACCCTTCCTGTAGTAAACCGACAGATCTGTTTTATTATTATTTGGTTGCTCGCGATAGATGCCAGAAATTGTTACGAGAGGAGCTGAGTGAAGAAGGACAAGCCGCAAGGCTTTGTCAGCCGCAGTGTGTGTGAGTGTGACGTCACTAGGAGCCGCGCTGGGATAGGTTGGTTGCAGAGAAGGGCCGCGCACGGATTGGACGCAGTCCGTGGGGCTCGATTGGAAGGGGAAAGGCAAGCGAAGAGTATTCCGGGAATTAAAGTCACTTATTGATTACAAACTTTGTGAAATAAAAGACGAGAAAATGAAATTTTTTAAAGCATTAAAGAGTGCGATGAAGGGGGAGTCTTACATTAAAGCGAGCGTAGGAGAGGAGACGCCACCCAAAGGTACACCAGCTTACATTGTAATGGAGGAAAGGGGGGTAGCTCCGTGCCTTTGGCTAAAGCAATGGCACAAGCTGACAGAGAGACATGGGAGCGTAGCGTTCCCGATCCATGGGACATTCAATATAAGGATCCTAGAGAATTTGAGATTCGCGATGTACGACATGAAGGTACCTCCAAGGCCAGCACAGTTTGAGGCTCTAGCGATTTGGGAACTAATGGCTAGACAGCAACAGCGAAAGAAGTTCGAGACCAGGATAAGAAAGGTAGAAAAGACACTAGCGGACGCTAGGTGGGATAATGCACAGAAGGTGTGGAGGTCAGATATATTGCAGGGGATAAAATTGTTTCCCGCAATTGCTAAGGTAGAAGAGGCGACAGGCAAGAAAGCTACCTGTAAGACAAACAGGAGGTGTTCCAAAGATAGAGAGGACGAGAAAAAGTTAAGGAGAGAAGACGAGTCAGAGGATGAGGAGTTCATCATGCAATTGCTGAACGACCGTCCACCACCTTATGCAGAGAGTGAACAAGGTCCAAGTACCAGTTCTGCCCCTCCGGCACCGGTACAGAATAATGAAACTCTGAATTCAGAAACGCCATCGGGATCTAAGGACCCGAGTTTACTGTTTACCCCGCAGATACCGCAGGTTAGGAGAATATATCCAGATGTGCCTATGTTGAAAACAGCAGAAAATTATCAGCCGCAGGTCCCAAGGTACTACAGCAGTGACAACAGTACGGGAATGATTCTAGATCCAACCGTAATGGGAGTACAGAATGGTCGCAACCCAACATTGGCACAAGCTGAATCAACCCAGCTTTTGATGTCTCAAAAGCAGATGCAGGGGGGAACCGCACATGCTCAGATGACGGGGAGTCAGACGGGCATGCCGGCAATGATGACCCATAGTGTGGGAATGAACATGCCTCAGAATCTGGGGAATGGACAGAACCCAGATGCGATATCCCTACCCATTACTGTAGGTCCACCGGTACCTTTGTACATTCAGCCTAACTCAGGTATGAGCGGTCAAGGATCAATGATGCAGAGTGGGACGGAAAGGAGGTGCATAGAAAACACTCCAGAGACAACTCCGATAGCGGCTCTGCCGACTGGATCTGGGTCCTTGATGGAGTTTAGTCCCATATGTGCTCAGTCAACAGTGGTGAGGTCGAGTCCCCCACTGATGATACCGCTATCATCGAACACTGAAAAGTTGCCGCAACCATCAATGGCAGTCGATGTGAATGCTACACTGATGGGGTTGAATGCGCAACAGCTGACGCAGTGGTTCAACAGTCTGAATTCCACACAAAGCTCAGCCAGTGGGAAGGGAGAAGACTATCTGAATAAGGTCAGGTTGAACATGGAAGCAGAAGAATTGGTGGAAGGGACTATGGGTTTGAATAGGTTAGAGTCCTACTCAGAAGAAGAGCTGAGGTATCTATGTCCTAGGATTACGAGAGAAGTGAACAAGGTACATAGAAGGTTGCAAGAAATAGCTGACAAAAACGGGGTTGAGATAGACAAGACAAAACACTTGAGCAGGAGCTATAGATTGGATTTCGGGACCACAGACTTTGAACACATGAGGTCAGCAGGCATGAAAACGCACCTTAGAGAATTGCTGCAGAGTGCACAAGTGTGGAGGTGCTTAGACAAATGGGAGAGCAGATGGGCAAGGAAAAAGGAAAAGAAGAAAGACAGTGTCCCAGAGCACAAGGAGAAAAGACCACAGAGTAGTGATGCAATAACTATGTTACCAATGAGGGAGACAGCAGGGGGAAAATTAATACATGTACCGTGGCACAGGAGAGACATTCAGTCTTTTACGGATGATTTTCCCAAACTGAGAGAGAAACCGATTGAATGGTATCAACAGACTGATAGGTTTGTGAAGCTTGCAAAATGTCTTTGGGAAGACCTGAACACCCTCTTTGAGATTGTGGTTCCGGCAGATTTGTGGGAAGACTGCAAAAGGGCTGTAGGTTGGCCGACAAGTGAACCAGAGAGAGACAGGGATACGGGTGCACCATCACCTATGGTAATGAGCTTGTACTATAAGGTGATTGAGCACTTGAAGACGAAGGTTGCAGCGAAAAATGTGGATTGGCAGAAGATTGATCGGACTGCCCAAGAGGCTAAAGAGTCGATTCATGGTTACTATGAGAGGTTGTTGAAGGCGTTCAAGAACTACAGTGGCACGGAAACAATAGAGGCGAAGGACATGCTCCATTTTGTGTTTAGATTTGTGGAAGGGCTGAGACCAGAGATAAGTCAGATGATAAAGACGCATTTGATTTGTTGGCAGTCGAAACCGATTGATGAGGTGTTGAATTATGCGAAATACTGTAGCGACGAAATTGAAGTGAAACAGAAAAGGTTGAAAGAGAAAGTGATGGTGATGCAACTTAAAGCAGCTCAGACAGGTTTGCAAGGGTTGCAAGGGTTCCAACAGCAGATGCCGCAGCCGCAGGGAAACATGGTGTTTCAGCCACAGGCGAGAGGCAGAGGCAGAGGAGGCTTTGGGAGTAATGGTCCGGATTTGAACACTGTTGCGATTCCGAATGGTGTGCAGGCAATGAAAAGGGTGATGCCGTGTCACGTGTGCGGAATCGTCGGGCATTGGAAACGCGAGTGCCCGATGGTGATGCAGGAAGGTGCAGGTGTTGGTCAGCAAAACAATGATGTCAATGCATTCCAGACAATGAGGGGACCGAAAATGAGAGGTCCAAACCCAAATTTCCAGACCATAAATCAGCTGCAAGGATTACAGCCCATGCAGCCGCAGCAGATGCAGATGCCCCGTATGCAGATGACGCAAATGCAGCCAATGCAACAGCAGTTTCCCATGGTACCTAATCAGCAAATGCAAATACCTTTGGCACCAATGAGTCAGCAGCAAGTGATGGTTCCTCCACAGGTCTCGGGTCAGGTGATGAATACAAATGGCACAGTACAACAGTTCCCATTACACAGTGAGAATGGAATAAACAATGCATGGGAGAGTGAAAGTTCAGATGAGGAGGGAAATTGTGTGCTTGCAGCATCCTTGGAAGTTGATCAAAAGGGTCCGTATGTGGAGGGAAGAGTTATGGGTCATTGTGTTTCATTCTTGGTTGACACAGGAGCCACACGCTCAACTGTTAGGAGCATTGAAGTACCAAATTTGCCACTCTCAGGGAGAACAGTTCAAGTAGTGGGAGTAGCAAACAGGCACCTGACGAACCCAATCACAGATCCAGTACAAGTCAGAATTGGTAACTATCAAGGGTCACATAGTTTTGTGGTATGTGACTCAAGCCCAATATCACTGTTAGGGAGAGACCTATTGTGCAAATTGGGATGTACGATTATGTGTTCGAACGATGGAATTAGAATTCAGACGAGCAGTGATGGAGAAGAAGGGGACAGTGTAGAAGGGGATGAGATGGAAACTGTCGATGAAGAATATCCTCGGATTACCCTTTTTCCGATGATAACTGAAGCAGATATTCCAGCTGAATTACGGGAAACAGTCGGAAAGGAAGTGTGGGATATGACAGGAAAAGAGGTGGGATTGGTGAAAGGAGTGGAACCAGTGAAAGTGACCATAAAACCCAATGTAACCTTTCCCCAGACCCCACAATATCATATGGCACAAGATACCCTCATGAAAGTCGCCCAACTCATTGACGAGTTTGTAAAACAGGGAGTACTGAAAGAAGTGTTAAGCAGTCCATGTAATTCACCAATCATGGGACTAATAAAGCCGAGTGGAAAGGTCCGAATTGTGCAGGACTTGAGGAAAATAAATGACATCATAATTAAATGCTGCCCTGTAGTACCGAATCCAGCTGTGATAATGTTTCAAGTCCCTTGCGATGCCGAGTGGTTCTCAGTCATCGACTTGTCACAAGCATTCTTTTCGGTGCCTCTTCATGAGGACAGCCAATTTCTCTTTTGTTTCAAATTCTTAGACAGAGTTTACAGTTGGTGTCGAATTCCTCAAGGGTTTTCGGAGTCACCGTCAATTTTCAATCAGATTCTAAAGAAAGACTTGGAAGCGTTAGAATTGCCATTCGAGTCAACCCTAGTACAGTACATTGATGACTTACTGATTGCATCTAAGACAGAAAGTGACTGCACAGCCGACACCATTGCCCTATTGAACCATTTGGGAAGGAATGGACACAAGGTGTCTCCTTCAAAGTTGCAGTTCTGTCAGAAGAAAGTGAAATATTTGGGTCATCAAATAGAGAAAGGGTCACGGAGAATAATGAAGGAAAGAATAACAAGTGTACTTCAAATGAGTCCACCAAAGACGAGGAGGGAGGTGAGGAAGTTTTGGGGGATGGTGAGCTACTGTCGCCAATGGATTCCCAACTTCTCAACTCTAGCAAAGCCTTTACTGAAACTGACCCAGAAGGATGCATTGGATGAAATTGAGCTGAAAGGAGATGAGATGGACGCTTTTATTGAATTGAAAGAATGCATGTGCAGGGCTCCAGCTTTAGGTATGCCTGATTATACAAAGCCTTTCACATTGTTTTGTCATGAACGTGATGCGTGTTCCTTGTCTGTCTTGACCCAAGCCCATGGTGGCATAAACAGACCAGTAGCGTATTTTTCAGCTACTTTGGATCCGGTTGCAGCAGCACTGCCAGGGTGTTTGCGCGCCGTAGCAGCAGTTGGTATCAGCCTCACTCAGAGTGAAGGAATAGTGATGGGACACCCATTAACAGTCATGGTCCCTCACTCAGTTGAGATACTTTTGACCCGCTCCCGAACGCAACACATGACTGGAGCAAGACTCACAAGGTATGAAACAATAATTCTGGGCTCACCGAATGTGCAGCTGAAAAGGTGCACTACGTTGAATCCAGCAACCTTGCTTCCCAGTGAAAATGCTGAAATTGAGAACGCTGAAGACGTCGAGCACGACTGCCTTCAGGTGACTGAATTTTGCACAAAACCCCGACCTGATATTAGGGATACTAAACTTGATGAAAATGACCATATTATTTTTGTTGATGGTTCATGGCTAAGAGATGGGTTGGGAATTTTGAAAGCAGGATATGCTGTATGTACTGTAACAGGTGTCTTGGAAGCGTCCTGGCTTCAAGGAGTCTATTCCGCACAAGTAGCAGAGCTTGTAGCCCTTACAAGAGCATGCCAACTGTCTACATTGATGAAGGTTACCATTTACACTGACAGTCAGTACGGGTTTGGAATTGTGCACGACTTTGGGCAACTATGGTCACAGAGAGGTTTCCTGACATCTTCAGGGTCCCCAGTGAAAAATGGGGAGAGAATAAGGGAATTGTTACACGCCATTCAGATGCCAGCCGAAATTGCAGTGGTAAAGTGTAGTGCTCATACAAAAGGACAGGACTATGTTTCCCTGGGAAATGCATATGCGGATCAAGTCGCAAGATTTTGTGCCTTGAACTGTATATTGCTCAGGGATGAATGGAATTTGATAAGTGAGCCAGAGCTCGAACCAGCTGAAGCATTTGCCTTGAAGATCGTGGATACAATGGATGAGCTAAAAGCATTACAGAATAGCGTCAGGGAGGATGAAAGAGTTTCCTGGATTAAGTCACAATGTACAAGGAGACCAGATGAGTTATGGGTTTCAAATGAAGGAAAATTTGTTTTACCAAATAGTCTCTTATCGCAGCTAGCGCGGTTCTATCATGGACAGGCTCACCTAGGGAGAGATGCCATGATAAGATTGTTCAAAACTGATTGGTTTAACCCCAGATTCCGTCAAGTTGCAGAAGCAGTTTGCCATCGTTGTGTCATTTGTCAGCAGATGAACCCAGGAAAGGGAACGGTTGTGAACGTGAGCCACATTGGCAGGGCGGGTGGCCCGTTCAGCAGAATGCAGATGGACTTTATTGAGATGCCTGTGCATGGAGGTCTGAAGTATGTGTTGGTGATTGTGTGCATTTTTAGTCACTGGATTGAAGCATACCCCACACGTAGAAATGACAGCCTCACAGTTGCAAAATTATTGTTGAGGGAGTTGATACCACGTTTCGGATTCCCGATCTCTTTAGAGCCAGATAGGGGAAGTCACTTCAATAACGAGGTGATAAAGTTACTTTGCGCAGCGCTGAACATTGAGCAAAAACTGCATTGTAGCTATCGCCCTGAAGCCTCAGGACTGGTGGAACAAATGAATGGTACACTGAAATCAAGAATGGTGAAAATATGTGCATCGACAAATTTGAAATGGCCTGACGCATTGCCTTTGGTGTTAATGTCAATGAGAAACACCCCTGACAGAAAGACTGGATTGTCCCCGCACAAAATTCTCATGGGGAGGGCCATGAGACTTCCTGCAGTTCCCGCAAACGCGCTTTTGAATATTACAGATGATATGGTGTTAGACTACTGCAAGGGTCTGGCTGACGTGGTTCGCTCTTTCTCTCACCAGGTGGAAGCAACCACCTTGTCACCGATCCAAGGTCCAGGACACACACTGAAAGCAGGTGACTGGGTCGTGATAAAGAAGCACGTGAGGAAGTCGTGTCTGGAACCCCGTTGGAAAGGCCCTTTCCAAGTGATCCTGACGACCACTACCGCTGTGAAGTGTGCGGGAGTTCCCAACTGGATCCACGCCAGTCATACAAAGAAAGTGTTGTGTCCCACAGATGAGGAAGTTGAAGCGCTGAAACTGCCAGTACCTGATAACCAAGTGCCGAGCGCTGAGGCAGAGCAAAACAGAACTAGAAGCGAACAGGCAGAAATAGAGGAGGGAGAAATATTCTCTGAGGACGAAGCAACTGATTCACTTGGGGAAAGCCAAGGAGGAGTCTCAGACAGCGACGAAGCAGCCGAAAGTGACAAAGAGCCTGAAGAAAGTAACGGTGACAAAGGGCTCGAAAGAGGTGAAGAAGCAGGAGAGCCTGATCAGAGGAGGGCTTTCCCAGAAGCAGACGGTACAGAAAAAGAAAAGGAAAACCTGATTGACTCCCCAGAAGGAGGGGACAAGGCAGAACAGAACGAAACTGTTCAAACTTCTTCAGAAGAGATCGCAGGTCCATCAAGTGGACACAGTGCAAAGAGAAGACCAAGTATATCACCAGTAAAAGAAAGGACTAGAGAAACGTTGAACGACAGTGAAGGGCCAAGAGTGAAAGAGAAAAAAAAGGAAGTGTCTGTCGTGGTACCAACATCGAGTGAAGGAAAAGACTTGGCCAAAGAGGAAAGTACCAGTGAGACAGAATCAATGAGAGATGCAAAATTGAAAAGGAAAAGGATACCAAACAGGAGATATTCCGGTCCAGAATGGGCATATGTAGTCAATGACGATTGGACCGACGAATTTGTATCTCTTAGCCTCGAGAACGAAGAAGAAGAGATACCAATAGAAAAGAAAAGTTTTATGGACACTATTGATTGAAAAGGTGATAAATGACATTGCTTGCTATAATCTAACGTGATAAAACCAGCGGAGACATTGCTAAACCGGATGCGACGTTTGCTAACTTGATAAGACTTTGATAACCTGATTGACTCTTAAACCCGATTTGAGACAACGTTGCTAACTGATAAAAGACTGAGTTATTGCCGAATTGAGACAAATGCTGCTAACCGATAAGTGACTGGGCTCCTGAAGAAAACTGTGTGAACATTGCGCTCGTTCAGCTTTGTAACAATTTGCTAAATCGTTTCTTTTATAAGTGCTTCTAGCTCTCTGATTCTATACAGATCATGACTAAGTACGCTACACAAAACAGTAGAGTGAATTATTGTAAATATGCGTGTATAGGCTTGATAACTGCATGTGTACTAATAATAATGGCAATAGTGCTTGCAACGCGTGGTAAGGGTGAGAATGAGAAAATTGATGCTTCTACTTCTGCTCCTGTTACTGTCACTGAACTAACCGCATTGAAAAGACTAGAATTAGATGAGAGACACTTGCACGATAAGAAGGAACTTTCGTATAATGTTTTCTATCGCCTACTAACAGAATATGTTGAGACTATGGATGCGAAAGATTGTTATGTGTGTACACAGATACCGACATCGGTAACGGAAGGGGTGACTTATCACCACATGCCTCTTACATATGGGATTACATGTAGTTTAGTAACTTCTAGATTTTATGGTCAAACTAACATACAGTATTTTTATTCAAATTATGATGTTACCTTTGCATATGTTCCTATAATAACGCAACTAAGCCAGATTGCTAAAGATTGGGATGCTAAAATAATGAGGGAATTTTTCGAGCCAATGCAACCTTTTGAAACAGCTCACGCTCATAGGGAAAACCTTACCTGCTCGCTCTCTGCAGTAGAAATAAGCTTTTTAGATCGCACAGATGATAGAAGGGCACAAATGAATGCGAAATTAGAAAAAGAGCTAAGTAAGAGGACTTCAGTAGATAATTATGCTTTTGCCGCAATAAAAACACAAGGAAAAATAACTTTAGACGCTTGGCATGTAGGGACATTTTTTATATATCGTGGTGAGTCTTATTATGATAACATTTTCGTGGGAGCGAGTGAATGTAAACATACGTTTATCTTTAAGGCCAAATGGACATTCATGCTGAACGGACTTGACCCTGTCATACCTGGTGTATATTACATTTGTGGGCATAATGCCTATTATCGTCTTCCAAAGGGATGGTGGGGGAGATGTTATTTGGGTATAGTGTTCCCAAAGGTTTATCAACTGGATGACCTATCGGTGATTCCAAAGACGTCTGGATCTCATCATATCCAGAAAAGAGAGACCGCAGCTGCTGTGGTAGGAGATATATTTGGAGCCATAATTCCGTCATTGGGAGTTGTGTTGAATTCCATCAAAATAAGCAAGTTGTCTACTATAGCGGATAACATGTTGACAAAGTTTTCAGGTGCTATAATCCTGATGGATGCTGAACTTGCAGCGGAAAGAGCTATGACTCTTCAAAACAGGCTTGCCCTAGACATTCTTTTAGCAAAGGATGGCAGCGTTTGCAAAATGCTTGGTGCGCGTCACTGTTGCACGTATATACCAGACAACAGTGTGAAGATTAAAACAATGCTTGCAAATCTAACAAAAGAGAGTGCAGACTTGAAGGAATTGAAAGAACCAGGAGTTTGGGAGAAGGTTGGAAAGGGAGTTGCTACAGTGGAAATTGGCTTGGTGGCATTTGGAATGGAATATTACTAAAAATAATACAGGGAATACTAATAGTACTAATTTGCATCTTTGGGATTTGGGGAATAAAGAGGGGAATACAAATGATCATGGAAAAAATTAAAAGAAGGAAGGAAGAGAAAATAATGAAAAGAATGGCAGAAGAATACAAGGCAAGAACAAGGGGAACTAAAAGGCAAAGAGAACTGACAGAATTTTAATGGAATAAAATTTGTGGGAATGGTTTTGTGTGATGACAAATTGTCATCAGAGGAGGGATTGATGACGCAGAAACAAAGGTTTTACATTTATTAGCGCATAAAACGTAGTGCTGCAATAATCAAGTGTGACTTTAACCGAACTAATAAAGATTGTACGGGGACAAATGTGCCCTCAGAGTAGTTCGCCAACATTTATAAGCGTGCTTTATATAACGTGATGTATTAGAATTGTACTAATCTGACATAACCGTAAACGTGTGCCATGATTTGCTTGTTTGAAATGTTTTAACTTAGCATAACTTTAGTGGAGGCTTCGGCCTAGTTGCCTTGTCTCACGGTTTAGATGCTCGTATTTTTCTAATGTGCTAATAAAACGTGTATTCTTGCTTGAAGCTGTACTTTTCCAGTGAGATCGGTTCACATGCTTATCTTTAAGGTTTCGTGCCAGCCTGGCATCTTCTTCTTTGCTCCAAGGTCAATCTGCAGGTGCAGACAATGGAAGCTCTGAAAGTGAATTAATTGGTAAAATATGTTGCAACTTACGTTCCCGACTCCAAGGATAATGTAGGCCTAGGTAGAAGCTTGTAAATTGTTGTTTTTGATTGGACAATTTGAAGCCAACCTATGAACCCTCCAATGGAAGACCCTACTGGATTTGAACTGTTGATTATTTAAACCTGGTGCACAAGAAGAAAGCGGCCCTTACCCATTGCACCATTGAGGACATTAGACATTGCAGAAATTATGGCCCATCTTGCCGACCTCGTCATTTTGCCATCTTCTACAATGCCAATTGATGTTCGACGCCATTTTGAATGAGACTTTGATGCTTTCTCTAATCGAGAGAAAGAGACTTTAAGAAATTCTCACCCTAGAGACTTTAACTTTGATTCGTCCCTTTGCATAAAGTAGTAGTTTTGTCCTTTTATCTTGCCGATGTGAGGCAATTGCCCCGTCCACCCTGCCCCTTTACCCCCGTCCCATGCTGATCAACCGGTACCTGTGAGACGAAGACTTCTTTGAATGCTGATTGAATTTGGTAAATATGAAAGGATAAAATGTACAATTGCATTGTGTTTTCTTTTTAGGTAACCAACTGCTGATTTTTTATATGAGCCCTAGTTAGGAGTTTTTTCCAAATTAATGTTGCTAAATTGTTTTTGCATGAAGTCCCACATGCAGATGCTAATTTGATGTTAGATGAGGATTCATTTGTTGCACGATGCAATTTGAGACCTTGTTATGCTGACTAATGTATGCAATTAGCCTATTACAGATTATCATTTTAGTGGTTTGCGTTGCTATCATCGAATGCATTGTTATTCAAATGCTGCATAGATTGCATCTTTTCGCCGTTATGGATAGCTATTAATGTTCATTCACATATATCATTTGGTGTTGAGACACATTTATATCGTGCTAGCTTTGTTAATATAGGGAAATAAATTCATTAATTTTGAATAAACTGGTGTGGTTATTCATGGCCGAAAGGTCATGGTTCGCCGAAATGTTTTCTGGATTAATTGTGAAGTGTTATGTTGATCAGGGCATTGCTTATGTTCGTTATTGATTATTGATTTGATTAAATTGATTACTCTCGGGTGAAGAGAGCCCCACTTGGTCAAAAGATTCATCGACCCAAGAGCGTCCAGATACAGGTAATTTATTAGGACGGAACGCTCTATCACTTCTCCCAATACCTCCATGTTCCTCTCTGTCGTTTGTGGGCTTTTCTCCACCGTGCTCCACGTTGTTTTCTCATGCTTTTGTGCTCCTTTTTTTATTTACAGATCCAACTCATATTGGTAAATAAAACAAAAAAGCAACTACATTATTTTATCGGCATGCGTCTATGTGTTGTGGGCACATACAATATGGTATGTCTGCAGCATCATAGTATCTTTTTTGTGGTGTGTTCACTTTAGCCATGCTGCACTGCATCGGGGGTGCAGTACAGCATTGCTGAAAACCACTGAGAAGCCCATATGTCCTAAAGGAAAGACCTATTGGTTTTGCCAATACTTGTTTTTTAGAGTGCTCCTCCTTCAACCACCAATCCAAAGTCTCTCACCTCAAATTCTGTACAATAGTTAAAACTCACTTCTTCCTTAAAGCCATTGATAACGCCACATTGTCTCGCCCCTTCATCTCATGACTTCTCCAAACTTAAGGTGATTTGCACCCATCTTCATTTTACAGCAATGAGGTACAGTGTTGGTGCTCTTCCAATACAAAATAATATAATCAGTGTAAAGTAACACGCATTGTATATTCCGCCATGCTACGACACAAACTGAGAAGAGAGGAATAGCTAATGTAAAGATAAATATGTAATATTGGTTTACTAATACAAATACAAACTGTTTCAGAGGCTGTGATGAGCCACATTGCTTGTACTGTTGAGTGCAGCTGAATTGTTAACGTAGCATCCTAGGTGTTGTGTGTTATGAAGATAGCGTATACTTTGCAGGTGAGCAATAGAACATTTCCATCAAGAGTGAAGAAGGCCTTTTTGAGACAATATATGTCAAACTGGGCAGACAGGAGGTGAGTGTTAAAATCTCTTCTGTCCGCCCATATGGATAGTGATTGCTAGGAGACACCAACAATGTGATAGATGCCTTGATTCTGATTTTTTCGAGGGGGTGGTGGGGGGAGGTGTTAACACTTTAGACGGAAAACTGGTGGGCAATGCATTTCTACAGCCGTAGGTAATAGCAACAGCCGGTCATTGGCAAAAAAACTTGTAACATGGGATTTACATCTTCCGGGTCACTAAGTGAGTGCATTACAGTTGTGGCACCAATATTTGTAAGACTGATAGAAGTGGTAGCAGATGATGAGTTATAGTCGGGGTACTTTCTTCAGGAAGTACATGATTTTAAATTAAGATGCACTACCTTCGAGCTAGGTGGGGGGCACAAAGTCTGCTTTGGGCCTGAGCCACTCACCATCAACCTCCCTAAACGATATGCTGTGTCGAAAGACAACAACACCTTTTAACCACATCCAAACGATGCAATTATTTGACTGCAAACTACTTGTAGAATCGATATTCGATTACAAAAAATAATAATAATATGCATGTTCTGGAGTTTTTGCAAACAACTCTAAATCTTTTAAGGGACATTCTCTGCCATCCTGACTCCTTGACAATCTTAACATGCCAGACATCCTGTGGCTTTGGCAGTGTGTTAAATTTAAAACAGAGGATACCACATACAATGTATCACAATAATATTACTTTATCAAATACAGCAAGAAGCTGGCTAAATCGATAATTGAGCTATGAATACGCAGTCAAAACTAACAAATTATAAACCAGGAGAATAATTAAACTCCAGATCAGCTAATGGATTGATCATTCATTCGCAACACATCCCAATTTGAATATTTTATCTAGTGGACTTTCATGTTAGATAGCTTATTGTTAGAGGAGAGAATGGTCAGCAAACCCCATCGGAGCAGGGCCGGACTGGGAACCCAAAACAGCCATGGCAACTTTGCCGGACCAGCATCTGGGGGGTGCAAGTGTGAAGCACTGCTGCTTTTGCTACTGGGGGTCGACATTGAAACAACGCTGCAAAACTGACCCTCACTAACAAAACCGACCCCCACTGCTGCAAAACCATTTCCCACCCTTCCAGCCTCCGGTTGAAACACCTGATGCCCACGATGTCCAGTCCGGCCCTGCATCGGAGGACCAGCATTTCACGAAGACTCTCAATCAAATGTGGACACAAACAAGAATACCACCACAATATAAATCTGAATTTCTGATTGGCTGCGTTTTAGTTAGGATTTAAAATTGTGCCTCCGTTCCTCTAATCTTGACACGTTGAAAAGAACAAAGATTACAACTGTGCAGACCCACCGAGAGCGCACTCTTGGCCTGACCAATACTCTGAGCAAATGCACCGAAAGAAAATCAGAGCTTACGTCAGAGGCATAAAGAGGGCGTCCAGCACTAATGAGGAGAGGGATGTGAAATAGAGCTACCTGAGTGAAAGCTCCTCAAACACTTTGAAAGCCATGTGCCCCCACCCATGCTCTGAATTCAGAAGGGTTCAGGACGCTGCTGCGTGCATTAATACTAAGGGGCTCGTGAAGCTTGCACTTCAAAGGGGCAAATTGTCTCCCAGATCATTACATGGCTAATAACCCTGCTCTCAGTGCTGATTATTCCAATGTTAGGTACAGTAGGCCAACATGATAGAGTCAGGCATTAATTTAAAAGGGCGACATTTAGCATCATATCTTAATATCTGAATCGTTTACTCTTTCATTCCTGTGATGCTTTAAAATAAACCACACATGCTGTACCTACGTTTTTCTGCAGTATGTTTATGATGGAAGTATGAGTTGGGAGTCTGTACTGAATATTTGTATTTACAAAGGTGTTCAGACACGTAAATCGTACCACAACCTGTAGACGCTCAAAGAGCAAATCATAAGAGTAGCAAATGCTGCTGCCTCCGAGCTATTCCTAGAATAAACCCCAAAGAACACCTAGGGGCATATTTATACTCTGTTTTTGCGCCGGATTTGCTTTTTTTTTTTAAGCAAATCTGACGCAAAGCTAACTCCATATTTATACTTTGACGCTAGACCCGTCTAGCATCAAAATTCTTGGAGTTTGCGTCATTTTTTAGCGTGGACACCTACCTTGCGTAAATGAGATGCAGGGTAGGCGTTTCCACGCTAAAAATGACTCTAAGGCATTTGCGCCTTATTTAAACTCCCGTGCAAAAATGACGCACGGGAGGGGGGCTGGCCTTAAAAAATGACGCGCAGCCGCATTTGCGTCATTTTTTAACGCCTGGTCAGGGCAGGCGTTAAGGGATCTGTGGGCTCGGCAGGAGCCCAGAAGGGCCCTCCCATGCCCCCAGGGACACCCCCTGCCACCCTCGCCCACCCCTGGAGGACACCCATGGATGTGGGGTCCCATCTCAGGTAAGTACAGGTAAGTAGAGGTAAGTATTTTTTTTATATTTTTTTAAGTGGCATAGGGGGGCCTAACTTGGGCCCTCCTACATGCCACTGTGCCCAATGGCCATGCCCAGGGGACAGAAGTCCCCTGGACATGACCATTGGGCAGTGGGGCATGACTCCTGTCTTTGCTAAGACAGGAGTCATTTCCATGGTGGTTGTGCGTCATAAAATGACGCAAGTCAGGTTAGCGTCAACATTTTTTACTCTAACCTGACTTGCACCATTTTTTGACGCACAACCCCCATTATTCCCTACGCCAGCGCTGCCCGGTTCGCGTCATTTTTTTTTTACGCTCACCAGGCAGCAGCGCCGGCTCGCGTCATTCCATAAATATGACGCCCGGCTGGCGCGTTGGAATGGGGTTAGCCCGCGTTACATTTTTTGACTCAAAACTGCGTTAGCGCAGTTTTGCGTCAAAAAGTATAAATATGGCCCCTAGTCTGGCTGCCTGTACAACAGATTTCTACTGATGATTTGCCTTGTCTGCCTCTCTAGACTGTATGCCTATAGATTGGTCCTCTGCTGCTCCTGGGTGAGCTCTTTGGCGCATGGACCATGTCTGCCTGTCATGACAGTATGCCTGTGGATTTGTCCTCCACTGCTCCTGGTTGAGCTCTTTGGAGCATGGACCATGTGTGCTTGTCATGACCGTATGCCTATGCATTGGTCCTCTGCTGCTCCTGGGTGAGCTCTTTGGAGCATGGACTATGTCTGCTTGTCTTGACCATCTGCATGTGGATTGATCCTCTCCTGCTCCTGGGGAAGCAGTTAGGTGAATGGATAATGCCTGGTTGTCTTCTCTCTGTGCCTGTGCATTTCTACTTTGCTGCTCGAGAGTGAGCTGTTTTGAACAGTAACTATATCTGCCTGTGGCCTGCTTTCTTTCTGCTCCTGAGTGAACTCTTTAGAATATTTACCATTCCTTCTGGACAGGTTGTGCATTGCCAAGTATGAGAATTGTGACCTTGAGTGCAAAGGGGAAGGGTCAGTGAGAGTAGAGTTGGGCCATAGACATGGCTAAAAAGAAAATATATTCTACAACTATATTGTTGGCTTTCACTTTCAGGTAAATGCACATGCCTTAAATGAAAAATAAATGCAAAGTAAATTAATCAATGGAAAATGCACTCTTTTTTACGTTATGAAACCTCAGTTGGTTAATGCGATCTCCTGTGTGTGTAACCAGGCATTCAAAAAATTCTGGTTGGTGCAGTAGGTGATAGTGACGTGTATTTATAGTGCAACAAGGTCCTAACATGTGACCAAAAGTACTGTGAATATACAAGTCATAATTTTAAAATGGTATCACACACTGTATAAGATAGGTCACATCAAAACGTACAGACAGAATTAGGGCCTGATTTTAGATATTGGCAGACTAGTTACTCTCTCACAACGGTGACGGATATCCTATTTGCGGAAATCTAAATCCGATTATATCCTATGGGATATACTTTCAAAATGTATATTTTAGTAATATACAATCAAACAATACCTAGTGCAAACCTTTTATATATGATACCATTAGAAGATGCACTCCAGAACTCAGTTGGTATAACTTTTACATTACTTCTTAAAATAATATATCTTTGTCACTATCAATCCTCAAATGACTCGATCAATTAAAGCCAGATAGTAACTCCGAAACAACCTTTGAATTCAGTGTTTAACCAGTTGCATGCATCTACATTTCTTTCAAGCATCAAGCAGTCTTGAGAGCAGGCTTGTTATTAATTTTGCTGTCTGTCACTCACTTGGCTTCACAGCACAGACGACTCCCTCTCTTTCACTGAAGACAGAGGTACCTCAGGGTTGGTATCAATCATTGAAGGATGGTTGTTTTCTAACAAAAAGTAGTGGAAGTGTTTTTGTAAAATTAACAAGAGATTGGGAATGTAATTCCCAACAGACCCAACCCCCTGCAACCAATGCTCCTGGATGGTTCACATAGAGCATTTAGCCAGACTTCCTGGAATAATTACATGCAGTGGGAGCTTGTCTGTCTCTCTGGGATGGAACCTTTATAACAGTTATTAAAGAGACCCACAGAGTCTCTTTCAATCATTCAGAACCACCAATCACTAATAAATTACATGCATTCCGCCTTTCTCTTTCCCCACCCCACTTCCCGTCATTACCTGATAGTGCCCTGTAAATTAAGACAGGATAAGGGCACGACTATCTTCACTCATGTGCAAAACCAAAATGATTCCCATATAGGCCACAAAGTGTTTAGTATTCTTCCAATCAAGCACACCCCCATAGTGTAGCATGCTACCCTACTGCTAAAACACTTCAACCCTTTGTCCGGGATGCTACATAAATACCTTTACAATACAATACTCAATACAGATTCTATTCCATCAAGGATTGCCTAGAATTGTAAAATGCATACTTGCCAACTAAACTTCCTCAACGTGATTTTGACTTGAAGCAGTGGAGCACAGAGAATTAAGAAACGGTGAGTGCAAGTTTTTTCTGAAGATGAGGCAGTCTTTTTGAGGGTAGCAACACAGAACTTAGACCGAACTTCCTTGTCAGCTTTAGCTCGTACAAGGTATCTGAAGCAGGTTTTATGTGGCTGACAAGAGCAAACACTCACTTATTTTGTTGAGGGATTTCCTGTTGATATTTTTGTATCAGGCACAAACGCTGACCTGGATGTTGATGGGAAATCAGTAGAATGATTTCAGGATGAGGAAGTACTTGTCCAAAGGTTGTTCAGATTCCATGTCTGGCTGTGATTTCCTGGGCTTTTTTGATATTTTGGCATATTAAAATTGTGAAAGGATGTATCATAGATCCTGAACTGATAGTAGAATGAAGTAACATGTCACAGCAGTAGATATAGTGGTGTTAGGAGCTGGCAATAAATCCTGTTACGGTATCAGTTTTTTAATGAGCTAATAGTGGTGCTTAGGAGTTTTGACTGATGCAAAGGGTGAACAATTGACGTACGATGAGAGGAGTTGCTTGGTGTGCTCGAGGTTGGTGTAGAATTTAGTGTTAAGGAACAGTGCCATTGCATTGTAGTCATTTAACTTTGAAGAACTTTGAGCTTGTCAATGATTTAGTTTTTGAAAGGAAGGTTTCTTGAGTCAGCAATGATTTTGATTGTCTGTGATGCACAAGAAGGACGGCACCAATACTGTATAGAAGTCGTAGAGGACATTGAGGTCAGTATTTTTAAGAAGTGGGTTCAGGTAGATGTTAAAAGTGAAGGTACAAGGATTGATCCTTGAGGGACTTTGCAGAATGCTGGATCTGGGTCAAATGAGAACAGGTGCAATTTGAGCCTCTGAAACTGACAGAAGAAAGAAAAGATGATCTATAGGAGTTTGGAGTCACTGACCTCTCCGCCTTAAGAAAGGTAACTGTATGACAAGGTGGGTTACTGGTTGAAGGGGTGAAACTCTACTCAAGCAGCAACCACCATCCTTGTCAGGGTGAGGCACAATCAAACCACAAATTAACCTGTGCCCAACCTTCTGGTAGCTTGGCACAGGATAGCCTGGCTTACCTTAGAGGCAATGTGTAAAGTTGTTATGCAGCACTTCAAACAGTAATAAAGTAAAAACACAACACAAGAAAAATCCCACACCAATTTAGAAAAATAGAGACAAAATGAATAAATAAATCAAGGCCAAAATATCAAAATCAAATTAGTAGAACCAAAGTATGCAATTTTGGAGATTTAATTGAAAATCGCATCAAAAGCCTAAGGTGCCACTCACGGCTACTGGTCGTACAAAACCGGGAGAAAGTCACAAGTTCAGGCCAACTGGGATGGATCGCGGGTCTGATACAGGGACCAAGTTAGTCCCACTGAAAAGTAACCTTCTCAGTCTAGTGCAAAGAGTCCTGTTTGTGGTGGAGGGGGACACAAGGGGCAGAGAAGCGTTGTGAACAGTAGTCATAGCGTGAAGAGCAGGCATCACCGCAATAGGCGCCACAGTAGTGAAAAGATTCTGTTTTCATTGTGAATGGTTGGGCCGGAGCTTCACAGTGGCGCTCCCAGTCAGTGGGCGATGCTGTAACGCAAAGGGTTGGTTTGACAGAACTTTGTGTTGGCGGACTGTGTGAATGACACAGGCCCATTCGAGGTTACGAAGAGCCCACACACTTGAATTCAGCTCTACTGAGGCCACAACAAGGGCCCAGAACATAAGGGACACCACCTGGGGGTCAGGGGCTTACTCTAGCTGGATCTGACTGATGGTTTAGGAAGTTGGGAGTCCACTATGTCCTCATGACTCTAAACAGGAAGCCAACAGACTAGCCCTTGGAGTCATTCAAAAGTCCTGGGTTCAGGTGCAGGTCCAATCCCTCTGACTAAGGCAGAATGGCTCAATCCTAAGAGTGTGGCATGGTGTAGTGTTGTATTCGTGAACAATACACTAGATCCACAATGAAACAATCTGCTCACTGGACAATGAATTTAATTACACAAAAATCTATTTGTTTGCAATTTCATAAACCTGTCTGTGCATACATCTCTGTGTTGTTATGTTTTAGTCTCTGATACACAAAATAAAATAACAAAATTAACTACACTACATACACCAAAATATATACAACCATATTATACAACTTTAACATGCCAGGTGTATCCTGGCATGTGAAAAATCTCTCAAAGTAAAAAGTAAGGGACAATGAAAGGACAATACATTCCCTTGCAGTGTTCAGAATTGAGTAACACATGGAATGTTAAAATTGTATAATGTGGTTGTATATAATTTGGTGTAAATAGTGTAGTTACTTGTGTTATTTTATTTTGTGTATCGGAGACTACAAAATAACAACAAAGAGTGTAGTTGTCTGTGCAGACAGTTTTATGAAATTGCACATGAAATGATTTATGTGTAATTGAATTCATTATCCAGTGTAAACTGGTTGTTGTGTTATGGTGCTTATGTATTGTACATGCATTTGTCCCTACAGCACACCTCAGTCTTATGATTGAGTTTTACGGCTGAGATTACATTGGGTGAGATGGGCATCCCCTGCCCCTCCTTTTTCTCTCTTTCTGTATAAGGCAGGAGGGCATCAGGGCAGCAAGGCAGCAATTCAGCAAGGCAGCAGTCCAGCAAGGCAGTAGTCCAGCAGGGAAGAAGTCCAACAGTGGTAGTCCTTTCAGCATCAGAGTGGTCCTTCTTCTTGGCAGAGTCCTCTCAGGTCCAGAAATGTCCTGAAGAGTTGGTGTCTGAGGTTCAATATGAATACCAGGTGCCTCACTAGAAGTGGGACAAGCTTCTAGAGGTTTCCCTTTGAAGTGTACTGGGTTTGTGCCTCTCTTGTCCTGGCTCCAGACTAACTACAGGTGGTATGCAGCTCCTTTGGCAGGACACAGCCTATTTACGTGTAAGGACGGCTGTGTCCAGCCTTGCCGTCCGATCCTGCTAGAGGTGGCCCATCCAGGCACACCAAAGTCCTCTATTGTGTTTGGTTGTCTGGTAGACCCAGACATGTGACCCGAGACAGCCTGCAGGCACCAAATGGCTAAGGTAGGAAAATGTCAACATTCTCAAAGTGGCATTTTCAAAATCGTAATTTAAAATCTGACTTCACCATATGAGAGGATTTTTTAATTACAATTCTAAATACACTGAACATGATCTGGTTAACTGTTCCATTTGGAAGTTACAGCTTATTACAAGTGATAGGGTAACTCGATTTATTATCCTATGGGAGAGGCAGGTGGTGCAGTAGTGACAAACAAATGTAAGAGTTTTTCACAACCATGGCATGTAAAATTTAAACGTACATGTCAAACGTTTAATTTACAGGCCCTGGACACAGGTGGTTCCCCTTTATTAATGGCGCACAAGTAAATTAAATATGCCAATTGGGCATAAGCCAATTCTACCATGTTTTAAGGAGAGAGAATACATACTTTAACGCTGGTTAGCAGTAGTAAAGTGTGCTAAGGCCAGCTAAAACAAAGTCAGCAAAACAGGAAGGTTGAAGGCAAAGAGTTAGGGGCAAAACCATGCCAAGGATGCCAGGTCTAACAAACAGGATATCATAGTCTAGGCTGCCAAATCCTCATCAGCTGCTTCTGTGGGGAGTGGCTCAGATTCAAATTAGTTGCTATTTTGGTTTTGAGCGCAGAACTGAAGCCATCCCACTATTGTTATGACAATCCTATCCAGCCACTCGTAGTTCACCACAGCAGGCACCTATGAAGAGCCAGACTTGCCCTGGGCAGACCTCTACTCATCCCATTTTGCCATCCACTCTTGCTTGGTGCTTCTGTCAGTACTCTTCCTTTTGTTTACTGACCGCTCTCTCTCACCTGTTTGATTTTGTTCCCTCAGCACCAAAGGTGACAAGATTCACCTTCTCCTGTGCAATATAGGAGTTCTCAAAATTAAATAAACTACAGCAACCAGTCTTTCCAAAGAAGGCAGCCTGCCAGCTGTTACTGAAAAGTGGGGAAGCCTTCTGGATCATGGTGAGCACAGAGAATGCAATGATGATGATAAGAGATGATTAGAGAAATTAAAAGGGAACACAGACAGTGGTTTAAAGATCATTGGTAAAATCAATACTCTGGTCACAGGTTGGAATCCATGACCTTTGGTCTAACAAGCTGCCACTGCAGCACAGCAAAACTGATCTACAGCAGCTTCCGGACAGGAAGGCAAAGGTGTGGAGCCCCTATATGCTGGCAGAGGCTGCCCAGGTGAGACTGAGCGCAGGCCCTTGGCCGCAGAGATACAGGAGGCGAGGAGGGCCCATGGCGGGTCTGGGACTGGTTCTGGCACACTCAAAGTAGGAGCACCAGCATGGCCAGCAGCATTGGGCCAGGTGTGGCAGATAGAGAAATGACCCCAGTACGGGCCACCAGATTTAAAATGACTAACAGACTTTGGACCTCAGTCGGGTATGGGCAGTGGGGTTGACCATCCTGATAATTGAACCCTGTTTTCAGATAGATGATTGATACTTGCTAATGGTGTCCTGGAACTGGGACAGAGGTACAGACCTTGGTCTCCTCCGGAGCTGGTGACCCCAATAAGGACTGCTGAGGGCTTGAGGAGAGCTCCATGGCAGATGGTGGGAAACCTGAGAGGCGGCGAGGAGGGTGACACTTCAGAGCAACCTTGGCAGGCAGCAGGGGCTACCACCATACTCCCAAGGGTGCCGGCTGGAGATAGGAAGATCATGAAGACAGGTGGCAAGGGGGCAACGGCCTCACTACAAACAAAACTGGACAAATATGCGCTCCCCAAAGAGGTGACTGTGGGAGCATCTCAGCGCACTATCATTGCCCACAACTTTAAACATAGAGATTGTGATGTTATCCTCCAGGCTACACACTGATAGCTGCTTCTTAAATATGACTATATAGCCATCAGCTTCTTTCCTGACTTCACCCTTAGGATCCAGAGGCCCTGACATAGCTTTGATAAAGTTAAAACGGTACAGAGACAACAAGACCTCATATATTCAATGATGGTTCCGGTGAGGCTGTGAGTGGTGGTAGAGGATAAAACTTGGCACTTTGGATCCCCAGAGGAGCCCTGGAACTGACTTAAGGGATGGAGGCCAACTAGAGAGAGTGGGGAGCAAAATCAAACACCAATGAAATGGAGGGAGGCAGTTGGACTGTAGGGCCATGGGTGGTGCTGGAAAATCATGCAACAATCTCCACTGAGGAGAGACTTGCAGGATTCACTGCCTGGGGAGATACGGGGACCTGGTCGACACCCCAGGCTGAGGTCATCGGCTGCCAGCATGGGCCCAGGACACATGCAGGTGAACGATGATATGAGATCTGAGAGGTGGAGAAGAATACATGGCTAAGGGAAGACATGCCAGACACTTTGCCATATGAACACCAGTGGTGTACAGTAAGAGAAAAAGTGTGGGGTCTGGTGGTAGGACGGTTTCTGTCCGTTGGAACCACTGAACCCTGCTGTTTTATACTACTGCTGGGACGGCAGGTGATAAGCAATTTTGGGGGGGGGGGGATAATTATAAGTCCACCATGCAGGGATGCAGTGAGGAGGGGATTGAGTGGGGAACATTTTTAGTTGAGTTGGTTGCTTTCTGTTTGTTTTGAGGCACTGTTTATTCCCTAGGGAATAAATGCCTTCTAGGCTAAGCCGGATCAGCCCTGGAACCTTGGACATCAGTGGGTAGACCCATTGAGCCCTCAGACTTATCACATATGCAGACTGATTTGGACTGATTTGGAGGACCTGCTTGAAGATAATGTTTGGAATGTCAATGGACTCTAGGACAAGATAAAGAGGGGAGTAGTACTGCAATATCTTAAGCCCCACACTCCCAGCATTGTTCTATTACAGGAAACAACAAATTTGGTAGCACATACCAAGCTCTTATCAGATGGGGCTACAAGGTGGTAGCCCGGACAGGATATACATAGGGCTCAGGAGGAGTGGGAGTCTTAATGAAACGAGTGCTCTGTTTTACTGTCCAATGCATGGGCCTGACTCACTGACATTAAATGTCTGTTCAGTATATGTGCTGCAACGTTTACATGCGTTTCCGCTCCCTGACTTGGGCTCCCTGCTCCTGCAATTCCCAGACAGAATGTTGCTCCTGGGAGTGACTTTAATTTGGTGGTCAACTAGGAGTGCGATCACTGGCCCCCGAAACATGCTAGGACAACCCAAACTCCACTTTCAGAATTTCTAGACCCTTTGGGGATGGTTGATATATGGTGCACACACAACCCTGGGGGACAGCAGTACATGTTTTACTCAGCGCGCATGAAACCCTCCCCTACAACAATTACCTTTCCACCTGAAAAATAAACCCCTGGTACTTGAAGCAATAAGCTATATGAGAGGGCTTCATTGAAAGTATAGAACACTACTTTCAAAAGAATCTTGCCTTGGTCAACTTGGCGCAAACTCTTTAGGAGGCATATAAAACAGTAATTAGGGGTAAGGTGAGATAACTTATTTCAAGTTTCAAAAAGGACAAGAGGGCAAAACTTGATGAGCTTGAGGGGGACATACTGTCACAGAAGCAACTCTTCACAACAAAAAGAGATTTGGAAGGGCGACACACTCTAGCCCTAAAACAAAGAGAACATAACAACTTGCCCATGGTGACAGCTCAGGCGCTACACCCTGATAGGAATCACTGCCTATATGAAGTAGGGAATAAAACTGGTAAGGTTCTGGCATGGCTCGATAAGAGAGCTCAGTCCTGAACTTGGGTTCTTGAGGTCAAAACAGGGAAGGGGAAACTGGTCAGAGAGAGAGAGAGGTCACATAACTGATACATTTGTGGATTACAATGCTCAACTATACTTTCTGACTGTGACTAAAACGGCTCATGATGCCAGTGTTTTACTCCAGGACATACACCTGCCGAGTCTGGCAGGTGCAGATCAGAAAATCTTGAAAGCTGGTATTATGGAATGGGGGCTGGTGGCAGCAGTGAGGGAACGCCACTCTGGGAATGTGATGGTCCCAAATGGAATCCCAATAGAACAATTTCAATCATTTGGTGACTAAGCTTGTCCCACATCTATTGCAGATATATTGCAGATATATAAAAAGAGTAAACAGTGGGGCTCTCTACCACAAGATCAGAGGCTAGCCACAATAGTGGTCATTCACAAAGAGGGGAAGCCACCAGAAGACTGCTCCTCCTATACGTCAATATCATTCTTAAATGCCAAAGTTAAAATATTAAGCCAAGTGTTAGCCTGGAGACTAAAAAAGTGCCTCAGTCCCTAATCCACCAGGATCAGTTGGGCTTTATGCCCCACTAGAACATTATACTCAATTTTGGGCACCTCTATTTGGGTATTGGGGCAGAGGACCAACTTACGAGAGCAGGCCCTGGTGCTATCATTGTATACCAAAATGGCATTTGACACAGTGGAATGGGACTATAATTTTCTGTGTTGGCCAGGGAGGGCTTTGGGATTCACTACCTACTGTACAATGGCCTGATAGCAAAGGTTAGGGTCAGCAGCAGACGCTCCCAGGGGTTCAGACTCCAGAGAAATACCAAGCAGGGGGTGCCCCCTGTCCCTGTTGATCTTTGCCCTGGCTCTGGAATGCTTGGGGGCATGAGTCCATAAGGATCCGCAGGTCAGAGGATTGCAATGGGGGGAGACAATGGGAAGACAAAATATTACTATCAGCAGAGGATGTGGGTGGTCTTGAGTACATTGAGTCGGAAGAGGCTCCAGCGGCCCTTAGGAGGTAACAATATGATCAGGCTTCAGACTGGCACTGTTCAGCATCCTCCACCACACCTACTACCCTCGGAAGACTGCGGTAAAGATGGGGAGGGCTGCTGATGCATATTGCTTGCACACCTGAGAGCAGACTGGATCCTTCCTCCACATCCAATGGGACTGCTCGTGGAATGCTTGGAGTGCGATGAGGCATTCTAATGGTCTCCACAAATATGTTATTAATATCTGAGGAGATGCAACAGATGGTATGGTTTAGAGGACATGGATGATGTTGCACCTGGTGGTGGTAAAGAGAAATGTGGCAGTCATTTGGGCCAGACTGGCCATGGACCCTGGGGCTTGGAAGCGAGGCATAGACTGGTGCATTCAGTGGAAAACGTGGTGCATGAGGGTGGGGGGCGTGTCCCCGAAATGGGGGGAAATATGGAATGGTTGGAACTTTTACCGCAGCCTGATCCAATGGGACTTGATCTCAACTGATGGGGAAGTGACAAACTGACGGAGAACCCCAAAGTGTACGTGCAGTGAATAGGGAGATGGCGATGGGATCAGGTGGGCTTGGATTGATTCACAATGATATTCAAAGATGTACAACAGTGCTAATGTTAGCTGTGCTTGATTTAAGTATGCAACTTAAAAAAAAAAAAAAAATTAAAATATTGTTTCAGCTTTAGCCACCTCCCACTAAGTTGAAAGGTAAGTATAATTAATATTATTGATTTCACTTAAACTTAGCTCCCAGAATATATGTGCTAGTGATTTAAGAATAGTAGTTATAAATCTACCAGACAAAACAGTGGTGGGTCAATGTAGAGTATACAATATTATTGTAGGTCAGTATTACAGAACTCAATATAATGGCACACAAATAGTTACAGAAGTATTGGCTGGCCGAGAGGTCGCTGGATTTTTACTTCTTTCTGCAACTATCACAGGCAAACGAACCAGAGGAAAGGTGTCTTCAGAACTGCTTACTCACCTCTATGAATTGGACTCACTTTCTTCCTAAACTGTGGATACCTTTGTAGTTCTTCTGAGATCTTTTGGTGTGATGTTGCCTTATGAATCCTGATTGGACAGTGCCTTTTGTATCTCAGCATGGTCTGTTGTGCTCATTAATGTTCCGACATTGTGGACATTTTAACCAAGGTGGCAATCTTTGAAGCACCACCACTATTGACTAAAGCAATAACTGAATTTTATGTCAAGACCGGAGGCTCAATTATGCATTCTTGTCTCACTTTATTTTAAATAGCAGCAGTCAAGAACTACAGCTCCCAAAAGGACTAGCAACAGGCTAGCCAATGGGAGCGAAACAGAAACTAACAGTGAACCAATCATAACAATGCATTGACCATAGAGTCTACCCTTGACTGCAGGCAACCCTCTTTTCTTGCTGCTCGCAGTCAAGATAAGTACTCTATTTTATTCTTCCATAGTTATTACCTGTGTTTCATGCATTAGTATTTATTTATTTTCTCTTTGGTGTGTATTATGCTTAATACCTCTTTATATCCGCTACGAGCGTTTTACATACACCCTTCCCCCCCGCCACCTTCCTTTTTCCGTTGAGGGCTCAGCACGTGCTCTAACCGTCGTGCGTTCGATTTTACCTCAACACTGCCTTTCTGTCAGCACGCTTCATTTAACAGCGCGTCTGACATTCCGGAGCGCTTCTCCGTTCGCTCCGCTCCTCGCGCGGCCTCTCTGAGCTTTGGACGGCCCCCCAGGGTCTCTGCTTTCACCGGGGTTCACTCTGCCTCACAGAAGCCGACTCTCTCTGCCGGCAGCTATTTTTCACACGTCAACCTGTCGCCCTGGTTCCTTTTTCGACCCCGCCCTCGGGGAGGAACTGCTTCTCAGTGCTGAGAGCGTGTGGCTCTCATTAACCCTTGCTTGCCCAACAGTGTTTTTCCTTCAAAAACAGGGTTTTTCTTTGCTTCTTAGGCTTCAGTTTATTATTATTATTTTTTATCAGCTATGGAGATGGATAGTTCTCCCTTGATGCCTGACTTTAATGAGGATGAGGAATCCTTTAAACAGGATTTAAATATTTTTATACAATCTTCTGTGAAGCATGCTTTAAAAGCATCAATGGAAAAGATGTAAAAAAACATTGAAAATTCCGTAATGTCCATGGTGTCCAATTCTATGGCCCATTCTGCGGGGGAAGGCAGAAAACGTAAAATATCTATTGCTAAAACCGGTAAAGGCGCACAAATGGAAGGTGAGCTTGCCTCACAGCAGACTGAGGACTTGGTTCCTCCCAGGCCTCCTACGAAGGAGGGGAATATCTCTAAAAAAACGGTGTCGCAATTAAAATGCAAATCAAAAACTAAACATGTTTCTGCGCCAAAAAAGATTGTTATTTCAAAAATATTGGACACAGATGACGAGGACATGGACGATTTATCACAATGTGATAATCCTGATGATGCGTTTTCCCCATCCTCTCCTCCACCAAAACGTATTAAACTTTCCTCTAATATGCCTTCTTCCAGTGTTATTGATTCAGAGGGTGTCCCCATGTTCGATCCGTCTCTCATACAACATCCCAATTCCACTGAATGGCTCTGTTTGGACCATGTAGGGGAATACATTTCTTCTCACTTGCGTCAACCTTTAGACAAACAGACATGGGCGAAACTAAAATCAGAGTGCCCCAGACCTTCACTGGATTCCAATATCACTGTAACCCCAGCTATTGATCAGTCTCTAATCACGTTTTTTACCAAATTTGGTAAGGATCCCCGCAAGGGGGTGGACAAGGCTTGGACCACGTGCCAGGATAAACTCCTGGATGTGGTGGGTCCCCTTGCAAGAATATTGGACTTAGCCGAATCAGCTAGATTGGAAGATTCTCCAATCGATCCATTGGATCTCTCCCTTTGGACCCAAAGAGCCTTTTGCCTTTTGGGAAATGCAAACTCTGCAATTATCCACGAAAGACGTAAGGGTCTCCTCCTGAGGATGGACCCTAAGTTGGCTAACTTGGCTACCATGGATCCCGGTATCCAGGCAGATGGTAAACTTTTTGGTGATTCATTCATCAAAGACCTTAGCCGTTTTGTTTCCATGTTCTCGTCCCTGGACAAGGCCCAGCAATCTCTAAAGAAGGTATTTAACCAACGGGTTTTTGCCCGGGCCGGTAGAGGCAGGAGCCGCTTTACCGGACGCACATACCGAAACCAAGGCTCAAGAGGCTACTCAAACTCTTTCGGCACCTATTCCCACGAATTCAAACCCCACTTCTATCCCCAAAGATCAATGGGTTTCCGAAATCGTGGACAACGATTCTCCAGGACGCCCAATAATCAAGGTAAGCCAACTTTCTGGCCTTCCCGTGGGAGGGCAGCTACGTTTTTTCCTTCAAAAATGGGAGTCTATCTCTTCAGACCCATGGGTTCTAACCACTGTTCAAGGATATTATATAGAACTCCTTTCTCCTCCATTCCAGTCCCATTTACCTCCTTCCCCAAGATTTTCTCTCGAAATGTCCTCTTTCATTTCTTCAGAAGTTCAATCCCTTCTCAACAAACAGGCCATTCATCCTTGCACCCCAGATCCTTCCGGCTTTATCAGTTCCCTCTTTCTCGTTCACAAAAAGAACAAGAAGCTACATCCAGTAATCATCCAGTAATCAACCTAAAATCATTCAATCAATTCGTCGTCTATCGACATTTCAAGTTGGAGACTATCATCCATCTCAGGGATATTTTACTTCAATCCGATTGGTTGGTCAGACTAGATCTCCAGGATGCGTATCTAACCATTCCCATTCATCCTTCTCACAAAAAATTCTTACAATTCACTTGGAATTCAAAAACATTTCACTTTTCCTCTCTTCCTTTCGGTCTATCTTCGGCACCTTGGTGTTTCACGAAACTGATGAAACCCGTTGTAGCCTACCTCCGATCTCTGGGCATCATGCTCATTATCTACCTCGACGATATCCTTATCATGCACCAAAACAAATCGTCCCTTCTATCTCACCTACACTTAACAACCACTCTCCTTTCAGAACTAGGTTTCCTTATAAATCCCGACAAATCCATGGTGAGTCCTTCCCATCAAATAGAATTTTTGGGCTTCCAGATAGATTCTGTTTCGGCCACTCTTCTCCTTCCTCTTTCCAAGGTTGCCGCAATCAAAAAAGAATTAATTCTAACTCTACGAAAAGACACTATTTCCCTCAGATCCCTTGCAAGGATCGTAGTCCTTCTCTCCTCTTCGATCCAGGCCATTTTCCCAGGGCCTCTACATTACCGCGCGCTTCAGCGTCTAAAAATTCGTCACCTTCGACGAGGTTTGGCCTATTCCGACCTCGTGTCTCTAGATCTAGAATCTCAAATGGAAATCCAATGGTGGATATCCCATTTAGAGGCCTGGAACGGCAGATCCATCTTCCCATCTGTGCCCGATCTTGTGTTAGAATCAGATGCAAGTCTCACGGGCTGGGGCGCCCACTGTGGTTCAACATCGACTGGCGGTATATGGTCCGCAGAGGAGTCCAGATTGCACATAAATTGTTTAGAGCTTCTTGCAGGCTCCGTTGCAATCAAAAGCTTTACAAAAAACAGGGCACGATGTTCCATCCTACTCCGCATGGACAACATTTCAGCCGTACAGTACATCAATCACTTAGGAGGTACCAGGTCCAGGCCCCTCGCCCTTCTAGCCAAGAGCCTCTGGGAATTCTGCCTCTCCCACAAATTTTCCCTTCTAGCCGAATACCTCCCGGGGTCTTTGAATTCCACTGCAGATTGGCACTCTCGCCATCTCTCGGACTCCAGCGATTGGAGACTACACCGCTCTGTTTTCCTCCAAATCTCAAGAAAATGGGGTCCTTTCCATGTGGATCTCTTTACGTCCAGACTCAATGCTCAGCTTCCACAATTTTTCAGCTGGCGTCCGGATCCTCTAGCCACAGCTACGGACGCTTTTCTCCAGGATTGGTCTCGGACCCTCAATTATGCATTTCCTCTTTTTATTCTAATCAACAGAGTCTTGAATCAAGTCAGACGTCAGAAGGCGTCTCTTGTCCTGATAGTTCCATTCTGGCAATCCCAGGTCTGGTTTCCTCCTCTTCTCGAACTAACGATACACTTTCCGGTCTTACTTCCAATGTTTCCATCCCTTCTCCTAGACCCTTTCGACCAGACACACAAGCTAATCCTCAACAACTCTCTAGTTCTTTCGGCTTGGAACATCTCCGGCCTACCCAACAGTCCTTCCCTATTTCGTCAGAGGCTTCGGAGTTCATTAACAACTCCTGGGCCCCTGGTACCAGGCGAGCCTACAGATCAGCTTGGGCTCTTTGGTCAAGCTGGTGTGTGGGAAAATGTGCCAATCCCTTTTCAACAGATTTAAATGTAATTATCAATTTTCTAGCGGCCCAGGCGGGCATGGGCAAATACTATCGGATGATAAACCTTTACAGATCCGCTATATCCATGAACCACTCAAATATTGACGGCAGACCAATTGGAGTTCATCCCTTGATTTGTCGTCTCCTAAAAGGTGTAAAAATCTCCAAACCTCCAACCCCCAAATATTCCCATATCTGGGATGTTTCCCTAGTTTTAAATCTTCTTCTCTCCTGGCCAGATAATTCATCCCTTTCTCTTAAAATGCTTTCTGCCAAACTTACTATGCTGTTATGCTTAATTTCATTTAAACGGGTATCGGACGTCAAATCCTTGGACGTGTCCGCCAGACAGTTTTTATCCTCGGGTGTTCTATTCCATATTCCCAAATGTACCAAGACCAATTTACATTCTGTCCTCTATCCTTTCTTTCCCGACAAACCAAAACTGTGTGTGGGTCTTTGCCTAAAAGAATACGAAAATAGAACTGATAACCTGAGAACGTCCTCTGCTAACCAACTTTTAATTTCCTTTCGCAAACCTCACAATCCGGTGTCTTCTGCAACTTTGGCCCGGTGGGTTAAATGGATTATGTCCCTGGCGGGTATAGACATTTCTATCTTTGGAGCCCATTCTTCTAGGTGAGCTATGGCCTCAAAGGCTTTCGCTCTGGGATCTAGTTTGGAGGACATTCTCAGGTCAGCAGATTGGTTTAACGACAATGTTTTCAAAACCTTTTATTGTAAACCTATTTGAACTTCTGCTTCATTTGTTATTGACAGCTTTAAACTTGCATAATAGAGCTTCCGGTCTTGACATAAAATGTAGATTTTCCTAGTAATTTATGACGGAAAGTCTTAATTTTATTAAAGACACGGAGGCGAATATTATCCCACCGCAGTACTAATCCTAATATGTATTTTTTCTTGCTCCCTCCCAGCGACTCCTGTACTGCCTCCAGCTTCAGGATAACACTGTTGGTTTCATCTCCTCCGTTATCAAAGGGAAACCTCCGGATCCTGTTTTTCAACCTCCTCAAGATCAATTCCCTTCTTCGACGTCCTCCTGGTTTATTGCTTCTGTTCAAGACCTGTGTTCCGCTTCCCTCGCTCTGGCAATTATTGGACTTATCTACCCATTGTTTTATGACTCTATCTGACTTGCTCGTTCATGAAAAGAGGGCTGCCTGCAGTCAAGGGTAGACTCTATGGTCAATGCATTGTTATGATTGGTGCACTGTTAGTTTCTGTTTCGCTCCCATTGGCTAGCCTGTTGCCAGTGCTTTTGGGAGCTGTAGTTCTTGACTGCTGCTATTTAAAATAAAGTGAGAAAAGAATGCATAATATTCGCCTCAGTGTCTTTAATAAAATTAAGACTTTCCGTCATAAATTACTAGGAAAATCTACATTGCCTGTTAGGAAGGCTTTATCATTCACGTATGCATTGTGTTTGCTCTTCTTTTTTGCGATTACTGTACTGGTATTTTGAGCGACTATTCTCTGAGTGGCTTCACATCATCTCGATTCATTACCAAAAAGAAACCATGACCCGGCGGCTTGGATTTACTGATCATTATTCTTGCCTGAGGGATGACTCATAATAGCTAGATTTGTGACCCTGATTGAATAGGGTCAAGGGACTAGTGGTTGTTATGGTGGGTATGCAGCTTGAAATTTTAAATTGGCAGGAGTTTTTTTTTCCTCTGAGAGACCTGATAGGTTACTTCCGTCTGCCTGACCCTGACTCATTGAGAAAAATGAAGACTATAACTGTGCCTACTTCATGATAATGCGATCTTGGTTTGACCGACACCTCAGCTAAAAGGCAGAGTCAAAGGGTGGCGAGCACTAATGAGACCGAAGGGATGTTAAAATTATGCAATGAGAGGGAAAGCTTCGTTGGCGTTCTGGAACCCTCTGCGTCCTCCACCAAGCCACAGCTGCCGCGCACATTAATACCATAAGCCGTGCTAAGCTTACCCTTGCAAAATACAAATGGCAATGCACATCCCAGATCATTGCATAGCTAATAACACTGCTCTCAATGCTGATTATGCTATTAGGCACAGTACAGCACCGAGAGTCAGGCATTCAGTCGATAAAGTGACCATTAGCAATAGACTTCCTAGTTTAACTTCTAAATTGCTTCTACATTTTCTAAAATGCAAGAAAATGAGATACACATATGTTATTTTGCAGCTTTCTGCCGCTTCTTTGTAATGACTACGGCCCTCATTTTGAGTGATGTGGTTAGACCTTTGCAGTAATGTGCCACTCGAAGATTACTGGGTAGCAGTAATTTGGGTGTGCAAAATTACTTCGAGATTAGCCCTGATATAGTAGCCTGTGCTAAAATGGTATCCCCGATTCACACTGAATTTTCAATGAGTAAGCCTGACAAACTACTTGGAAAAGTCATACATAAATTGGCTGATTCGTTGTGTATTTTACTAACTAGTAAGGTGCAAAAAGGTGAAAATGACCGGTGTTAGTGAACAAAGTGGACACTGAGAGGATCTGTCAAGGACCCGCCAAGCACATTTGTCAACATCCACAGAGAAGAACACTTTAGAGCTCCTCGCAAAAGTTTTGAAAATGCCATACGGCAGTGTGGGAAGTCCTGGTTTGCGGCGTAAACAAGAGAAAAATGGGACATCAAATTTATCAGTTTAAATTCAAAAGATGCTATGTGGAGGAATAGCATGTATGGGGAAGTTGTTTTTATTGGATAGAATAATAATCAAGTTGGAAAAAATGCAAACGTTTAATTTTCTAATCGTACATGTGCATAATAATCAAGCACCTGATTTAAATCTTTTAATGTTACATCTAATTATTTATGGTATATGCAGTGATTCTTGCAATGTGTAATCACAGTAGTATTACTTATGCTACAGTATGAGTTGGGGTAATGAGTCTGAGGTAGTTCCAATGATGTTCGTTCCACTAATGGTGAGTATGTGACATTCAAATACACATAAGATGATGGGAGGAATGCTTGCAGTGAGTCTAACCACTGACAATCACTTAGAATAGTACTCCAACCCATTATTCTTTTGTCCACCATTGCACTTCAGTTTCTACCCAGCTGTATGCAAATCAGTACCGACCCTGTTCCAATAGGAACACTCCAGCCCGAACTGGCAGGACACATACTCCCTGAACTGGAACACAAGCAACCCAACACCAGTTTTGCCCTGACTGGGGTCTCTTCAGTCATGTGTAACTTCATTCCAGTGGCACAGTGAGCATGGGGCCCAAGTCTGGGCATACCCTCAGCCATTTAGAGTGTTGCAACAAACACACAAATATGATGGAGGAGTGCTTTCAATAAGTCTAATCGCTGGCAATTGCTTAGGTAGTACCCCAACTCATTCTAGATAGGTGACCACTCCACTGTCACACCCACTTCTTCTTTTGCTGTCTGGGACTTCCTTGTCCTTTATAGCACTCTTGAATAGCATAAATACAAAACTGTCTCTAATGTATTGGTATGTAACTCCAGCATGTCCACATTTCTTCATTTTCCAAAACTAAAACCATGGTTTGTGGGTGAGGGTGGAAGGGATGGATGGAAAATAAAAAAAATAAAAAATAAAAATTGGTAGCCAACTCTCAAGTCGCCATTGTCATGACGGGCTACCCAGGAATTGTGTTTTGCTGCAAGCACTGCCACCATGTTTCAGAAGCACCTTAATGAGAATGTTCTACTGAACTGGTGGAGAAGTCTAAATACTTTGGGCTGGCTGTAGCTGGGCCACTGGATGTGGTACCCTAAATAAGGGCTGCATGTCTTTTCTAATTGGATAACAAAAATGTCTGTGGAGCACTTGCGGAATGGCCACACTAATCACACTTATAATTTACATGTTTGGAAATGTTACTCACACCGTTCATTTTGAATACAACAGATACTCAGAGCACAGCACACACGCTTAATGGATAATTCAAACAAACCAGCAAAACACATGTTCATATATAGGATTTTGAGGAGCATTTAATCTAGCTAGGGCCTTCTTTGTATTTGAAAATCACTTTTAATTGAGAAGCACCTATGGCATTTGATCAGTTGCACGGTAATTGACCATAATTGACGTGGAGAGATGATATCTGTTGAGACCCTCTTTTCAAATATTGGTGGACATCTTTGAATGGTTATATTTCCACCGTGGCTAATAAGGCATATCCTGTTTTGTAATCCAAATATGACATTCACTCGACATAAGGGGTAATGATAGGCCTAAGAAGGATATACTTAATTAATGGTACAATTTAGTTTCACTTGGTCTTAGGATATTTATAGAACCATTGGAAGCAAGTGCTTCGTCACCCCACATCGGGGTAGTAAGCACTACATAAATGTTGCAACATAATACAAAGCAATAGAAAAGAGTATATTTCCTCTTTGCAGAGAAATCTTTAAAGAAACTGTGAATTGCCAATCTGAAGTAATTCATCAACTCTAAAAAAAACTCATGTGATGAAATGGCCCTGTCCCTGTGTTCACATTTGTGATTCCTCACTCAGGACTGCAAAGATGGTGACAATTTAGAGGCCCAAACAACTCCTACCTGCAATACCATTTGAGTCTGAATAGTTTTAAATAAAGAAATTCGGTTTAAATTTGGTTCTGCTTCAAAATAATTATGGGTAAATGCATTTTAATGGATGAAGTATGGCACCAGCATCATTGTTTATTTGGAAACCATTATGTTAGTTGTTCACCTTATTTCCTTAAATCTTTAGTCCTTAGAGCAATATTGTGTGCCATTCATCATAATGCAAGATACAATATTGTGACACCTACATTTAATTTGCACTCCAAAAAACAGCTATATCAAATCTTTGCAGAAATAAGAGTCATATTGTCTATATTAACAATTCCTAAGAGAGGACTGTGGGTTTCAAAGGATGATACTGAATACTTGCATTGCCCTACCTTGAACTAAAACAAATACCCCAGATGCAGGTTCAATTGTATGTAGAAAAGGTGCATGGTTTTATAGTTCTGGTTCTCAGTAGTTAAGGAACTGCATTTGACAATGGGAAGTGTCACAAAATATGAGGGCACTAGGACCCTGAAAGCCAAGAAGGCACAAGGCAATGAATTGAGCTATTCCGTAAAATATTATTGGGCAGGTGTTGGTCTTGGACCTCTCTGGAGGGTCACCTCCAAACATTTCCCTTCTCCCATCCTATTTTTCTGAATTTTGCTGGCATTAGGACTCCGGCAGCTGCCTTGTCCTGCCAAACTTTGCCTCCCCAGGAACTTTTCTTTGAAATTTCTTCTAAATCTGAAGGTAAGCTAAGACCAAGCCCTATCCACCTTGTGTGTATGAATAACGCTCCATCATGGTCGACCATAACTTTTGACTTTGCCCCAGTAACAGGTGAACAGATAACCACGGTTGGTGCTTTATCCTTTTGGGGGCTAGTTTTCACTAAAAACTTTTAAAATCTGTAACTCCAGTTCTACTGATTGAATTTAATTTGTTGTGGTGCCATTTTATTTATTAAATTGCACTCTATTTTTCTAAATTGGTATAGGATTGTTCTTGTGTTGTGTTGTCAGTATTTGTGAGCTGCATAACTATTGAACACATTGCAACTAAGCTAAGCCTGACTTCTCCTGTGTCAAGCTACCAGAGGGTTAAGCGCAGGTTAATTTAGTTACTTTCGTGGTTCATCCTGACAACGATTGTGGTTGTTGATTGTGAAGGGTCTTCATCCCAGTCAATGAAAATGTCAATTTCTTTTAGCAGGCAGTGGTGAAATAGTGGCACTTAGAGATTAGACCATCATAGGGTTCAGATGGTTAATGGTAAGTTCTATCAACTAGAAGAGAACAAGTGCATGGTGATGAATTTCAGTAATATAGCATAGTCAACATGTACTTTCTGCATATTCCTTACCTTTGTGCTGCAAGTTTCCTATATAATTCAAGGGGCCTTGAAGTCATGTTCTTTACATAGGAAAACAGGTATTACCTTTTCTTAGGGAGTTGTTTAGATACTAGTAGATGTAGCGCATCCAACAGTGGAGCTTTAGCTGTTGCAAACACTTGGGCCTCATTTATAAGGACCTGTGCCAGCGCAGCGTCACTTTTTTTGATGCTCCAATGAGGCAGACCTCTCAATCATATCTATGAGGTGACACAAAGCCACCCTGCGTGGCTTTGCATGGCCTCATAGATATGAAGTGAGGCAGGGCAGTGCAAAGCACTGTGCTGCTTTACTCTACGTCAAGGAGGTGTTTCATGGGGGCTGAGGTGGGTTTCCCAAGCAACACTGATGTGGTTTGACACATTCCCAGATTTACAAGGATCTGCAAACCTGAGAATGCATCAAAACTGTGCTCCTCCCGTGGGAGGTATAACAATGAGGAAAAACGTTATTTCTCCACGTTTTTCCTCTTTCTACACGTGTGCTGCATTGTGCAGCACATGTAGAAAGAGGAAAACACCTCCATTGATTTCAAGATGGTGCAAGGGTGCCTGTGTTGGTGCTAGGCACCAATTTGTGCTCCAGTGCTTGCAGAAGGGACAGGAATGTGCTGTATTTCATTAATATGGCTCATACTTGCCCATTCCTTTTGCTACAGAGCAGCACAGCAAAGTGACATGCTGCGCTGTCCAGCGGCAAAAACTTGCAAATGAGGCCCCTGAACGGTTTAGTCAGTCAAAGGACTGTCATACCACAATGGTGTTGGTGGCTCTGTCATATATAAGGCTGGTTGATGGCGTCTGGATTTCCCTGCTCTGCAAAGGCAGACCATCATGAACATAAACTCTCCCTCCGCGTCAGGTCAATTAATTTTTTTTGCACTTCACAGACAAAACTCCACCTTAGGGAGTTTGTGAGGTTAAAAAAAATGAGCGTTTAGTGAGCAAAAATAAAAAGTCATGGTGCAGCACGTGACAACGTGGATGGCCACCTGTCAATGGGTGGGTAGCCAGGACCTCTGTCAACCTGGGGCTCTCTGTGGTGGATCATCCGTCAGGATGTAAATTACTCTCTTTGTTCTTTAATGCAGTTTGTGAGCACAGAACATCACTTGAAGGATATAAGTATATTTTTTGGGTGTAATCTTTCCATTATTTATGTTCAGCTTATAAAAAGAGAATGCGCCCCAATCACATACCAATAATATACTGCATCTGGCGTCTCACTTCTGCAACGTATCAGTCATGTTTCCATTTCCTTGTATTCTTCTGCAGGAGAAAAAAAACCACTATAAGCAATACGGTTCAATGGCAGATTTTTTAACAACAAATATGATTCAGTGGTATGTAACATGGTTTCAATTTGCAGAAACTTTAAGTACCAAATGATGCTAATAACGATAACAGATCCTGTGCTATATCACCAAAGTCACAAACATGGTTGTCTATGGCATAATGGATATTAACCAGACACCCTTTATTGCAACCTTCTCTGAAAGGCAAGTTATAATACTTCTTTCCATCCCCGGCTCTTCCATGACAGGCCAGCTCATAACACTATTATCAGAGAGCTGGGCACTTTCTTCCCTGCTACCAGGCCACTTCCTTTTGTTCAAAAGGTCACTCCTCTTCTGATCACCACGTCACTTCCCTTCTGACCAACAAGACATTCCACTTTCCATGAACAAGCAACATCTTTTCCAATCAAATGATCGCTCTCTTCCAGGCAGGCCTGAAGGTGGCAGGGAAGTGGGGGTGGTTAGAACGCACACATGAAAGGAGTGAAGGGAAGTACAAATAAATCGGTGCTGAGCCTCCCTGAGCGCTTCACGTCCAGAGGCTATGTTAGAAGATTTGTCAAGGGGTCACGAAACTCTAAGCGGTGAGAACGTTGTATTCCATTTTATCATAATTTGGTCTTAGCTCTGACTAATTGTCCTGCTTAATAAAAAAACAATAAAATCTGTTTACAAAAAAGGGGTCCCTTGAACCCGTTTCTTGCAGGATTAGTGCTAACATTGTTGATTGCCAAGGTGAAGTGACACTTTGCTGTCCCAACTCTTCAGTAGCGCCAGATTTCACCATTTTAGGGGTAATGCGTCACTCCCTAGCTGGTAATAACATAGTAGCTAGAGTCAGGTTACTGAGAGGGATAGAGGGCCCAGTTGCAAAATAGAATAAGTGGACTGCCCATGCCCATTTATATTTTTTGATGATGAGGATTTTGCTATGTTCTAGACTGAACCTTTATTTTGAGTTGGGATAAACGTACGTTATCAGGTTGGGAACTAATCCAAATGAGGAGAATTGAGATCAAATGGGATTGGAACTGTCACTTGAGAGAGAGATTGAAAACTGAAAAAGAGAGAAATCAGCTGTAAATCAGGGACTTGCCTACAAAAGATATTTGCAGATTGCTTGATGTAAACTGACTTGCAGCTGACTTATGGAAAAACCTTTGAGGAAGAAACCTGTGTAAAACAGACTTTTGAGGTGGGTTTGCGAGTTGACAGGGACTATGGGCCAGATGTATCAAAGTACTGTTTTGCATTTCTTAAATAGCGAATTTTAAGAAATTGCTATTTAAGAAATGCAAAATGGTATGTGAGAAAATAGCGATTCCCTAATAGCGATTCCTACAGAGTTGCAATCGCTAATAGGAATTGCTATCAAGAAATGCAACTCTATTCGTTCCCATAGGTGCACATGTTTTTGCATTTTCTAATTTGCGATTCCTTATTAGGGAATCGTAAATAAGGAAATGCAAAACCATGGGTGCCGAGGGGCTAAGGCCCCCTTTGAGTCGCCCCAAATGTATTTGTGCACATGTGAAGTGCACACATGCCCCAGGGGGATGTGTGAGCTATATGGTACTTTTAAAAGCGCATTTTAAAAAATTGCACATGGTTACCACCAAATTGGAGTTTGTGGTAATTGCATTTCTTAAATGCCTAGTTCGCTTTTAGGAAATGCTTGATATATGTGCATAGGGAATCGCTATTAGGAATTTCCTATTTGCGATTTCCTATGTAGGGGATTGCAAATTGCGATTCCTTAATCAGAATCGCAATTTTAGGGAATCGCTAAAAATTGTGATTCCCTAACATGGGACTACAATGCCTTTCATACATCATGAAAGGCTACTTTGCATTCGCAAATGGTGGAATTTTGCGATTTGCACCATTTGCGAATACAAAATAGTTTGATACATCCGGTCATATATGCCTTCAAGACTGATTAAGGTCAGCGGTCATTTCCTATTAAATATCCTGCATGAGGTCACAGAATGTGTCCTGTTTATTATTCTGTGATCCGCAAATTATGTTTATCCTTGGACATGCACCTGTGTTAAGACCATCTGTGAAGTCGTAATTCACTAGTCACTTGGTAAAATTAAAAGATGCACAGGATGTAGTGTGTTTAGACCCAATCAGAAACTAGCCTGGATGGTATGTCCCAAAGTCCAGCACACACAGGTAGAGTGGTTCGAACAAGGGTTCCTCGGTTCATGTTAGCTGCATATAGGCTGAAACACAGAGAACATTTGTGGGGGGTTTGTGTGACAGCACAGTGAAAGAGCTAGGTAATTGAGAAACGAGAAACTTAAAAGTTCACCACAGGCCTTTATTGAAAATATAAAATATATGTAGAGAAAATAATTTAAAATGGCAGTTCTTAGTGACCCGAAATAATGAGGAAAGTGTGGAAACATTTGTAAAAGCAAATAGGGAATAACGAGTTTAAATACGGCCAAGTCAGAAAAAGTATAAGAAACTTCAGTCTGTAAGGTTTCAAGGAGTAATGGGGGTTGAAACTTTAGACTTGTAAAGTTTACAGTACATGTGACAATCCATTGAATTGAGCTATCAGAAGATGCCTCAAGAAGTGACAGTGAAATCAGCTGAAGGTAACTTGAAGCACTACTGAGGCTTTATTATATTGAACAGAGACACGAGCATCAACACAGCTGTCAGGTTTGCAGACAATGGAGAAACTGTGTTTTTTCTTCCACATTTTACAGAGCTGGCCACTTATTGATAGGATGCTCTGTGCAGATCTAATTCTGCTGCCTTACAAGGTATTAGTTACTAATATTTTGACAGGGCTCAGAGACAGGCTGGCACCATGACAATGGTAGGACAGGCCAACAATATTAGGATCTATACTGAGAGGACAAACATACCTGTCACAGGGACTATCTAACAGGCTTCAGCCCACAACAGAGAATCCTGCGCTCCAAATAAAAAAGAAATATACAAAATCGATTATTTTGTTACAAACTTGCTAACGTGGTGGGGAGAAACCTGTAGGTTGTAGCTACCAGTTAGGTCTTCGTCAGAGCCAACATTTAATTTTTTGATGCAGTGGGGTCCCTTGCCCTTTAGAGGGTCCCCATTCAGCCTAAGGAATATAAATATTTTTGAGATATGGGCGTCTCAGAGGCCCCGTCAACGCATTCTGCAAGGGGCTCCATCATTTGGGGTTACACCCCTGACTTATGAAGAATTACCGCTGAGCACTGTTCAGTATCATCTCCCTGGCTGAGAGCAGATCTCTGAGTTTTTGAAGACTGGGTTACAGCTAAAGTGCTCCATGGCCAGAGTCACAAAAGTACTTTTCTTTAATGAAAGAGAAATGCTGTGTTATTTTGCTGTGCTTTGTTTGAGTGCCCCCTTGGTTTTTGTTGATGGTAGGGGCAATAACGAACATCATTGATTGCTCCAAGGTCAATAATGCTACCAGCACATGAATGTTGCAGCTCTGTCACCACCATCCATCAGCTCTTTAATAAACCAGGAGTGTGGTTTGAGAAACGCAGCTCAAGTCCTAGAAACTATGAACAGGGCTCAGGAAATCTTGTGTAAAATGGCCAATAGTTTTTTTTCTGGTTGCAAAACTTGCTGGTCACACAATCATAGGCTTTGCGACTGCAAAATGTAAAGTTGCAATGTACCAAAGGTGCTTTGCTAGTTGTGAATTTCTTTCTGACTCGCAAAGTACACTTCACCTCTCTTGCAGTTCAGCTGGTAGAAGGGTTATGAACATGGGCACCCCTCTGCTTTCTGATTCACAATGCTATGAGCCAATGGTTTGCCACCACAGCCGTAGAGGTACACCATTGATCAGACAGTGACCTGTCAAAGCAAGGTTTATAGATTTACAAAGCGGAAACCACCTGTGATGGACAGCCTCTATTTGGAAAATGACAACTGCATACTTTCGGAGAACAGACTGTGTTTCAGAGGACCAATGCCTGCTCCCCAAATGTCCTCTCTAAGCATTCCATTTATTTTTGTAAATGTAGTTCTACTCTCTTTAAGAAACATGGACTGCACGTAGAAAATAATTACACTTTACGATTGGGAATGCAGGGATGGAGGCCTATTGTCCCTTGCAAGCCTCCATCCCTACAGTCACAGAAATCTCTAGACTTTGTAAAATGGAATTCTGCAAGATTAAGATTAATGAGGTGATCCGTACTGGACGGGCATTTTCCACTGGGGTGGCGCTGTACCTCTGTCGGGACTCAAAATGAAGTAGGTCGCGAAGCAGACGATGTACAAAAAATAGCAACTGATTGGCCCCGCCACCTTAGTTCTTTGGGCCTCTAATTGCTTGTCTTACTCATAACATTCTAATTATTTTGCTAATAAAATTTGGCAGCAGCGGAAATGCTGGTTTTGATTTGCTGATCCTGAAGAGCCACGTCGCTATCACTCTTCTGTTTTTCTGGGCTGACATCACTTTTCGTTTTAGGAATAAAGTGACAATCTTTTTTCAGTGTCTTGAAAATTACTATGGCTTCTCTGTGAGTTTTTACCGTCTCTTACTTTTCTTATATGCTTACATTTAGACGTAATGGGTGTTAAAATAGTTATTTTTGTTGGTGTATTGCAAATCTTTTGTCTAGGAATTTTGGCCCATATTTATAAAACGTTTGCACTGCCTTTGCATCTTTTTTTTTTTACACAAAAGTGACGATAACTAAACTCCATATTTATATTTTGCTAGACCCATCTAGTGTCAAAATATCTGAGTTAGCGTCATTTTTTGGGAGCTCTAACCCACCTTGCCTTGTATTGCAAAAATGATATGCCAGGTAGGCGTTCCCTTCCAAAAAATGATGCTACCCCTCCAATGCCATATTTACCTCTCGACACAAAAATGACGCACACTAACGAAGCGGACCCAAAAAATTATGCTGAGGCTGATTAGCGTCAAATTTGGTCAGACCAGGCATTAAAGTGATGTTGGGCGCTGTTCCATAGGGAAACACAGTGCAAACATCTAGGAGTCCACCATAGTGTCACTATTTTGGGTACATAGAGGCCCACCCCAATCCCCTGTATCATCCCCACCCACACCAAAGGGCCATTACAAGTGGAGGGAGCCCATCCTCCATAAGTATACATACTTGTCTGTTGTGTGACACTGGAGGCCTCCTACATGGGGCCCCCTGGCTGGCACTGGTTCTGTTGGGGTTCTCCTGGGGACACTGGTCCCTTGTGTTGGGCATTGTGGATGTGGTACTGTCTCCTGTCTATTCTTAGACAGGCATCATTATATGGCTGCTTGTGCAACCAGAAAATGACGATAGGCTGACTAGTGTCAGATTTTTTGCCACTAATCAGTCTAGCGTCATTTTTGACCCACTAGCGCCATTTTTTGTAATGCCATCCATCACCAGCTAGCGTCATTTTCTATGATGCTAACCATTCCTTAGCGTCATTGTGTGTCATTTTATTAAATATTGTGCACGGATGGCGCTAGTGAATGATGGTAACGTGTTAAAAATGTTGATGCACAAGTGTGTCATTTTACATAAATATGGGCCTTAGTATGAACATACCATGTTCTGTTACTCTGCCTCTAGATCAGAGATCTTCAAACTGGGGCGCGGGCCCCCCTAGGGGGGCCTCAAGTGATCCCAGGGGGACACTAGACTCTTGCCAAAAGAAGCATTATACAGATAACAGGTCTTTGTTTTAAGCAGAAACAGGTTATTGTATTTTTTAAAAGGTAACAGCGCTTAACTACAATGTTTAAATAGGTCTAGACATATTTGAACATTTCCACCTTTATAAAATAATTGTGAAAAATTCTGAGGGGGCCAAATGATTTTTATTTTTCAACTCTGAGGGTGCAGCATTAAAAAGTGTGGAGGCCACTGCTCTAGAATTTTCAGATCACATAAGTTCGACTTGGCAGGCCACCATGTTGCAAGTCTTCGCCTCCTAAGTTACATATTATTGGCATGAGAAATGGTGGTCTAATTAATTCGATAGTAACAAGCCAAGACTATAAACCTTCAAAAGCATTAGGCTACCGAATAACAGCCCTGTATGAATGACCTTCCAACGTAGTGCAATCTGGTACCTTTATCTTTGACAGCTCCAGGTTTGGTTTCCTCTCACTACTTACTATTAGAAAAGTGAGCTGATTCAAAAAATGTAGGCACTCCGCCCACCCCCACACTGTTTCTCCCGTGTTTTGTTGATATTACACCCAGAAACGGACCTCTGAACCCTTAGCATCTTCAAAAGCTTGCTCTAATCACCTCATGCAGAACAGCCCCACTCCAAAAACACCTCTGAATTGCTTGCACCTGTCTCTCATTTTGACTTTGTTTACAAGTGACTCGTTAAGATGCTTGCCCGTGGATAGTAATTACAAGTGGTGAGATGTTTATAATAATCATCAGCTGCGGTAAAGATCGTACTTATTGTTAAATTTCTACAGGTCAGACCTACCATAATTTATCATGAGGAAAAGGCCTTGTAGTTAATGGCAGAAGTGGATTTTGGTGTGCTGTGCATCAAATTCCACGATCACCATCAAGCCGGAGTAGGCGATAATTATCGCATCACATACAATAAATTCCGAACACATCGGTGTTAGATTTTTATTGGCTATTATAATTATCAACCTAGTCGTAACCAGGCGTAAGTATCTGCTATTTAATTATTTTAATTTGCTATGCCATTTAGTGCACTGCTAAATGCTTAAAGACTCCCGTCACTTTTAATCAGACATTAATTATCAAAGGTTAACCTGGATGACGACACTTTTCTGTATTTAGGTGTTTTTTCTGCCATTGCGAGCCCCACCATGTTGACTGCTTCCAGGCATGTTTACTGCTGCAGGATGGTGCGTTGTGGGATTTATTTTTCATCTTAACAATATTTTCTTTTCTTCTTCCAGGTTTTTCCTCTGTATTCGTTCCGTATGTTCCACTGGGACGGTGTCTAGCTAAGTGAGGAAGGGAGTGGGATTCTGGGTGTGGCTGGGGAGGGGGGGCTGAGTCCGCACTTAAGATCCGACATGACCCTAGAACCAGCCAGCTATTGTATTTTCTCGTACAGTCTTTTTCCAAAGACAGTGTTTTTCAGTTGTGTAAATATTAAAGGTCAACTACTGCTGAATGGAGGCGGCGGGTACTAACGAGAAGCAGGACCCGGGAGGGACAGTCCAAGCTTTTCAGACGCTCCAGTAAGCATGCGGGGCTTCCATCATTGTCAGACTGTACATTTCTGCTTTCACGAAACAGCAACTGCAGGATAGCGCGCCTTTAGAATTCCAGGATAGATCTATTTGAAAGTGTTTTCATTCAAGCAAACACACATTCAAAGTATGTCCTTAAAGCAACAGTACTGTACAACCGAATTTCTTGACGAATTGACCTATTCCAATTTTTTTCAACTGGCTTTCAATCTTTTACTGGATTCTCTTGTCAATGTGATGCAGACAGGAAACTGCATGTGCTTATTCTCATCAGATGCGTGGTGACTGGATGTGGTTGCCAACTACGCCGAAGCATTGTCCCTCTAGTCCATCAAAGGAATTATTCTGGTGTCTCTAGCAGTTACTTTTTTGGTTGTAAGGTGAAACAGCGTGCCTTGCAGTTAAAACAAGTTTAAAAATCTTGCTTTTCTGTAGACTGCAATTATGAGATAAATACTAGATTGTGAGACAAAAGGTACTTTTCAAATAAACAACAATCCTGAATGCATTCCAAAGTAAGTATTTTTTCGCAAGTGGACGAATACAGCCAAATTGACAACAGCATGATGGTGAGACTAAGTTACGCCACTGGGCTAATCCAAGATGTGATTGATACTGTTTTAAGCAAATGGACGAAGGGGATTCAGTCAAGCAAGGTAGCAGTTCAAAGGGGTACCAGGGCCACCAACTGCGCATCAAACGTGAGAGGTTGGCTTTACAAGAGCTAACAAGCATTGTCAAAGCTGATATGTCTGGCTTGCATTTTCACTTATAAACCAGGCGTATTGGCTTTGCCAAAGAAACCACGCATGGTGACTTTGCATTTCAACAGGAGCCCAGCAGCAGGGGCAGTGGAGCTGCATGGCATGAAAAAACGCATCAGTGACCCGGCTGCTGGATGTGCTTACTAGGGGCATCAACCTTGTCAGTGGCTCAGCTTCTTAATGTAGTTGCTAGGGGCACCAGAGTGTCCAGCCTTTGATGGAAACTGTTAAAGGAAAGGCTCTCTGTGTTCCTAGCCAGAGGCGCCCCGAGCAATTCATTGTGATCCAATGTAACCAGAAAGTATTTTGAGGTTGCATTAGGTATTGTTAGATATAAGGCGATCAAGTGCATCCCTTTTGCGAAAAACACATGAAATAACGTTTGCCATTAGAGCTCCGAAGAGGGGCAGGACACGAAATAATGTTTTAGACCCAGATCCAGAAAGTTTTTATGTCAGGTTGGCATTACTTTTTTAATGTAGACCCAACACAAAGTCTACTTGTCGGACTTACAATCCAATGCAAACTGTGATTTGTATTCGATGGTGACTCAAAAGTATCACAAGGCAATGCAACGTGCTATCTTGCGGTTACATTTTGTCAAGGAGGCATTCCTTGCGGGTTAGGGGGTACATGGGCTTTCCCAGATGCAAATACCCATTTACAAAGAATTGTAGACAGGGATTTGCACCAAAATCCTGTGCCTCAGTGAGGCAGGCATAACGAGGAGAAATGTTTTAATTGTTTCAATTTTTTATATCTTTCCATGTCTGCTGCAGTCTGCAGCACACATACAAAGAGGAAAATGCCTTAAAGCATAGTTTTTGAGCATGAAGGGACCCCTTATCGAGGAAACACTTTGTCGGCCACAACCTAAACACTATTGCACTGTGGCAAATGGTTATCAAATTGGACCAGCACAGGAAGAAAGCAGACCTGCACCACTTCATAGCTGATATGGAGCTGTTCTGTGCTCTCATTCGTGCAGCACAGTGCCTCAACTTCACTTGCTGCCCTGTGTTGCAGGAAATCACTCTTTGGAAGCCTGGCCCAGCATCCCAACAGACTTTTTTACTTTTGGTATGTCAATATGAACTGCCCACTTGACTTGTTTCTTTAATAAAACTGGGGAAGTCAGTGCCACATCACCTTCCTGGCAAACAGCATTGATAATCCCGGTTTTTAACTAAAGAGACAAGAATGTTCCCAACTTTAGGCCAAATTCATTGCTTGACAGTGTAGTTAAAAAAGCCAAGATCTTGGCAACAAGGCTTTAATCATTTCGTTATACAAATAATGTGATTAAGGAACATCTAGAAGGGTCTACAAATCTTTTGTTTCTATAGGAATTAAGTAACCTTGTGGGGAGGCTATATTTGGCTATTCCTAATCTCATTATCGATGTTTATGACTTTCCAGTAAACAAAGTACCTTCCCAGGGTATTTTATACTCTGACACTACCATTGTAGTGGTGTGGACGTAAGACGCATTGCAGATCCTTTTGGGAGGATTTCAGAGATACTGACTGCCATTATAAAGGACTGAAGGTGTTGGAGTGTGATTTTTGGAATTAACATTAACATGAAAAGCTTGCAATATAATGTGTAATGAAGCCGTGTAGAAGATATGTTAACCTAGAAGAAAAATAATGTATGCGTTTGAAATGTGCCCACGGGAAGTGGCCACCAATGTATAAGATGATTAATGAAACTGACTAATAATGAATTAACAATATACTAATGTATGATTTTGTATTAGCATTAAGAAGTTATGTATTAGGTTTTGCTAAATGAATCAATAGGCCTTAGTTAGCAAGGGTCTGGGCCTTGCTGCCTGGTCTCATACTATTGTGTTTTTCTAACGTGCAATGTGCTGCCTTCCTGAAGGACACGAAGCTGTACTTTTCCAGAAGTTAGAGATATGTGTGTAGCCGTAGTAAATTCTTTCTCATGGGACCCGACTTGCTCAAGGAGACGTTCTTGTCGAATCCAACATTGTAATTCGCAACAGGTGCAATGTCAACTGGACTAGGAGAAGACAATGGAACTACTGACTGGAGGCACAAGTGTAACTTTTCTAACCTGACATTCCACCCGTTGAAGACGTCAATCACAGGAGCCAATCAACTGCATGAGAACTGTCTTAGGTGAAAATTCTAGTAAGGTGTGTGACGGATTATTGGACAGAGATAACGATGCACCAAATATTGCCCAATGGGAAATTAGAGACGTGTCCGACAACTTTGATATAACGGCGTGACCCAAGGAGAAATCAGCCATTACGAAGCCATTACTTTGCTACTCTTGAAGCTATCCTTCATCATTCTTTGTCATTCCGAGAGACTTTGTCTTTGGCAGTCTTATACCTTAAACCCTCCCCACTTTATTCCTTGTCCGATATGCACTTCTTTTCCTTATGAGGGAAGAGCCTTTTCTTACCATGACCTACTGAGACTTACCTGTCTATCCTGGCTGATGGCGAATCGACAGATGACCTGAGGATGAAGACTGACGCTGTATGCTGACCCATTTGGATGGGTAACTATCTGATGATACATTGTAATTGTCTGTTTGCCTTTTCTTTCTAGGTACCAACTGCTCTTTTGATAGAGGCCATAGTTAGATGAGTTCCAAATTAATGTTTGCTAAATTGTTTTGCATGAAGCCCAACATGCTGATGCTAATTCGAGGTTAGATAAGGAGTTCACTAATATCAGATGCAAATAGACAAATGACTGAATCCGTGCTTTGTTGAATAATGTACTAATGATACTCTGCTAAAGTTGACTCATGTTAATGTCGTGCTTTGTTCTAATGTTCATGATCTATGCTTTGATAAAGTTTTGCTCGAGTTGCCAAATTATAGTTGTTTTGATGTGCTTGCTATTGTTGCGACGAATAAACATGATATTAGATTGTAACTAATAGGGAATAAATATCCTAACTCATAATTAGCTTGGTGTGGTTATTCATGGCTGAAAGGCCATGGTGCGTTCGTTGTATTGATCTATATTAAATGATATTGATTAGCTTGACTGATTAGTTATTGTGCATATTAATGAGTTTATTGATCTATTGATTGTGATGCTAAAGGATATCTCGTTCTGGGAAGTCCCCAAACGCGGTCAAAAGGTTCATTGGCCTAGACGTGTCTCCTTGTAAGTTTACTTATCAAGGTTCTGACGCGTTATCAAAGGCATTTGCAAAATTTTGCTAAGTATAACTGAAGAAGTCTCTTTCACTCAAATTAGTAAAAATTATGTAACTATGTGGATATTAATTTTTGTCAAGGGGGCCACCTTCCTCACAAGATAAAAAAGTGCCACAATCTTGAAGAATTTTGGAGCGCTGAATTGAATACAAAAGTAGGTGGTGAGTCACAGTCTGTCCCATTAGAATTAAAGAGAGCCAAGGCTATAGCCGAGGCAATCTATGGGGTGGAGTTGTGGGGCCACCTGAATGTTAGAGTATTACCTCTAGCACAGAATGTCTTATTAAGACTGTGCAGTCTGCCTGAATAGTCTCAAATGTGCCAGTTAATGGAAATTAGAAGTGAAAAAAGCGGATGGCTGTAAAACCTGCTCTTATGCGCGCTAGGCTATGGGTAAATATGGAGGTAAAACAATACAAGGAAACATTGATTCATCTCCCGAATTCCATCTGAGTGTCTGGCCTTTCTTGCGTTGCCCAAGTAAAGACTTCTTTGATCTTGCAAGAAATAAATGAGGCCAGGCTGAGGCAGACTATAGAAAATTCTCGGAAGATGGTCAAGAGCGATGCGATGGACTCTACATTGAAAAGCACAACTGAGCCCACTTATCTC